>NC_051048.1:16975180-17275180 GCF_904848185.1 Acanthopagrus latus
TCACACACAAGGACAGGACAAACCTCATAATGAAACTTGCTGACATGCCATCTGTCCCAACTATTTTAATTAACGGAATGGTTCAGCATTTTTGTGAAATAGACTTATTTTTCTTTCTTTCCGAGAGTGGATTGAAAAGTAGCTGGAGCAAGGGCGAGGTTAGTCGGGCTCATCTCAAGAGGACGTTTACACGGTGTATTTGTGCGTGTTTTTAAAAGTGGGATGAGAAAATAGCTGTGATAGAAAGCTAGCTGTGTCGAGCCTCGCTCAGCGGAAAGATCTACACAATGTATGTATTTGTCTTGGTATTTGAGAAGAGGCAGGATGACGGCCGGAGGTAGGCTGCGTTGAGCCTAGCTTAGCATAGAGACCAGAAATGCATGCAATGTATTGGTATGCGTTTGAAAAGGAATAGGAGAAAACAGTTGAAGGAAGCTGTCTTTAGCCTAGCTTAGCATAGAGACTTTAAATTTACACAATGTATTAGTATGTGTGTGAAAAGGAATTGGAGAAAATAACCGACGTAAACTATCTTTAGCCTAGCTTAGCACAAAGACGGCATTTACACAATATATGTATGTATTTGTAAGTATTTAAAAAGTTGTATGAGATAATACTGGCGAGTTACTGCCTTTAGCCTAGCTTAGCATAAAGATTCACACAATGTATTTGTAGGCTATAGGCTTGTAGGTGACGGTATTTGAAATGTAAGATGAGAAGACAGCTGGAGTTGGGCGGTGTCTTTAGCCTAGCTTAGCGTAAAGACTCGAAGCAGTGGCAAACAACTAGCTTGACTCTGTTCAAACAGAAAGAAACACACGTCATAACAACCCAAAAGTTAGCTTATTAACATGACACACCTGCTTAGCTTGGCCTGTACACGAATAGAAGTGTAAAAACAACAATTTGTGATACAAGGGGGAGTTGTATTTGGAGTTTTTCTTTGATTAGCAACAGTTTATCCATCAGCCAAGCAGATGGTGAGCTAAAGTTGTCGTTTTGGTCAAAGCCAGGCTAGCTCCATCCCTTGCTTCAGTCTTTATGCTAGACTGGGCTTACCACACCCTCACTCCGTCTCCGCATTTAACACAGACATGAAATTCATATCCCTCTCTTGATCCAACTTTGAGAGAGGAACCAGATGAGTGCATTATCCGTAATGTCGCACTGCTCCTTCGCACTCGCGCTGCGGGCGCTTTTTTTATTTCAGCAGTTTGTTTGTAAGTCGCAGCCATGATCTCTGCCATGTGTGAGGGAGATTAGGGCGCTCTTGGAGCCGGCAGCTGTTCGCTGGAAGGAGACTGGGGAGGAAGAGGAGGAGGAAGAGCGAGAGAAAGAGTAAATTACAGGGAAACAGATGAGCTGGAGTAATTTGATCACGCGGAGGGAGAGGACGAGAGGGAGGGATGGAGAGAGAGGCAGAGGACGGACTGATGAAAGAGGATTTCTGTGCGCTATGAGGGAGACGGCGGCAGAAGACGGTGTTGACACTCTGTGGAGCGAGAGGGCCCACGGCTCAAAGACACAAGGACAAACAATCAGCCGCAAATCCTTTTTAACCACCATTTAGGCGGCCCTAATTACCCCAAAAAAACTCACTCACAAAGAACATCATTATCACTTGGCGCGCGTGCACGCTGTGCGTGCGTGCGTGCACGTGTGCTCCACTTGTTCATTGAGGGGAGATTCATTAGCGGACTGGCTGTTTACTTGTTCTCGACTAATCGGCATTGTTGCGGGGTACTTTGGGCGCATTTCACAAATGCAACAAGGCCATTTTTCTTACCCCCGCCTCCTGGAGCCAAACCCCCCCACCCCTCCCTACGCCCACACACACAACCTCCACCTTTACTGGCTGGAGGGATCTCTTTCTCTCTCCCTCTCTTTCTGGCTTATTTTAGTCCCGGGTCAACTCGAGCCAGAAAAGCTTAATTTGATGCATGTTGTCCGCCCCCGGAGAGCCGGGGGTTTTCGATAGTTGTTTAGAATGCGCGAGGAAAAGTTTGAGCCAGGAAGGCCGGGAAGTGGAAAGAGCCGTGGAACTAATGGCCGCGATGCTGTCATGGTCTGTGTGAGCCTGCGTGACGCGCTGCGGCCGGCCAGACGGGGCGAGGCCCGATGGCCGCAAATCGGCGGCGGGGCTTTGGCATCTTGAATGTCACAGGGAGAGCGGAGCGCTGAGTAAGTGATACAGTGAGGAGTTTCAGATGAAGTCTGCCTCAAGTAGTCCCTGTAGTTCCAATATTAATCCCTTCTGTTCCCTCTGGGGAGGCTTATCGTCCATATTAGTACCACACATCTGCTGCTGCTGTACGCACTGATTATATATTGATGAGGTGGGGGTTTGGGGGGGTTGGATAATTGAATACCCTCATCATGGTTGGGGAGTGCTTGGTCTCGTTTCTCCACTCCAGACTACGTCAAGTGGGTGGGGGGAAGGTGGATCTGGTTTGCCACTTCTCAATCTGTGTGGTGTGTGTGTGTCCATGGTGTGTGTGTTTGTGTGTAATACCCTTTGTCCGCCCGCACCCACCCCCGGGTTCCAGCTTTAGATCCAGGCCCTAACCACGGCTCCAGCCCTGCTAACCACTGGTTTAATATATGCAATTAAGAAGCTAATTAGAGTAATTAATTCAGCCAGGGCCAAGGCCCAGCCTGGCCCCTATTCACAGCTTTGGAACTGCCATAATCCCCCTCCCTACACACACACACACACACACACACATACCAGCCACACAAAGAATAACACACACTCAGACACCGCTATGCCCTCATTATGAGCGGGGTCTTTGTCGGCCTGTGTGTGTTGTGTGTGTGTGTGTGTGTGGTGCCAGAGAAGTCGGAGATGAAGAAAAGGGTGTAAATAAAGACAGAGAGAAAGTGAAGCAGTCAGCTCGGCGTAATGAGTGAAAACAGTGAACTAATTCATTGGCACCTCCAGCCTCGCTCGGCTGCTCTCTTGGTGACGCCGCGAGGGAGAGAAGAGGGCCCCGTTGTGGCGAACGGCGTCTTACCTCATCTATAGAGCAACCGTTCTGCCGTCGCCGCCCCCGGACGCCGGCCGGCCGGGACGAAAGACAAGGTTTAATGGAGAATGGCCGGCCTGTTTTATTGGTTTAACCTTTATTTATCCAGGTTTGTCCCTTTCTGAGGATTTAAGAACTGTTTTTTACGAGCCTGACCCTGCCAAGAAAGCACTATTACATTATTGCGGGGTCCATTTCGAATTATTCGAAGCCTTAATTAAGAATAGGGTCCTGTTTTCTTTACTTTTTTTATTTTACAGTCTAACAAGATGAGCGGGGGATAGTTTGTTAGTCCTTAGTGATTCATACGCACGCCATAAACCTCTTGACAGCTCGCGTTTTGGCTCGGCTCGCGTCGCACCGAGAGGAGAGGAGAGGAGAGTAAGTAATACCAGGTTTGTTATTTTTGGAGCGTGATTAGGAAATGTGTGATGAATTGAAGATTAGAGGAGCGGGACAGATTTACAGCAATTGGAGCACGCCGCCTTAAATGGATTACTGATAAAGTAATCGAAGAAGTTTTTGGCGGCGGGGTGGAAGGGGGAAAAAAAAAAAGGTCGCTCAACCCCGCAAAATGTGACACCCAGTGACAAATTAGTCACCGTTTATTTAGGGCTGGCGTGTTATACGAGATGCTAACACGATTCTGCCTGTTTGCTGGGATTTGTGCTACCTTTTTTTTTTTTTATCACCGAGCACTCCCATGGAACATGATATTTTTAGCTAAGTACCCCCTCATTGAAGACATTGACGTTGAAGTGCGCTTTTTTTTTTTTTTTTTTTTTGCTCCCTGAGTGCAGGGAGCACATCACACATATCAATCCTTACACCAAGCAAATCAGTTCTTGTTATGTGCGAGTTTAGCGAGTCAAAAATGTCTCCCATCTGCCATGTTTTGGCATTTGGTGGCGGCTTTTTTTTTTCTTCCTCAAACCGGGCTTTTAAAAGAGCCGCGAGCAGTCCTCGGAGGTAAGAGTGGGGGGGGGACCGTGATCCTCGCGGGGGCCCGGGTGTGTTCACGTGTGTGCTGTGAGTGAGTGGCGCATTTAAAACATGAATCGGCCCGAGCTGTTTTCACGCCGCCACCTCACACTTGACCCCGTTAAAAGTTTCACACAGGTGGAGAAACTCTCCGCCTAAATGCTGTGTTTCTGTCGCTCTGCATGTCTGTCACACTGTCTCCGGCTTCCTCTTTCTGCACGGCGCACTTATTATTCTTTTAGAGGCCCTCTCCCTCGCTCTCCCCCCCGTTGCTCAGCATTCCCCCTGCTGTAAGCTCGAGACAGCATGGGGAGGGAAGAAAAAAAAAAAAAAAGAGCGGCAGCAGAGATACATGCATTCCTTTTTCTATCAGATCTGCCAGAATAATGACTTCCCAGCTTGCAAATTTTCACACGCACGAGTCAAAAGATGACATCAGAAAATGAAAATTTTCGCCACAGGTTTCCAGATCGGGACGTAACGATTATTTTCCGAATCTTCACGACACGCTGGAAAAGCGCGCTTAAAAAGAGAATATTGGGATTGAGCTGCGTAGCAAAAAAACTTAAAATCTCCTCTTGTTTTTAGCACACGTTGCGCAACCTCGTTTTTTGACTTTGCCACTCGAAGAAGAAAGACTTTCATGTGATCGAGATCGTGTTTAGCGGACTGAAAGGGATACAAGCAATCCGCCCCCCTGCTGAAGTGCCCTTGAGCGAGACAGTGGATCCTCTCTGGTGGAAAAAAACAAAAACAAAATAAAAAAAAGCCCAGATAATCAGTGAAGCGTCGCATCGTCGTTCGTGCATTTTGCGGATGTTTTTGAATCTTTATTGTGAGTGGGCAGCGTCTCCCTCAGGACACATCGGTCCAACACATGGATACAAAAAAAAACAAGAAAAAACAGTGAATTGAACATTTTTGCTGCTTGTCAAGTCGGGTCAGAGGTCCACAATCCTTAGGCGTCATTTTACAGTGTTGTAAACTGGACACATTTGCATTTAAGGCACTTAGCAGACGCTTTTGTCCAAAGCAACTTCCTGTAATTCATTGATTCATACACTGACAGCTGCCATGCAAGGTGCCGACCAGCGCACCATCAGCAGTTTAGGATTCAGTATCTTGCCCAAGGACACTTCAACATGAATGTGTAAAGTATTGAAAGTAGAAATCAGATCTGATATTCAGCATTTTTCTGATAATCACTGTGTTTTTTTAAAATCTGATCACCAATAGTGCATTGGCTCTGATGCAGCATGCAATCTGCAAAGTAACTAAAGTCATCAAGTGAATGTAGTGGAGTAAAAAGTACAACATATGCCTTCAGATGAGGTGGAATGGAAGAATAAAGTACCTCAAACTTCTAGCTCAAGAACTTAGTTACGTAACTTAGTTACATGCAGTTGCTGTCGTTGCATGGTGGTTTTTGAACAAGCACACACCTGTCACAAAATCCCGTGTGACATATAGGAATGCTCTCTGATGACCTCTGCACACACTTCACACGCTTGTTTTTTTTATCCCGACGCTCTCGGCGCTGTTTACATTACTCTGTCGGTTTGAGAGCGATCCTATCAGGTTAATAGGGCTTGTTGAACTTGTAAACTAAGGGTGGCGGAAAGAGACAAGGCGGGTATCTTTCAGCCGCCGGATTTCTGAAAATGAACTCCGCATCAAACAGGAATGCAAACAAACCTTGGGACGGCTCCGAGAGACGCCTCGTGCTAATGAGCCGCGCACACAGGTTTTTCCAGTCCCGCGTGCACCAGACATCCGCGGATGATTTCACTTAAGCAAACGAGGCCGGGAGATTAGACGCCGCGGCACACAATCGCGGCGGTAGACTCAGACAGTCTTCAAGACACACACGCTCACATGCATCAATCCCAAGACACACTTCATGACGTGCAAAGAAGATTTAAGACGCACATAAACGCTCATACCTGCAATTTCTGAAAAGCAGAGACAAGCGCGCACGCGCACGCATATAAACACCAACAAACGCTAGAGAACAGACAGACTGCCATACAGCTAAGCACACAGCTTCTAGCAGGCTGCTTTAATCACAGAGAGCTAAACAAACACAACTGTCATCGCTCTCTGTCTCCCACTGTTGCACACATATAGAAGTATACACTCACACACACACACAGCACACATGGGCACACACACACAAACGGTATATAATTGCCCTATGCTTTCTGCTGTCCATCATCTTCCCCCTCATATCTCACCCTTCTTCCCTCCACGTTCTCTCTCTCTCTCTCTCTCTCTCTCTCTCTCCAATCTCTCCCCCGAGCAGTACGCAGGCACAGATGTCAAGATGTATTATTTCGGCTGGCTGGCTCCCATGTTCTACGTGTGTGTGTCTGTGCGTGCATGTGTGTGTGTGTCCCTCCCCCTTTCCTCTTTTGGAAACAAGAGTAACCGTGGGGGTCGGCGACGAAGACGAACGGGGGCCGCGCTGGTGAAGATTAGTAAAACATAACTGAATTCCACATGGCGTTTGCGTCCGCGTAGGCCGGAGCGCGCACGAAGCACACGAGGAGTGCGCACACACACACACATATAAACACACAAATGCACAACTCGGTGTTCAAGTATTGCAGTCATGGTTCAAGGACATTTAAGGCAAGCCAACACACACTGCCGCATTGTATTGAGTCCGTGTTGATCCATTAGAAGGACCTCCGTGCTCGTCAGGGTTGTGTAATAGCAGAGTCTTGGCCGGTGCATTTAAACACTCAAAGTGAGCCAGGTTTAAAGTGCTTCTGTGTGTGTGTGTGTGTGTGTGTGTGTGTGTGTGCGCGCGCAGTGTCTACAGCCTGTGACATAGCCGCTGGTTGTAAGAATGGCATGCGGTGAGAGAAAGAAAACTCGAGGGAGAAAGAAAAGAGAGACTGTTTTCTGTGAGTCCAGTGTGTCTTGATCTATGAGTTTGGGCACTAAGACGGATCATGGCGGCGGCGGGCCCCCCCTCCATGCTCCGACATTGGAAAGAGGCGATGACGGCAGCAGCGAGACTGAGAGTAACAAGCAAAATGGCTATTAGTGGGTGTTAGGGAAGCCGCTTTGAGTTAGTTCCCGAGGCGACAAGGTTCAGGAGCTGCAGGGGTTAAAGGGAGGTTGTTCGCAGGGTCAGCCATTTTCACGCTTCCCATTCATCGCGCATGTAAACAGCTGTGCAGCGTCTGGTGGTGACGCGCTGAGTTTCCGAGGGACGGAGCTTCGCGTTTGACCTTCCTCATTCGCCTTAGGTTGAGTTCCGAGACGTCCAAATTGGGGAGGCGTGCAGCGTGCATGTCATATTTCCAGTTGAAATGTTGTAAGGGACAAGAGAAGAGAGTTTCTTAACGAGCCGCCATGTTGGTCCGGTTTGAAATCTGGGAGCGGACAGGCCCACGAGCGCAACCGTCCAATCAGGCACATCCAGAGAAGTCTCCGCGTGGTTGCAGGAGACTTCATTTTCTTCAAATTCGCAGCTGGCAAGCAGCACCGACTTCAGGGCGACAACCATGAACCTCATTCCCTGGCATCCCTCTAACTTCTAAAAGATAATTTTGCAAGTCAAAAAAAAAGGTCACGGTTTGTTGTAAGGACAGTGAAAATACCATATATAGATATATATATATATATATATATATATATATATATATATATATATATATATAATAGTTTTGCGTGAAACCTCTCAGTGAACTCAAATCATCTCACTCAACATACGTCACCCACACCAACACAGCTGCCACCTTGGCGCAGAGGAAAGATTCAAATGTGACCGGCTCTACAAGGTTTCAGCCCTGGGTCTCAGTGAGTTTGAAATGAGATGCAAACTGCCACTTTGTTAAGCCGGAAAATTATCTTTTCTCTTTATCTGCCAGTGAAATAAACAGCCCACTGCTGGGGGAAGAAAAAAGTAAGCTACAAGAAAATGCAGTTAAATTAGGAGAGTTGCTGCTACGCGTAGCGTCCTTAACGATAAATTGTCAGTCACACTAGTGCTAGTGCTTCTCTACAGGGACTTCTACTGCTGCTGAAGAACTACATCATTATAATGCACACATTAGTAGATCAGTGCAGTACATAGTGCATGTCATACAAAAGAACCACAAACATTCAGGCCCATTTTTCTCAATTTTTTTTTTTTTTTGTGATTTGGGTGAACTGGCCCTTTAAAAACAACTCGAGATGCGGTGTAATCTATGCCGTCAGTGTACGTGATGCATGCCACATGAGCTTTGCCCACCCAAAATCAAACAAAATCTGATTCTGCTTATTGCTCCGTATCCTCCACCGGATCAAGACCTCAGCGTTTTGTTTTTTTTCCCCCAGCCTTTGAGCCCAATCTATTTTCCGATACCTGGCCAGCCGGCGGCTGAGAGCAGCCAAGACTTTTAGCGGCACGGCTTAATGATGTGTTAATGCAGATTAGCACCTCTGTTGTGAATTATGTTAAGTGAATCTTGAATAAAGTTTCCCTTAATGGCAAATTCAATTGTTTCAAAGGTCTTTCCTATAGGTCCCGTCATGTTCCTGCAGTGGGCAGGGCCTCGGCACTTTATCACCATAGAGAGGGGACGACAGGGACAATTAGTTCTGTGTGTGTGTGTGTGTGTGTGTGTGTGTCGCAATGGGAGATGAGACACCCTTACAGGTATGCATGTTTATTAGATAGTGGGCCTCAAAGCTGCACTCGGGCTCATTAAAATGTTTGATTGTGTTGGCGTTTGTGGGCACGTTCCTCGCTGAGCGCATCATTTATCACACACACACACACATGCACGCACACATACGCAAACAAACACGCACAACACTTTCCGGCGGCTGGCGGTTTTTGTCCTTTCTGAGCTCTCATGGAGTTCATTAAAAGCCTTAATTAGACTGACAGTTATGTGTAATTACAGTCTTTAAGATGTACAGCTCCTCTGCAGGCCCACTCCTTCACTGCCTCCCTTCAAAAGTCATTGTCTGAGGGGAATAGCTGTGTGTCGGAGAGTGTTCATACATGTGTTTGTGTGTATTTAGGAGACCTAACCCTCCTGTAAGCTCTGGGTCTTTGACATTTCGACATTAATATCACCCAGGAAGGAGTGACATTTATGAGGCCCTTTTCTCTTAACAGCTCCACTCTCCCATGGACTCTGCCTCTTCCCATCTTCCTCTCGCATTTTCACCCTCGCTCTTCCGCCGCCGCCGCCGCCTCCTCACCACCCTTCTGCTTCCCTTCCTCTTAATTTAGAAACCCCTCCCCTCTCTTCGCCGCCATCTTCCCACTTCGCTTTTTTGCTTTTCTTTCTCTCCTGCTACGTGTCACTGATCGCTGTCACGTTCCTCCCTTCAGACCGTCGACCCACTTCCCTCCTTTTTTTTCTCTCTTCTTTTGCATTGTTCCTAGCTTCCTGTTTCACCAGACGTTTGTCCTTCAGTCGAGCGCCTTGTCCCCCCCTCCTGCTCCCCTGCTCCGCCAATTTCCTATTTTACCAAAAGAAGCGTAACCTACATATCGGAACCCAAAAGCAGGAAATAGGCACGATGGGCCGCCTGTCCTTGAGAGAGGCTTTACGTAATCTCATAGTGGCTCGGCCCGCGATGTATCAAACGCGATGGTGTTTTCAGGTTTTTGCCGATTGATGTCATTAATAATGGATGTTCGCCAGTGTCGGTCGTACATGATGCAGTTCAAAGTGTCGTTTGAAATATTCAATCCCAACACTGGATCCTCAGATCCGTCTTGATTTTAGAGGAAAAAGCTGCGAAAAAAAAAGTGTTTTTAAAAAAAAAGAAAATAGTGGTACAAGCCTTTAATAGGCACGGGGGTCAAGCTGTAAGCTCGGCGCTCCCTAAACTGTATCACTGCGGTTTTTCAGCAATATCGCTATTATCTAAAAGTCACCATCAGCTACAAAGTTAACTCAAAGTCACTTACATTAAGGAAATCTGACAGCTCAATGTCCCAGAGGGAAGTTTAGACTTCAGATAAATTCGTTTTTTTCTTCTCTGCGAGTTGTTTTTCTAGTCGAAGGGTTTGTACCCCGTGGCAGAGCAGAGGCGCACGCAGCGAGGGTCGCCTTCTCCGCGTCTCCAGCTTGTTCGTGGCGAGATGCCAGCGCTGTAATCCCGCAATGACAGACAATGTCACAGCTAGGCTCTGCCTGAGAGGAAGCCCCCGCGAAGAAGGGGACGGCGGGAAGGCTCGGAAACAGAAAGCAGTAATTGAAAGGAGAGGGGAGATGTTGGGGGGGGGGGGGGCAAGAGCTACCGGAGGAGAGAGTGACTGCTGCAACAGATGCAACCCCCCCCTCCATCTCTCCCTACCCCGTGATGAAAGTATGACAAAGTGACAGGAGACGTGGAAGTGCGAGTTAGGTTGTAGTTGTCTCCTGTTTTCCTCTTGGCTGCACAGAATTCATGCTTAAATTGAGGCAGTAAATCAGGCTAATGTGAGACTGAGGGCTTTTATCTAGTGATCCGGTGCTCACACAGGTGTGTCAATGTGCGATCCCTTGCGTTTCTGTGTGTGTGTGTGTGTGTGAGTGCATGGGCGGGCAGGGATTTGGGGGGGAACTTACTGGCCCAAAAAGAGACAACAGCATGAATGATGGGGGCGTTAATTATAGGAGGTGGAGATGGGGAACATCCCCTCCAGTGCTATTAGTCACGACTACGTCGGCCTGTTACCTGTGTTGTGTCTTTCCATCTTCTGACTGGTTTTGCAACAGGTGTGTGTGTGTGTGTGTGAGTGACGGCGATACTCTGAGCCAGGCTACGAGCCAGGCGGATTGAAGTCACAGTGACACCAGAGCGCGGTGGAAATTTGCCGCGACATGTTTTCATTTGAGACAAATCCAGACGAGCTTTTTATCAAAAATCACGATTGTTGATCGCGACGATTGAGTCTTCAGCCTAAATGTCAGGATGTCGTGCGGGTGTTTGGGCGTACATGGACGCCCGCTTTGTTTGCTCCACAGATCTGATGTCTCATTTCCTCTGCCGAAACATCCATGTCATTACACTGCGTGCGTCTCCCTTCCCCGGGCCGAGATTATTAAGATACGCGACTGGAGACTTCTTCGAGTTCCCTCACTCATCAGAACGGAAGAAAGAAAAGGAAGAAAGGAAGGAGGGGAAAGAGGGAGTGAGTGATGGACTTGGCTGGTTTAACCCAGATCCAGGCAGCCGCGGGAGGAGTGGACAACCGGAGGTGTTTCGTTTTTATTCTGGGCGCGACTTGGGAATAAGAAAGGCTGGGGAAAAAGAAAAAAAGAAAAAAAAAAAAAAACATGAGCACAGAGCAGGAGAGACAGGGAGAGGGAACGACGAGGCTGGCGCTGACCCATTTCTCCAGGCCTCCAATCTAGTGGCTGATATAATGCAGAACGGCCTCCCACACGCGCACGCAAACCTTAAGACGGACACATGCCGCCAGACACCAGCAGACAAGGACATGCGCAGACATGCACGCACGCCTGAGGTCTGCAGCAGCCCGATTCCCTGCGACGTAGTCGAGTGTTGCCTCTCGGTCCCCTCGACCGCGCCGACCGGCCTCGGCCGCCACTGGAAAAATATCACATTCTGACGTTCAAACGCGACCATGAACTCCGCGGCCCGCTCGGCTCTCTCTCCTCTGCCCCGCCGGCGCTGGGCCGCGTTACGCACTGAGCCACATCTAAAAAGGATTCGCATTGCCTTTTAAAAGCCTTTAAAAAAAAAATAAAAAAATCAGTGCTGAAGTCACTCAGGGATTCACTGATAAGTATTCATTAAGTATTGATAAGTAGTCATTGAAGTAATCATTCAATATGCATGGAGGTCCACTCACAGGTGCACTTGACAGGCGATGCAGGGACGGCGTTTTTTTTTTTTTTTTTTCCCTCACCAGCTTTGCGGGGGTTAGCGGACAGACAGCGGCGGCACGTACACGCGCAGAGGAGCGCGCCGAGTGCCCTCGCTGCCCCGGGACGGGAACATTGACCCAGTTGTAAGGAACATTGGTCGTGACTGTCCTACATGACTAGCACTTTACTGACGTTACACAAGGCTCATCCACCCAGTCACTAGGCCTCCTTTTCTAATGGCCCTGCTCTCTCTTTTCTTTTGCTTTTATGTTTTGTTTTTTTTATTTCGCTCGCTTTGTGCCTGTGCCTGTCTCTCTCTCTCTCGGTCCATTATGCGCGTCTATGCTCCGCCGGTCACATTTATTTGGCGTGGATTATTTTCCCCGGATTGGTCAGTCAGACTCATTACGTCTGCTCATCCACGATTTGTTTCTTTTTCATTTCATTAACGAGGATGGATGGATGAAGGGGCCCATGTGTTTAGGCCCACTGATGACTTATTTATGCCCCTCCGTCAACTGACAGTGACGAACGCCCCACCCTATGTCGGCCCTATATACTATATCTCTTATAGGGGCCATAAGCAGCTTAGGGACATTTGTGTGTAGATGGTTTATTGATGTGCAGAGACACAGTGACCATACTGTGTCACCGCTGTAGCCGACAGCCATCATTAACCCTCTGTGCATCAAACTGTATGATCTGTCATGCATACGCACGCACATGCTGACCTTTGCACACTTCCGTGAAACATTTAAACGTATGAGAGTGCATAAGCGAGGTCACACACATACACACACACACACACACACAACGCGACAATACCCATCTGGATTATCAGCGCGGCACAATCAGCGCTGTCTCATAAATCTCGATATGGATTCGGTCACAGGCAAACAACGTGACAGAAGACAGCCGCAGTTTTTCAGGCCTCCAACAATGTTTTTCACTCGCCGCCGCGGAACTGAGCCATAAAATGGCAGCGCATCTGTCACAAGCAATCAGACTCCCTCCCAGCGCCCGTGTGTGCATGTGTGTGTTTGTCAGATGCGGAGATCAGGTGCGTTCCTTCGCTCCAAGTCCTCCCCGTTCGGGAGGAGGAGGAGGGGGGGGAGGGTGGAGGCTGCTGCGCCGTGGCCCAGTTTTGTTGTGTGCAATTCTTTTTTTTCTTTTTTTTTTTGGTGCTGGAGGTTAATGCGATGTGATTTCAGAGTCGCCCACCCTCCAAGCACACGGGACATCGAAAGACGGAGGAACAGAGGGAGGGGAGGGGTAGAGGAGAGAGAGAGAGAGAGAGAGAGAGAGAGAGAGAGGGCGAACCGAGAGGCGGGTGGGGGTGATCGTAATGGAACAGGATGGACAGAAAGCGAATAACTGCTGAGAATTAAAATGTCATCGGTCACAGAGGAGAGATCAACCGCACGCAAGCAAAGACACCGAGATCATTTCCCCCCCAGTGGGTTGTGTGTGTGTGCGCCCTGCGTGTACACGGCGACGTCTGGGTTCGCCGCTAATGGCTTCTCTTCCGCGGAGGCACGTGTGAAATCGGAGGGCGGCGTTTCACATCGGATTCCCCTCTCTGCAGACTCGTGTGTCTTTTTGGTCGGCATGTGACGCATCATGTGAGGTTCAACCTGTGACCGTGAGCTTGGCTCCCGACGTCGGCCCCCCCAGCCAGGGCCCGTCATGCGAGAGGCGCCACGGATCGCATCAGCAAGTTTACTTTTTGGACGAGTTTGTACTTTGCACAAGTACGGGAGTCGCAGTCGTCAAATTGCAAATCGTTCTTTTAAATGGCATCATCACAGAGAGTTCCCATCAGAAATCAGCCAATTTGGTTGCCAGCAGGAGCAACACAGCTTTAATTTGTTCATGCACTTTAGACAGTAAATTAATTTGATTTATTTTACCCTTTCAGTGTTGCACGAGTCAATTAAATGTCACAAAAAAAAAATAGTTAAACTATTACTATAAAGATTAGTGCGGTGATTAGTAACCATGGAAACCAAAGTATCCGTAAAGGCGCACTATGTAATGTCCTCCGTTAGGAGGCTTTCAGTGAAAACAAAGGATGGGGGATAGCGCCAACAAAAAGTAGCGTGGGAGAAACTGTTCCTTTCATTGTTCAACTGTCACTGACGGTGAAGTGACTTCGGCGGAAATGTTCACAGGTGAGGTCACATTTCAAAGTTTTATTCCCATCCTCGCTCTCCGGCGTATCGTCTGGTAGTTTTCTGAACGTGACAGCGACAGGTGACCGAAATGAAAATGCGATTACTTCGAGCGAAATCAGGGATTTCTGCAGGTTGAGACATTTACAGACATTTAAATGTGGAAATGTTCCATACTCTACCTTCTAAGCGCCATCATTCGGTACTCTTTTCGCTCAAAACACAACGCGGCGGTTGTGCTGAAAAGAGGCACTCCGGCACAATCCGACTATAAATAGGAGAAAAAGTGGACGCCTCTTGTGTTTAACGAGCCGGCCTCGCAACGGCAAAAGTCTTCATCAAGCCTCTACCCTCTCTTGCATTACCTCATGTAACAAACACATATCCTGGTCTCCCAAACCCACACATACCAGCATGCCATCGCGCAGCAGAGGCGCCGACCGCGCAGACGTCTTTTTTTTTTTCTTGTGTTGTCCTTGTTTGTAGCCGGTCCCGTTTATGGATCAAGTGCCACCACAACACAGGCAACAGTGGGCCTTTGTCTGCAACAATAGCGCAAAAGACAAAAAACAAAAACCTGCATTCTTTGCAGAAAGAAAAGTTTGGAAAACCTCATGCTATGTTGGAAGGTAATGGCGTGTTGTGTACTCGGAGGTGGAATGTGAAAATAATACTCGGCTCGATGTGTGTGTGTGTGTGTGTGTGTGTGTGTGTGTGTGTGTGTGTGTGTGTGTGTGTGTTTTTCGAAGGGGGGGAGCTAAAATAATGCCCGTTCTGTTTCAGTACACAACTTAATGCCTCCCCCCCCCCTCCTCCATGCAGCCGCCGCCGCGAGGTAATGGCTTGTGATAGCTTCGTTAATGCGTCATAGCCAGGTTATAAAAGCGCCATAGGAGATTTATGAAGACGTTTTTGGTTACAGGAAATTTTTCGACGGCGAGATCCAGGATTTTTTACTTTTTTATTTTTTTGGGGGGGGGAAGCGGGGACGTGTGTCGAAAGGGGAGCGAGAGGGAATGAATCCTTCAGCTTCGCCTCAGGGGAGAGGGGATCAGGTTATATGCGCTTCATCATCCAGATGACACACATGGAGCTCATAGAGCCTCTCGAGAGTGAGGGCCTACAAATTTAAACAGGAAGGCGACTGTAAATCCCGCCCCCGAGTCCCCACTGCACCCACACACACACACACACACACACACACAGGCACACACTCGCACACACTTCCCGGTGACAAACTTAGTTTCGTGGTTGTTTTGGGGGAATGCAGTGCAAAAGCCAAACAAGTGGAACTAAAAGCAGGATTTTAGAGGCAAAGCTGCTGTGAAGCAACACATTGGTTTTCGTTTCGCACAGATGGGAACACTTTGCACACACGCGCCGACACAAACGCACACAGTCTCTCACACGCGCACACACACACACACACACTCCCCAGCCCGAGCATGCTCCAGCGTGCCCCGAGCAGTACCAGACACCCACTCGCGTTTATGTCTTTCACGTTGCATTTGCATTCCCGATGACTTGCGTTCCTCCGCCTGACACACTCGTGACGTGGCCTAACGCGGCATCACACACCAGAGGCTAGCGGGGGCGCTGCTGCTGCCGCCGCCGCCACCGCCGCCACACTCGTGGAAGGCGAGACCACACCGGCGAGCGAGCTTTGTTCTTCTGATTGTTTGCTTGTTTATTCATTCCGTTTGTTGTTTAATCTGCTCCTTCGCTGCACGCCACATGCCCGTCACTGCTCCCTTTTAATCTCGCTGTCATCGGAGGAGACGTTCCCACTTTGCGCTCCAACCATGTGTGTGTGATTTTGATTGTGTGTGGCGCAGGAGCTAGCTGGGGACTTTTGCAATAGCTCGGCCACACATACAGTATTTACGCGCGGACGGATTCACCTCAATCTCCGCCACCGTAAAAAAAAACAAGGGGTGGCATTAATCTGCCTCGGGGCCTCTGTTGACCCCCCCGATCCTCTGCAGTGCGTTATACGTATCCTGTCATCTTGAAGTAAAACACATTAAATGCTGCACTAAAACATGCCTCATCTCAGTCACTTACAGTTAAACGCTTGCAGCTTTGAGTTTACAAGTAGCAGTTTGTAATTTAGCCCCGGGTTTTGCCTTCCAGGCTACATGATGGTTACTGTCCTGACTGCAGGCGCTACTTAGTTTGTTGAAAAAAAAAAAAAAACATACTGCATTTTTTTTTTTCTGGCTTGTTAAACTACTGTTCATCTGGACATCCCGAACCAACCGTTTTCAACCTTTGGGGCCCCTGCAACTTGAGGGGCCACGGGGGTCTGGTTGATAATCCAGCTGTGGATTCAGCATCTCCAGTTCAAATGCTCATTCAGCCCGGTTTTCCATTTCCAGAAATAAACATAATGCACCAAAAAAGCCTGGGGGGCGGGGGAGAGAAAAAGCAGATTGCTTGAAAAGCCAGAACCAGATGTATATATGAAATCAAGGCGATGCAACGACACTTCTTCTTGTGACTTTCGAGCAAAGTGGAGCGTGAGTGGTCGTCCCAACGAGGCGGGAGGACGTGACGGAAATAACAACATCAGCATGTTCACAAATTCGCCGTCCCCTCACACAGGAGCGAGTGTTTTTGCTGCGGGAGGCCGGCTGTCACTCAGCATGTGCGGAATATATATATATATATATATATCCAGGGCCGCGAAACACGCCACAGGAGAGGTGGGGGTGGGATATAGAGTGGGAGGGCAAACATTGAGGCCGGGGCTGCGTCTCGATGCAAATGAAGCAGCTTTGCATGCGGCCCACTGCGGCGGGCGACAGTTGATACAGAGCTGGACGCATGTCGGGGGGCGTTGGAAGAGTTCAAAGTCCCTGAATGGTGAGCCGTGTGAGATAAGGTTCAATGGAGTCGTCTTCTGTGTTGGTTTTTTTTTTTTTTTTTACGTAACCGTGGGCCAACTTCGCCTGCGACGGTGGAGGCAGTGAAGAAACGTGGCCCGGCGCTGACCTTGGTAATAACAAGCGAGACACAGAGAAACACTCTCATCCACTCTGTGATCTTCTCTGTGGACTAGATACACACTCCCCCTCCCCCTCCCCCTCCCCCGGTCGGCCTAGCTCGCTCGATCACCCGCCCGGGCCGCCCATCTCCTTGTGTGCACGGCCCCGGCGCAGTGCAGGCTGATTGAGGTTGACTGCGGTATTATTTCATTAATTAAGTTTTTCCACTTCCTCCGCCCTCTCCCGCCTGTCTTCCCGTCGAATCAGGGCGGCGGAGCGACGCCCTTCCTCTCCTCTGTCCTCTGGCGCTCCACGTCCCCCCCCCCCCATCACTGCTGATCATTGTCTCAATTACTCATCTCTCCTCTCCCCTCCCCTGTCTCCCTCCTTCACTCTTGCCGCTCTTCTTCCTCCGTCCTCCTCTTATCTCATCCCAAATTGCTCGACGCACTCCTCCCCACTCTCGCTCCTTAAAGTGAGGAGTGGTGGGGGGGGGGCGGATTCGAGGCACGCCATTCCTGCATCTCTCCATCTTTCCCGCTCTCATCTCTGTCTGTCATCAGGATTTCACAGATGTTCTCTGATTACTTCCACCTTGATTTGGTGATATCCCCACCACCACCACCACCACCACCACCACCACGTGCCAGGGAATTTTCATTTCCAGTGTTTATAAGCGAGATTGGGCGGGGGGGGGGGGATTTTTCGATCCAAGGACAAAAAGCGGCTCTGATCTCTTTGTTCGCGTCGCGCCTGTGAAATTGACATTCACAGGAATAGTGGCACCTGTAACGCGCCTAATGGATTCGAGGGGATTTGCCGGGACGCAGTGGACTGTTTTCGGGGAAAATTTGCCCGCGTGGTGTTTGTGACCTGTTGATTGATATGTTGGAAAAAGAACTTGCATTTGCAAAGTCGCATTTGCGGTCGTCTCCCCCCCCCCCCCCCCCTCGCTTCGGTTCGGCTCCCTTTTTCTCTCAGCGACTGTCTCTGTCTGTTTCTCCCTCTTCTTTGTATCCATTACCGCTCCACTCTTCCATAATGGAGACATTAGAGTCTTTTACCTCTCTGCTATCTATCATGTCATTTAAACTCCTTCCTTACTTTCTGTTTTTAACTTCGCTCCCCCGCTCCCCTCCCCCGTGTCCACTGAGCTCTGGGTCATCTCCATCGTCTCACATAGTCTCCTGTCCCCATCATATCACCCAACAGCTTGTCACAGGCAATCAGTCTCCCTGCCTTCGCTTCCCTGCGTGGCCTCCTCCTCTCCTCGCGCTCGTCGTCCTCACCTCCCTCGTCTCCCGTCACCCTCTTGTCCTCCTTCGTGTGTCAGGAGTTATTACTCTCAGAGGGCCTCCACCCTTCCTCTCTCCGAGACCAGTTTGAGGGTATTTACTCCATCCCTTCCGCGCCGTCCTCTAATCGGAGCCGCTACAATCTCTTCCTGCCCCGCGGCCGGTCTTTATCACA
Organism: Acanthopagrus latus; assembly: GCF_904848185.1. NCBI lineage: Eukaryota > Metazoa > Chordata > Actinopteri > Spariformes > Sparidae > Acanthopagrus > Acanthopagrus latus. Next base: position 16,993,651 of record NC_051048.1, read on the forward strand.
CTGTGTGCACCCTGCCACGAGACTTAGTGGAGGGTAAAAGTATGTTTTTAGCTTTAAGATAATTGGGATAGATTATACGCTCTAAATTGCCGGTTTCGTTATTCAACATTTTGTACCCATAATGTAATCCTGGAAAGAAAATAAACGTAATTATAAATAGATTGTTATAAATAAATATGTTTAGCGCAGTTGCATTTAATTAGTTTGTTAACTGATTATATCTGTGCAAAGAAGTCAATTTAGAAGTCTGAATCTAAAGGCTCAAACTAGTGCTTCTTAACATTTTTAATATTTTTGATATTTTCATTTAGTCTTTGTCGAGTGCAGAAAAATGCTGCAAAACTAATATATTGTTGGAATCTTTCATGACGAACAGAAGGGGCAAACTTCTCCTTAGAGCTTGAACGATCAGCCGTTTTAATCAATAAGTTGATCAAAAGGAAGTGAATGAACCAATATTTCGATAAAAGGTTTATTGTCCAAGTCTTTTTCTCACCGAAAATGTCAAACATGCTCGATTCAGCCTCATAAATGCGAGATGTTTCTGTGTTTCTAACGGTACATGAAGAGTTTTTCGGGTTTTGGAGCGGTTGGTTGGCCAGGAAAGCTAATTAAAGACGTCACTTTGGGCTCTTGGAAACAGTTCAGAGCTTTTTCCTGGGACATTTCTTAGACTAAACGGTTAATAGATTAATCATATTAGTTGCTGGTTGAAGCCTTGATGTCCTTGAAGGCAGCAGTTTGCTCCATTTGACTGAATACAACAAATCAGTATGTACCTTAAATGGACATTTTGCTGTGCTTTAGAATGATTTCGGGGGGTATTTACTTTAAAAAATATATTCCAATACATTAATAATGACATGTTAATTAATAGTTAATGTAAAAATGTAGCATTGCAACATTAATGTATCTTGATTACTTTCAGATTACCTTAATACCAAACATATGCAAATAAAGACTAGAGAAAATAATAAGTCTGTCTTTTATTTAATCTCTTTATTTAATAACAAGTGTGTATTCTATTCTATTTTTATGTACGACACACTGACAGTGATTTCTTTGAAACTAAAGTGGTTTGAAATCTTGAATAATTACGATGAAGTTCTAACATTTAACCAGAAAATGATGATATTCTTTGTCATGTTTGTTGTTTTAATATGTTTCCGTCCTGACAACGAGTCTCATGCGATTCTTCCTTTTTTTTCCCCGTGATTGCTCCAGCTCACCGGGCCGTCTTCACCGCGCCAACCTGTCGTAAATGGCTCCTTTCAACTTGGCGGGCGCCACCCGTCAGCGACCGCCGGCAAGTTTAATTCGCTTGAAGTAAACACGAAAGAATCAAAAGAAACCCTCCTCACCCCCGGAGCGTCACGCCCTGCTGTCAGGAATCAGCGGGCGATAACACAACAACCAGAAACAATTAGAAAAATGTCAATAGTCCAGCTGCTAACGAGTCATCAGAGCAAGCCACGACGTCTGATGCCAGAAATACGATTGCTGAACGTTGTTGCGCGAGGCTTAATCCGGAAAAAAAATCCTCCGAGCGTCTCTCTGATGCTCCAGACGCGTGGCCTCGGCCTGGATATGAAGCCTGAGCAGCCACAAAAAAAAATATAAATCTAAAAGTGTTTCCCAACGACACGATGAAGCGCTGATGAAGCCGGAGCTGTACTTCATTTGGCACGCTCCGCTTATTTCCATTAATATGAACTTCATTGATATAAATTACATTTCCCTCCTACGTCACGCAGGGCTCGGACAGGGAAAAATACGAAAGAAAAATTATTACGGTTTAAAAATGATCTGGTATCACAACAAATAGTGGAGGAACCTGAGGAACCTGCAAACTTTCTATTTTTTTTTTTTTTTACGACTTTATTTAAACCTTCTCAGTATATCCCTTCATCCATCCCTGTCTGCTGGCTTTCCCACTGCACTGCTGTTCGCCTTGACCTCCGCCTGCTTCTCTCCTCCTCTGCTTTCACACTCTGCGTCCTGCAGGGATGGAAGGAGGGAGAGGGAGAGGGAGGTGTTAGAAGTAAAGCTGCCTCTTCTTCACACCTCCCTTCTCTCTCTCTCTCTCTCTCTCTCTCTCTCTCTCTCTCTCTATGCGGAGCTGTCCACCATCCGCCGCTCCCTTCCCTTTCTGCTTCGCTTCAGACGGGCTAATCTATCGCCTGAAGCGAAGTGGCATGGGGAAAATTATTTTTTATATTCCTTTAAGGAGACAAGGTGAGGGTTAGCCCGGGGGCTATAACGGTGGTGGGGGGGGGGGATAAGGATAGACGGGCGGGGTGGTGGGTGCGGGGGCGTTCGGGGAGGCCGCTGGAAGGAGGAAGAATATGTTTACTGTCTTTTTTACTCTCCGCTGTGGAGACACCATCAGTCTCTCTATTAAATTAAACTTTAAAAAGCCAAAGATTTATTTTGAAAATCTGATCAAAAGGCGGAGAGACTGCAGCTCGTTCATGACTTCGACCCCTCAGACTTCTTTCTTTTGTCGAGTCAAGGCAAAAAAAAAATGGAAGACTCCGCAACAAAGGAGGGATATTACGCAAAACTTTTAGCCTCTCCTCTTCCACGCCTTCATATCATGCTGCCTGATTCCTCCGTCCTGATTCTCTCTGTGCATCTTCCCTCCTCCTCCTCCTCCTGCTGTGACCTGCAGACCAGTGATCTCCAATGCAGCCACTGACCTGCTTTATGTAAGACGAAGTGTTGGAGTGTTGCAGGGACTCATGCTCACCCACACTCCTCTCCTCGCCTGTGCACTTCCTGTCGGCAGCGCTCGACCTCCTTTCTGGCCCGCGGTGGAAAACCACCGGCTGGGACGTGAACTCGCGCGCCGCGTCTGGATCTGTTTTTAACTGCGTTCGTCACCATAAATAAAGCCTTTGTAGCCTCAGAATGAATTATAAATACCTAATTGCCTGTGTCAGTCCCTCAATTATGAATGGGGAAAAAAAAACTCTCTTTGATTCCCCTGATTAAAACAAAAGCAGTGATAGTAGTTGGTGACAGTCTGTTTTCTCACCAGTCAGGTGCCGTTCCTCTCCCCACACACACACACACACACACAGTGTGTTGTGTCTCAGGGGCTCCATTTTATTTCATATGCGCCCCTGATTGGATTACCATCCCCTTTTGTTTTTTCGCCCCATCAGCCAGTCCGTGCCTCTCTAAATCACCCCCCTCTGCTGCTATTCCTCCAGCCCGAGCGGCAATTGCAGTTGACTGAGAGCGGTTGAGTCCATGCGGCGCGGCGGGGGTGTTAATGAATTCCAGCGGACCGCTAAATGAGGACTTATTAAAGTGCTGCCGCCTCGTAGTTTGACATTTCGGAGCTTCTGGTGGAGTTTTAAATCGCTGCCTCTGCAAATGTCAGTCGCTGACTCTCCGGAATGGCCGACCATAAGAATAGAAGCTATTGTTGGCGTCGGATATAGATTGAGAGGGCGAGTTTGGGTGGCTTTAATGGATGGATTTCCACTGTGTGTGTGTGTTTGTAAAAATATATACCATCCTGCTCCTTGGCTAATTATGTTTTTTGTTTCAATCCCTCCAGCTACGTCAGATGGGACGCGTCAAGGCCTGGATAGCATGAGAGGCGGAGTGTGTGCCACGCAAGGCATGAAGGTGGTGCTGAAAGTGGGGCAGAGTAAGTTTCTCTTCTTCTTCTTCTTCTTCTCACCTCCCTTTTTCCACAATTCTCTTTCACACACGCGTGAGAGCTCCCATATGCGGCGGGGTCTGCCGCGTGTTGTTTTTTTTTCCGTGCATCACACACTTAACACACAGCGTGATGAACACACACTGGCATCTCGCATCATCTCCCATCTGTACAGTGCAGAGCGCTACATGTTCATTACTGCACCTTATCTGACACGCAGCCTCTTCCACTTTTGAACCATCTCTCTTATCTCCCCTCTTTTTTTTTACACACACGCTCACACACACACACACACACACACACACACACTCAGGCGCACGCAAAAACCCCTTCTTCGCGTGTGTGTGTTCTCGCTGAGCATATTAGGCCTCGTTAAGTGGTGAGAACAGCAGAGAAGTGTGGGATCAGTCAGCTTTAATGAGCCCTGTTGACTTTGCTCTCACTCTGCCTTTTAACTACCACTGACTCATGCCGGACACACACGCACACACACACACACACGCTCAAACACACACTTTGAAAACTCGCACATCCCCATGCGGGATATACATGTCGGCCACGGACGAGCGTGCGCAGGTGCGTTCGGGGGCGCGGACGCCCGAACAGAAGCGTCCCAGCAGGTCGCACGGACACACACACACACACACACACACACACACAGAGGATCACACACACATTTCCCCCCCCTCGCAGCAGACCTGCCAGCGAAAGCGCGATAACAAAAATGACTCCATTCAGTGTTAAAGCACACAGTCAGGGATTTTTAATGACTCGTGGCTGCACACTCTCCTAATTTGTTTGGGAAAATGTTCACAGGTAATGACCCTCACATGCCGGCTTTTCAGAAAAACAGCAGGGAATTTTTTTTTTAAAAAAACACCCGTTTAAGCATTTTCACTGACCTGCACATTCCTACACATAATAGGCACCTGTCCTTCACACGACCCCCCCCCCCCAACACACACACACACAAAAACATGAACACACGCTCGCCTATTTCCATTTCTCATAGCCTATCCTGTGTTATCGGGCCCTGTGTGTTGTAGGTGCTCCTCATCAAAGAGCCAAGCGGCGCTGCTGTGGCTCTATCAGCCCGTAACATCAGCACAGTCAGCTCAATAGAAATACCACCACACACACACACACACACACACACTCTTTCCCCCGGCTTTTTCACCGCATCGGCAACGGAAACGCTACCTCCCTCCCTCACACACACACACACACACACACACACACGTCCAACCCTCCCCTTTGCACATCTACACACCTCCATGAAGCACTAAAAACTCACACACACATTTTGGTTATTTGTCATCTTTCCCTTTTCACTCGGCTCCCGTTTCATCTCTCTCTCTCTCTATTCCCTCTGCGCTTGCTGCTTTTCTTTTCTTTTTCTTTTTTTTTTAACCCCTTTTTCATTCAAGCAACATTGCCCGCTTCCTTTTTCAAATTCCCTTCCTCCCCGTCCTCATCAGTTCCCTTTCATTTTGCATGCTGGCCACCTCTCCCCGCAACTCTCCCGCTCTCTTATTTTCACTCTTTCCGCTGTCTTTCCGTCTTATCTGCAATGTGGCTGAAAGGTCACGTCCGTGTTGTTTGTCGTCTAAATAAGCGGCGTGCCGCTTCATGGTGATCCCTGATGAGATATGGCGCTCCGCTCCGCTCCGAGGAACATACACGCACGCACACACACACACACACTCGCAGAACACACACTTGTACCTCTGCACCGCACACATACGTTGACCTGTCTTCTCTTATTTGGTATTTTATCTATCTTGCTTGCTCTCTGTGTGTATCACACACATACCCTCACACACACACACACACACGCACACACACACACACACACACATTCTGAACCATTCTCCACTGACCACACAGCAGTTTCTATTGATCCAGACAGCACCGCCCCCAACTTCTGTTTGGTTGATTGTCATGAGGGAGCTGCCAGCCAATAGCCCTACACTCCTCTAAATGTCAGTATGTATAGGTTGATGGCTGCGTGGACACACACACACACACACACATTCAGCCGCTTTTGTGTGTGTCCTTGTGGGTTTCGCTGTACCGTGTCACCCGTATGGACCCTACGATCACATCACTGTTGCCCTCCCCTGCCGCTGCAACGACCAATAGCAGACTTTCTTTCATCAAATGATGCATAAACCGCAGTGAGAATAATCATATCCAGATATAAACCTCTATTCTCGCAGCCTGTTGTTGGCCAGATGGCTCAAAAGCGACCAAAATTAGTATTTTCTGAACCATCTCTTTCGGCGGTGAGGAGTGGCACTTCCACAATAGCTGCATCTGCGTGCGTGCGTGTGTGTGTGTGTGCGTGTGTGTGCGCTCGCATGTGTCACATAAACGCACTTTAATGCCATCACCATTACTGAGGGCTTGCTAGACAGATGGCCTGATTTAGCGACTACAGATTACAAGCCGTTATGGCCTTGTGTAAATTCACTCTGGCCAAAACAACAAACGGCCTCTCTTTAGTTTCCCATTCAAACAAATGGGAAAGTGCTCCTGCACGGCGCATGGAGGCCCGATCAATATGTGCTCTCCCGTAATGGGAATGGAAGGGAGGGCAGCCTTTATTAAAGCTGCTCTGTGTTTCTCTGTCTCTGGCTGCCTCTCTGTTTGCTAATGTCACTTATTAGTTTTAAATCTGTGAGCCTTGGCTGATGTAGCAGATATAGGGGCTGTCTCAGTTTTTCTGTCATTCTGTTCATATTCCACCCTTTTTTTTTTCCTCTTTCCCCTCCACTCCACAGGCCCATATGGGCTGCCTCCGAAGAAGGAGCCGCCAGCGGGACGCACCACCAACAGAAACCCAGGTAAGCAGGAGAGCAAATGGAGATAATCCTCGGCGGAACCATCCATAGAATGGATGGAAGGAATAAGTAAAGACTGGTAGATAAAGAGAAAAGCAGCGGGGACGGGGAGGGAGGAGGCGACAGATGGAGAATGTGCAGCGGTGACATCTGCGGATCTCTCTATTTAATTCCATATCGCTCTCTCTCTCCCCTCCTCTGAGCTAAGTGCTGCAGGCGGGGAATGGATGGCTAATAGCTACCTTGGGAGAAGGACAAGAAAAAGAGATGGAGGAAGAAGAGAGGCGTGGGGGAGAGAAAGGGAGAGAGGGCAGCGGGAGAGAGAGGGGCCAGACCGGCGGCGACATATCAGAGAATTATTATTGTCATTAGATTGGGTGGCCTGGATTTGGCGGTTCCGCCGAGAGAGAGGAAGAAAGGAAGAAATGAGAATTACGGAAAGATGAGGGGAGAGACGAGGAGACGTAGGGGAGCGATGGAACAGAGAGGGGTAGAAGTGGGAGGCACACGAGGAGCCGAAAGAAAAGAATAATTGAAAAGCAAAGAGGAGAGGGGAATAGAACAAGGAGATGGAATGGAGAGAGGCTTAGATTAATGCTCGGCCGATCAGTGGAGGAGAGAGAACATCAGTCGTGTTTGTTTTTCTCTCCCCCTCTTCTTTTTTTTTTTTTGTTGAATCCGCGTACTATACCAGACGTGTGAATTGGGGCGTTCACACGTCGCCCGATCACTTGTCCATACCTCGCGTAGGTGAGAACTGCATGCGCGAAGACGGCAACAATGGCGCTCATTGTCCCCCGCTCGAGGGAGACGGATGACACTGGACACGCGACAGCGCCGACGCACGAACGAGCGGCTTTACACATTTTCCCGTCTCGCACATAAGGACATATTAGCACGCACTTATCTGGAATGATTGTTTTGACTCCTGACACCGCAGCCTCGCCGGAACGTCTCGCCCTCGTGTGAATACACTCGAAATCATCGCGTTTAATAACTTGAGTGTTGCCGGTTGTTCGCGGGCGCTTTTTTTTGTTTATTTGTTTTGTCCAATCTGATCCTCTCTGGTGATGCAAACAAATACATAATCGGGATATTGAACAGACAAGCTCTCTCTGGACGGATATGCGCGGCATCTGATTTGACGCAATTCGCAGGAAACCGCGCTCCTGCTCTCGACAGGAGCTCGGATTTGCTCAAATGCAAACAAAGTAGCCCGAAGGCCTAAAACACACGGAGGTGTAGATAGCTGCACATTACATTTTCCATTTTCAGACATTTGACAGGGTTCATTCACAGCAACTTTTCATCGGTTTCCACCAGATTAGCTGAGCGGTGCGGGATAATCCGATTGTTGTTACACAGGTGTTATTTTTAACTCCTGATCTGATATTGGAGCCTGGCGCTGAGTGCGACTTGACAAACGGAAAGACAAATAATACAACACGGCAAATGAAGCAGTCTAATGATTTTTAACAGCTTCCACCCACCTCCAGTATCAACCTGTGTTTAGAATGTTTGCGCAACATGAGCAAATATAGATACAGAGTTGATAGCCGCTCTGCATTACGGCCCTCATCCACCCACGTGGCGCCATCAGCGGTCACGGCAGTCTGAATTTACCCTCCCATTGCCGGCTTAAATGGCAACGTCGGTGCGTTCCGTCACTTTGAAATCGCTAGAGATGTATTTTTTATTTTTAAGTTGGATACACCGCTGCGCGCCGTGATGCAGGGATTCACTGGAGGCACTCCAGGAAACTAAAAGTAGAAGGAACGAGGGTGTCAGGATTGTGTGCAACCGCAGGGTCCCTGGTGGAGGTCCAGATGGGGGCCTTTGGTGCACATGAAGCCCCTTCTGTGTCACCAAAGCGGTTGATAAAACCCCCACAGAGTTCACACGGATAGAGGGAGACTAATGAATTCTTTTTGAGAAACGGGAAGCAGCAATTTACGTGCCATGATGCGCAAGTTACTCGTACGCCATTAATTGTGTAATCTCTTTGCATCCTCTTGAGTGCATTCATATAAACATTGCTAATGGCAAACGCGCACCGCTTCATTTTGACCAGATTACGACACAGTCCACACATGCGTACGGTAAAACAACTGGCGTCTCTTTGCATGAGTTTCAGCAGTTCTAAAAAAAAAAAAACGTGTTGAAAAAAATGTTATAAATAGAAGAGCATCTGGCCAGAGAACGAGGAGAGGACTCCGTTATCACCGTGATCTGTTTCATCGCTTCTGACCTGTTGGATGTCTTTCTCCGAGGTGAAACTTGCTAACGAAATTAAAAAAAAAAAAAAGAGGGAGGCAAGGGGCGAGGAAGGCGCTGAAGTCTGAACTTTGTAAAAAAAAAAAAAAAACCAAGAAAACGCAGGAGGGGGTGGTGGAAAGAGACGTGGAAAACAGGAGGAAGCAGAGGAGGAGAGGTGAAGGAAGAGGATATAATAAAGAGAGCTGGTTGAAAGGCAGCCATCGTAATGGAGATGGAGAGTGAGGGATGTTGGGTTAATGGAGGGAGGAAGAAAAGCGGGAGGAGGAGAAGGGAGTGTAATCGCCGTCCGGCATTAAGGCTCCGCTCCCAGCCGGTATGGCGCGACGGGGGGCCGGCAGCGAGGGGGGGTTGGGGGGGGGGGGGGGGGTGAGAGGTGTGTTTTGCATGTGTTCACTCGGCTCGGTTGTGTGCGTCCGCGTCCCGGCGTGCGTGTTTGCTCTGCCAGGCGCTGAGCTCAGAGCAAGGTAGGTCATTACGGCTACAATAACCCGAAGATGGAGAGAACCACGGAGCGAGGGAGGGCGAGGAAGCGGAGGAGACGCAGGAGTGAGACAGACAGGGAGAAAGGGGAAGGGATGTGTGCCAAGAATAATGATAGACCAATCCAAAGGCTCTATATAACAGGGACTCGCATTACCGGCCTTAACCAGTTCGCCACACACATTCACACGGTCCGGTGCCACAGATGCAGCCCCCCACCCTCGCCCCTCACTCTATTAACATACACACACATATACGGATGCACACACTCATACCCGCATCCAGACCGTGATCCACCCGCTGAGTTCTGACCCAACCTCCCGCCGAGACAACTGTGAGCTCCGAGGCTGTGAAGATCTTAGGTTTCAGGCAGACACAGAGCAGACAGAGGGAGCAATGGTCTGACAAACAGAAAGATAGCGTGACAGACAGTTTGATAAACAGACAGACAGATAAAAAAAAAAAAAAAGACAGACAGACAGACAGACAGACAGGCGAGGCAGGAAGGCCAGCAGGCAGGCGGAGTGTGTGGTCTGGCGGTGGGGAGGCCGCCTTCATGTGGCTGGCCGTAATGCTAAGCAAATACGGCTGTTAAGGTTAGGGAAATAGAGTGTGTTACCTGAACACACACTGCGGCTTAGCCCGGGCCGTCCATGTGCTGTGCGGCGCTCCCACACTCGCGCGCGGAGCCGACGGACATCCCTTGCCGTTTTTTTATACGTGCTGCTGTCCGCTTCACTGCATCAATAAAGAGACCACATAGAAGCGTCCGTGAGATTTGCTGCATACATGCTGCATTCCGCTGGGTTCGGTCTGTGCAGCCCCTGCGAGCAGAGCTAAACCAGCACCATTACTCATGTCATTGTGGTTCAGAGCCATAAGGATCGGTATGTTTATTTAAAAGCTCATGAAAACACAAATTGTGAAAGCAAGCTGTGTTATTGCTCTGGTATATTCCCAATGATTAATAAGCAGATATAAATCAAAGAAAGCAGCTTGTGACCCCGCGGATATTGGAGTAAGATTGTTCCTCTGATGTGTTTCAGGCGGCGGGGGGAACTCCACCCAGTCTCGAGGACCCAACAGCTTCGGAGGAGAGGGCGGCGGCGAGAACGGGCCCCTCCAACCCTCCAATATAGCCCTAATTGCCGGCGCCGCCGGAGGCTCCGCCTTCCTCCTGCTGGTGACCGCCGTGATCTGCGTGGTATGCTACAGGCGGCGGCACGCCAAGCACTCGGACACCCACCACCCTCCGCTGTCGCTGTCGTCGCTCACCAGCCCCAAGAGAGGCGGCGGCGGGGGAATCTCCAGCTCCAACAACAACGGCTCCGAGCCCAGCGACATCATCATCCCCCTGCGGACGTCGGACTCAGCCTACTGCCCTCACTACGAGAAGGTGAGCGGAGACTACGGGCACCCCGTCTACATCGTCCAGGAGATGCCGCCCCAGAGCCCGGCCAACATCTACTACAAAGTATGAGACGGCCGCTGCTCCGGGCCGCTGGACACATCCACCTCCCCTCTAACCCATTATCGACCAATCCCCTGCTCCAAATGAAGCCACAGCAACGCTCGCCATCACAGCTCCGACCCTGAACCCCTCAATACTTACCAGTATTGTCCCACGGAACCTCCCCCCACCCCCCACCCCAACTCACTGCCCCGTGAGCCCGGCCACAGTTGTGTTCCTAGCTGAATAAACCACCCCACCCCATTCTAACACAACTGGGCCACCAAGTGTGTGTTAAGGGCGACGTCGTATTCGTGCGTAGCCCTTCTTAACAAGGCCCTCACGAGATGGGCAAGAGCCTCTGAGTGCCCGCCCCTCCACTTGTAAACTCAGAGCTAAACGAGCCCCACCCAGCGCTGAATTGAAGAGTAGTCCCCTGTAACACCCAGTATGTGTGTGAGTTTCTGGGAGTATGGACGTGGGCGTTGGGACCTGAGATGTTTTACAAAAGAGTAAAAAAAAAAGAAAGAAAAGGACTACAAGTAAAAAAAAAAACAAAACAAAACAAAAAAAACTCCACCCCTGACCCCACTTAGCGCCGGAGAACTCTGATTCCCAGAGGCCATACCTGCCTAGCTCACCGCCCTGCCCCTCAGAGCTCCATCGGCCAACCAGAGACCGGCCCCTGCCACTAACTCACCAATAGGATTCTAGTTTGTTTGTGTTTGTTTCTCCTGAGAAAAAAAAACGGGGGGCCTCGGACTCAACCAATCAAGCGAGCCCCGGGCGACGGTCGCGTGACCAGGCCTGAGGAGGTCTGTCCAATCGGTGACACTCAGAATCTTGTATATTTTAATAATGTGTGTGTGTGCGTGCGTGCGTGCGACTGCGCGAGTGTGCATACGACTCGAGATAATAATTATGGCGCTGCTGCTCCACATTAGACGTGTGTGTGCAGTTAGTGCGCTTCAGTACAGCAAAGTTTGCATATGAGTTTGCATATGCTTGCGTGGGGTTTAGTTTGTGTGTGTGTGTGTGTGTGTGTGTGTACGCTTCGTGTGTGCGAGTGACTGTGCGTACGCGTGCGTTCTTTAGACTTGTCTTAAATACCAAAACACAAAATAGTGAGCGAATATCAAAAAAGTGAGATTTTTTATCGCTATCAACACTTATAGATTATATATATGAATATCCAGTAAATAATTTCTAGATGTTTTTTTTTTTCTGTTTTCTATTGTTTTTATCATTTCTACCCACTCTGTTAAACTACACTTCTGTTGCTAGGCATTTTTTTATCTGCTGTTTTTTTTTTTGTTTTTCACGACTTAGAGCGACCTTGTTTCCTTCCTTTTTATCCCCCCCCTTTTGAGTTGTATATTAATTTAATCCCCTTTTGGTTGTTTCTCCATTTTTCCCGGCGAACAGAGGTTGTGTCTCTCTTCCTCTCTTCCCTCCCTCATTCACTCCCTCCCTCCCTCCCTCCTCCCCCCTCCCGTCCCCCCTCTAGGGTCTCTGAACTCTGTGTATATTTTTATAGCTCCTTGTACTATGCTGTAGTTTTGAAGTTTAGACCTCGTTTGTGGAAGTGTTGAGGTAGAAAAACCATCTATGAGAGATTTTTTTTTTTTTTTTTTCAAACGCTTTTTTTGAAACGCAGAAGTGAAAAGAAGTAAAGGGGCATGGGGGGGAAGGGGGGGCGAAGGCGCGGGGGGGTGGCGGGCGGCGAGAGGGGGGATGAAATGAAAAAGAAGAATAAAGGAAAAAAAAGAACAGGGCGAGGGAGAGAGTGCTGTCTGGGGAGGAGGAATAAAGCGGCGTCTGAATGCAGAACTTTGAAAAAAAAAGAGAGAGAGAAAGGGAGGGAGGGAGGGAGAGGAGGAAAGAAAAGACTGTGAAGGAATTGCACACTAAAAGAAAAAAAAAGAAGCTGAGGGGAGGGGAAGGATGGGAGCAGCAGGAGTGGGTGATGAAGGATCCCGAGGAAGGAGAGGAGGACGGAGAGAGCAGAGGAAAGAGTGGCTGGGAGAAGGAGAGAAACCTTTTCTTTGAACGGAGGGGTCTGAGCCTCCTGAGCGGAGGGCGGAGGACCGACAGCCAAACGAAAAAAAGAAAAAAGAAAAAACGTATTTCGGAGGAGTTGAACTTTAACCCGCGGAATGGGAGAGATTTCATCACGCACTCTCACACACACACACACACACACACACACACACATCTACCGTGACTCAGTCTTAGGTTAACATGAGGTGGCGCATTTCAGATTTGCTCCTCTTTTCCGCCCGAATTTGTGTTGAAATGCATCTCTGTCTATCACACACATACACACACACACACTCTCATTAAGGCGCACACAGTACCCCGCAAGCCGCGGACACACACACACACACAACACACAGACACACACACCAGAGAAATCCCCCGGGCAGTGGGTACACTCTGTTTCTCTCAGTTCGACACGCACACACACCCTCCCACACAAGCTAACACAGATTTTACACCTTTTAATGACTGTCACAAATGCCTACTGATTGCACTGAGTGACATACATTCTCTCTCGCTCCCGCTCCCTCAGACACGTTCGCACACACACACACACACACACACACATTTTCACCCACACTCGACAAAAAATGCTGATTGCTTTCATATGACTCTGTATTCCAGTGATTAAGACTAACCCCGATGGACATGGGAGGGATGAAAAGAGCGCTTGTGTGCGGTGTGTTGTCGGCTCTCTTGAGCACACGCACTCACACGCACACACACACTTACACAAACACGCTAGTGCCCAGCGCCTCGACCTAGAGGGCAATAACACAACGCTGTGTTCAGAGGTGCAATATGTTCACATGTGCATACTTAAAAAAAATAATAATAATAAAAAAGAAGCTGTTTTTGTGTTGCGCAAACATGTTTATGGCTTATGTGTAAACTGGGTGGCAGTGGAGAGCTTAAGCTTTTTATTTTCATTTTTTTTTTCCAGACACACACACACACACACACACATACACATAAGGCCTCCAGTGATGTAGCCATGTTTTCAGTGTGCAGCCAGTGTTAAATCTGGACCTTAAGACATTTCTCAACTGTGTTTTGTATCAGTATCTAACATCATATAAATGAGATATCTTTCATAAAGTGTCACATTTGTCCGCTAATGACTTTGTTCAACACGCGCCGATGATGTGTTTTTATACCATGGATGAGTTTGGATTGTATTTGACTGTATCGAAATTGATTTCAAAGATGATGTGAGAGGCGGGGGGTAAAAAAACAACCCCGCCTCGAATTCTTCTTTTTGTACAACTTACCGACTTGTGTTTTCTTTTCTTTTTTTTTGTTTTTTATGTATGCTGTTAAGTCTGTGTCTATTTAAACATTGCTCAGAGTACCTAAAATATCCTCCAAGCCAAATGAAGTGTCTGTTTCTCTCTCTTCAACAACGTCTGCGACTCTTTGGAGCACTCCGATCCAAAATGACAGTATTTTTTTTGTTGTTTTTTTTTTTTTTTCCAAAATGGCTGCCGCCGCCGCCAGGGGCAGAACAGAACTTCTCGGACTTTTTTGCGGCGCCGACTCCGACAGAAGAAGCCACTGCCCTGTTTTAAGTCCGTTTCGCTCCCTACTGCCCCCCACCACCACCACCACCATCCGCTCTCAGCAGAATGTCAAGTATCTCTCGGACTCAAATGTTTTTTTTTTCCCCCCCCTTTATTGTTTGATTCTCATGTCGATGTTATTTCAAAGTTGTGTCTCTGGCTCTCACTGTTTGTGTTTGACTGGTCGACGCAACGTGTTGGCTTTTTTTTTTTTCTTCTAAAAAAAAACAAAAAACAAGGACACGGCCACGGGTTTGTCACGTTGAAGAGAGAAAAGAAGAAGAAAAGTGCTGTTTCTATGGAACGGGGGCAAAGAAAGAGAGAGAGAGAGAAAAAAAAAAGAAGCCATCGCCGAGCTCCCTCACCTCTCCGTTTTTGGTGAAAGTGCGTGTGTATGTGCGTGTAAACATGTGTGTGAGCGTGCGTTTCTTTGTGCCAATAGACAGCCAGCGGAGGCCGCCGGGCGAGATGGCCCTCGTACGTAAACGTGTTGAGACTTTGTATTTGGGACACCTCTGTGTGAGAAGGGTTTTTTGTGTCCTCTCCTCCTCCTCCTCCTCCTCCTCTTCGTCTCTCCTCCTTACCCCCCCCCCCCCCCCCCCGTCTACTCATCACGATGACCCCTGACCCCCCCCCCCCCTTCCTCCCCTCCCTGTACCCACCCCACCCCTACCCCCACCTCCAACACACCTCTAAAGAGAGGAAAAAACTAGTACATTCCTGGTTTGGAAAAAAAAAAAAGGTTGAATAAAAAAAA
Organism: Acanthopagrus latus; assembly: GCF_904848185.1. Taxonomy (NCBI): domain Eukaryota; kingdom Metazoa; phylum Chordata; class Actinopteri; order Spariformes; family Sparidae; genus Acanthopagrus; species Acanthopagrus latus. The sequence goes on from NC_051048.1 coordinate 17,008,730, forward strand.
AACAAAAAAACAAACAAAACATGTTTAAGCACCACTCTTTTGGTCCTGTTGTGTGATTCATTATTTCGCAAGGGTGTGCCGGGGTCTTTTGTGTGTGTGTGTGTGTGTGTGTGTGTGTGTGTGTTCCGGAGGCCCACTGGTAACCCTGCCTTTAATAGAAGGTCTCTCCCCTTATCTCTGCTTTGGGCTTGTCTCAGCAGGGGCTCTTTCACTGCCTCTGCTAATAACACTGCCATTTCTCACACACACACACACACACACACACACACACACACACACACACTGGCTCTCCCACTGGTGTTATCAACAAGTTATCAAACCCGGGCTTCGTTAGTGGTGAGTGTTGCCTGGCAACGTATTGACGGAGCTGATTTCATTCTCCCTCTCGCTTAACACCCCTCTTCCTCCTTCCATTTCCCCCCCTCGTCCATTGCTCCCTCTCCTCCAAGCTTTGTGCCACATTTCTATGGTAACCATTAGCGTCTTTTACTCCCTCCCAAAATGTGTCTCATCTGGTTGCGTATCTGTATAAGTGTGTGTTTTTTAAGGCCCTCGTCCAAGAGCGTGGCACGCAACCAGGGTGGCCCAGGGGGTTTTTAAAGATGACCGGCTGCCTTTTACCCTTTGATCCATGATCTGTGAGAGCAGATCACATCAGTCATTGACCCCCAACAACACAAACACCAACACATGAGATCCGTATGCAATCTCATGCACTGCCACACACACACACGTGCACGCACAAACAAACACGCGGCAGGCGTTGATCCGGGTAGACACTTGCCGCTGCCTCTGCCATGACAACCCGTCACTGTAACTGAGGCCAAGCACAATGAAGGTTGGCAAACAGTAAACATCCGTTCACCAGCGACCTGCTAAAGCTGCTCGTCCACCCGAACACCTTCAGTCGGCAGTGCCACCGCTTCCCACCGCCGAAATCCTTGTAGTCATGCGCCCTTTTCACCCTTTTCAAACACACCTCGGCCGTAGGTTTTGTAGCCGCCGTCACACAAGCCGTAATCATAACCTGCTCGTAAACAAAACAGGTTATTTACTCTGACTAAGGGTTTTTTTTGGAAATGAGAACTGGTTTCTAATTAGACCTCTGCCATATTTAAACCGGTCCCTGTTATTGCCTGCTCTGTCTGTAGGCCTCTTTTTTTTTTTTTTTCACAGCAGACACTCTGATTTGACACAGTGGGAAGAGCGAAAGTGTTGCTAATAACATTCACGTTGGCCCTGTTCTATTTAAACGTCCCAGTAAGCCATGACAGTGTGACAGTGAGCCGGCGTGGACCCCACGGAGCCGAGGCGACCAAATGGAAATCGGCCGTGATTAATTTTATTATTTGCACATGTGCTTTTCTCCACTGTGACGCGTCGGGATGTCGTGACACGGCCGCTTCTTGCCCCTCCATGTGTCCATCACTTTTGGAGTCTTTGTTTGGAAAACCCAGCGCAAGAAAATGGAGGGTTCAAAGTTGCTAAAGGCACTTTTCACACAACACAAATGTAAAAATTGATGAGAAGGTAGATGGTCCCTGTACTGCACCACCTCTCTGCTGTGACACCATTGTCCTTGCACAATGGCATGTGGCATAATCAGCAGTGCTAACTGAAGACACCTGTGCCTGCCGAATGCAACCGGACGTGGTTTTCCACTGTTTTGCCAAATCAATTAAAGGTGCAGTATGTTAGAATTGGCCACCGTGCACATTGACACTGCAAACAAAAATGGAGGCCAAGCATATCACAAGAGAAAGCCCTAACTGTAGCTGCTGTTAGCCACTTAGCTCAGTTAGTGGTGCAGCTAGCGGTATGCATTGCGAGCTTGTGGCGCACATTCCGATAAACTTAACTTTCATCTTTTTTAATTACGCTGATGTTCCCACATATTGGAGCTTAACTCACGACGTAACTGAAATGGTTGAAATTCTTTCAAACCTTGTCCCTGTTTGTGTCTCGCGGGCGGGGCTTAGTTTATTTATACGACACCGTTTGGCGACAAGGCACTTTAAAGTGCTTCACGGAGACATTAAATATACATTAAAAGACATTAAGAAAACATTAAAAGTGCATCAAAACAAATGCAAAAGAACAAGTAAGTAAATAGTGTAAGATTAAGATTAAAAATCCGAGTTTTAATGGAGAGCGGTGGTCAGAAATAAAGTTTTTAAGCCAACAATGAGGCCTGAAATAATACCAAACACCGATCTAAATAGATGTTAAATCATAAAACGCCCACCGCTCATGTCTTGGTGCTGACACAGTAATTCCAGCCAATCATGCCAAACGAGTTTTAACTCTTGAGCTCGTACCTCTTGCACAAGCACATCCCAGTATTCTTATGTAATCTTATTGGGTTTATTTCCGTCCCTCGATGCCATACCACGGCATTCCTATACACAGAGAGAAAGCCTGTGGGGTATAGCAGTCGATTAGCTCTCCGTAGCGAGCACCTGGATGATCGGTATGTGTTACTAATCTCCACGAGGCAAACCGTCACTGGACGGCAACACAAAATGGCAAACAATAAAGACGCCAGTGGCCTCCAACAAATCACTAACTCTAATACCAAACCAGTAGCGATAATGTTCCTTGAATGGCTCGCCTCTGTTGCTAATCCATGGAAACCAGCGGCAATATTCCCTTCAAAGAGGAACTAATGCTAATCTAATGGCTGTTAAGCCGTAATGAGTTTGCTTGCTTCTTTCCAGTCGGGTTTAAAGGAGGCCTGTTTAGACTGTCGGGACTGCTGTGGTCCCCTTATCATTACATGCTCATCATTACTCCTTGCTAATCTGTTCTGCTCAATGCACACACAGATGAATATTAATGCCACGGAGGATGATAGCCACGTGTGTGTGTGTGTATGTGTGTGTGTGTGTGTGCCGCTTGAACACACACAGACAGATGCAGATAGGCGCCAAAAGTTGGAGCGGCACGCGCGCAGCCACACAAGGAGGAGCGCACACACTCCTGCGTGCTCTCCGTGCTTTGCCAAGTGAGACGGCTGAGCCTCCCACTTCAACTCCGCGGAGGAAGGAAGGAAAAGGCTGGATGCGTCGCGCGCACTGCAACACACCCGCCGCTTCCTTCTCCTGATACTTTATCGCGGCGGCGGAGGGATGGGAAGAGAAAAGAATCAGTTTTAAGTGAAATCAATAGAGAGATAATCCCCTAAATTAGATTTTGAAAAGCTCCGCCGCTGATGCGCAACTTAAAACCCGAGGATTGGCCCACTTGACTTGCCAACGAAACAATCCTCAAGTAAGACGCAGTTACCATGGGAATGAGCGAAGGTCAAGGATAGAGGAGAGGAGAGTGAGGGAGAAGCAAGGGGAGAGAGAGAGAGAGCGGCGGCGCTTTAAATCAAAGAAGTATACCCAGGAATCTGCATACTGATTCAGGGTAAAAGTGCTGTGATTACAGTGTTGCCGTGATTAATGTAGTGTGGCGCCCTCACACCCCGCCCGAGGAGGCGAGGAGCAGAGTGCAGGGACGGCCTCGCACCTGACAGACCTCAAATGTCACGTCATGATTGGAGAAGAGATGAAGGGTTAAAAGGTCAAGCTGTTTGATTGGATGCAAAGGCCTCTTCCTGTGCGTGTGGTCAGACCCGGAGGCAGACAGATAGCTCCGGCGGAGAGTAATTAAACCTCGGCAGAGGAGGAATTATCAGTAGGAAAATCCACGATTTTACAGTATTGACGCTGGCAGCTTTTTTTCTCTGAGCCTCACGATTGCTCTCGCTGGCCCCTCTCTCTCTCTCTCTCTCTCTCTCTCTCTCTCTCTCTCTCTCTTCCAGCTCTCTGTCTCATGCAATCTCTCCTCTCCTCCTTCACCACTCACTCTCGTCTTTTGCCTTTCTTCCCTCCTGCCCTCTCTCCCCACCTCCCCCGAATCCCTCCTCTCTCTGTACCTTTCCGTCCGTCTCAGAAGTGAGAAACGCGTTACAGTTAATCACAGACCTGACGACAAGCGCAGCTGCGATCCGCAAACGGAGAGAAAGAAGGGAGAGATGGAGGGATGAGGAAAAAAAAAAACGGTTAGAAAATAGCTTGGCTGCTCAGTGGGTGGGTGGGGGGTTTGGGGGGGGGAGATGTTGTACATTATGTGTTTGGCTTGAGGACATAACAGCGTTAATTTCAGATGATTAACTTGTTAAATATTCCTGAGCGGATAGCGCCGCTGCATCCCCCTCGTTGGAGACAAGCAAAAGTTCTGTAACGCTTCTGCTTGTCACGCAAACAACTCCCCCAGTGTCCCCCCCACCCCCTCTACCACACACACACACACACACACACACACACACACACACACACATCTGCGGCATTATGCATACACACAACCGAGGCCGCAGGAAATAAACAAAGTAGGTTGTGTTCAATTAAAAAGCTTTGCTCCAAATGTGATCCTCAGCCGCTTTTGGAAAAGATCTCATCATTATTCTCGGCTGCTTCTTAGTTGTTTTTCCCTCCATTTCTTCCGTAATATTCAGTTCCGGGGAGTAATGAAATCAAATTGACCGTTTGCCTAAACCCACACCCACCCGCCCCTGAACAGCGATTGTCCAATCATAACTGAGCCGCCATAAATAAGCACAGCAGGCCTGTCAACCTTTGGATGTCTTCACACGCTGCAGTGGTGTGCACGAGGCTCTGGTGGCAGCAGAGTCGGAGGGGTTCTGTCTGCTGCATGAGCTTTCCAAAAAACTGAAATCACAACAGCATAAGCTGAAGGTTTGGAATAAACTGGTAAGGTATCTGCACTGGCACAAGCTGCAACTACTAGCATGTCCAGCTAACTAGCTTACGGATAGCGGCAACATACTGTTGTAAGTTGTATCTCCATTATTTTTATTCTAGGGGGAGAAGTTACATTAAAGCCTCTTCCCAGTTGAGCATACAATACACTGTATGGGATGCTGGTTGGTTGGAGGGTGATCCTGGATGCTACTGCATGAAACACAGTGACATTAGCAGCCCTGCAGTGTTTATCAGGTAAGGGGAACTTGACACACAACCCCAGTGAGAGTTTAAATCAATAAGGGGGAATATCTGAGCTTTGTTACAAGGCCAAGTGTGTTTCCATCTACGGTAAGTTATGCGGCAGGATTAAGCTGCAACAAAACAAGTGTCTTATCTTACAATTTCCTCATCATATTGCACAGTAACATTAGGGCTAACTTGGGCTAGCTGATTTCTGCTCCTTTATTCCCATGTCTCCACCACAGACTGGTGAGACTCTCGAAAACTAGCATCAGTCATGCGTGATATCGAGTATCCACTCGCTCACATTTACAACCCTTTCACACGGTTCTGACTCAAATCACTTTTACACGGCAGTTTAAACCAACTCGGAGTTAGCATAACTAGCTAGCTTGCTTTAGCTGTTCAAATGTGTAAGCAGCATCTTGTAAAACTGTCGCTAAAAGTTGCTAGCTAGAAATTAGGGGCCTTCTTTTGTCTACCTATGCTGGAAATCAGGGACCCAGCGTTTAAAATATAACAAAAAAAATAAAAATTTAAAAAAAGATATAAAAATCACCAATATTTGTAAACTGGGTCAAAAAGAATAGACAGCTCGACAGGGTTAGTGGTTGGTAAGGGGCTATTCCTGCTAAGCGTACAGTAAATTAGCTTAGCCACAACAGTGTGAAAATGCTAAACAGTTAGAAGAAGAACTCACCATTCTACACAAGTGTTGCCTCATATGCAATTATAGAACTTAACAATGTAGTACTTGTTGTTGTGGGAAGGATTCAGATGCTAACTGCTGAGGCAGGCTAATCTGATTACAGTAACTCAAACTGATTATTTTACATATGCCCTATTTATCCAGGTAGATGATCAAGAGATTATTGTGGCGCGTACTCCTCTCAGGTGTCACATTCTCTGGCACGTATGCGCTCACAGAAGAACAATACGCCGGTCTGTCACAGCAGGATTGTGCACAAACACATTCCGCGCTCACACGCCGCCAGCCAGGGCAGATAAACAAACCCCGGCAGACTTTACACAAACGCAGAGGAATTCCAATCTAACCCGGCAAAACAAACGCTGTGTACTGATGTGCGGGCGCGTCATAATTGAAGTTTATTTCCAAAAGCAGCCCCCTATAGTTTCATCTGCCAGTTTACCTTGAACATCGATCATTTAAAAAAAAAAAAAAAAAAACAATCTACAGAGATTTCAAGTTCATTGTGAAAGGGAAGGAATGCTTTCTGACAAAGACGCTGTGTTGCCGGCGTCGGGGGTGGTCTCGTGGTTAAAGGGTCCCACAGCTGAAGGATTGCGGGTGCTTTGTTCACATCTACCCTGCTGTAGTGTCCTTGAGCAGGGAGGTGGAGGGGGCGGGTGGGGGGGAGTCGGCGACAATTTGTGCAAGGAGGAAAACGCACAGAATGACCTCACTCGGGGAAAGTACAGAAGCATTTGCATCCATTGTGATGACCGGTTTCTTTCACGGTGTTACAGGGCGATTGCACACACTCGTGAGAAGTCTTCCAGCTTGTGGTTGTTCCACCTGCCTGCTGTTGTTCTCTTTAAAATGAGGGAATTTATGTGGAGGGACACAAAGCCCAGGGCGCTGCCAGTCAAGTAATGATGAAACAATCACCGCGTATTGAGCTCAGTTAAAGATTTAAAGTGCAAAAAAAAAAAAGAAGAAGAAATAAACATTTGTGTGGCTAATTGTGCATTACCATAAAACAGCTCTTGGAAAAAAAACATTTAGCGAAAATGAAATCCCTTTGAAGCTAACACAGTTCTGTCATGCTGCCTACACCCGGTGTTTTATTCTCAAATTATGTGTGTTTTGCTTATTTAATCCGTATTCTGTCAGGTAAATACGCTGTCCGATATATGCGTGTTTGCACTTAGCCACATTTCTGTTTTTCTTCCTCCGGATTTTCCCACGAAAGCAGCCCAAGATCCCACGTGCAATTTGACCATTCAGAATCACTCTCATCACTCTGAACCCACACCAGAAATTGCCGTGGAAGCCTTGGAAAGGGTTTTCCATCTTTAGATTTCTTAAATCAGATCAGAAAAGAAAAAAAAAAAGAAAGAAAAAGCTCCAGTTACGTCGGGGCTTTGGGGCGTGCGGGTGCCAGACTTGCTGGATTAGTCTTAACAGCTGAAGCACGCAGTTTGCTCGATTGGTGATGAAGGGGGCTTTTTGGATGAGCAGTGCTCGTCTTCTAGGGCTTGTTTGTGCCACAACTTGATTTGCATACATTTCGCAGACCGAGATGAAAAATCTCCACTTACAGTTCAAGCTACTGAAGCGCAAAAATATGCAGATAGCCCTCGCAAAGCTTCTCTTGGTGATTCTGGACGCGAATCTCCGTTGTTATGTAGCGGCACCTGATTGTTGACGGATGGAAGAAAAAGGCAGGCTTTTCTCCAGCCACACTCACCTGCCGTATGTGTTTTTGTTACTGTATTTCATTTCAAGCATGTGTGGAATTTGATGGGAATGTGCTGGGAACTTTATGCGCTGGAAAGCCAAACTAATTAACAATGAAAGACTTGTTCTGTTCCGCAAAGGCCTGTGCAACACGCAAGATACAGAACAGTTTTCATCATGCTGAATGCTCGCACGTCACACCTATTTCAAGTCTTTAATGCATCATCGTTGCCGCGAGGAAGTGTGCGCATAACAAGATGAGAGGTTGCACGAAGAGCCGGGAAGTTTTTCATGTTAAGTTCAAAGTTTCGGACTAACCACGGGGAGGCGGATTTCTACCTGCACACATTTCCCGCGATCAAATTGTGTCATGAGACCTTTCTCTAAACGATGCCAGGCCGAGTTCAAAGCAAATTCTGTTCAAAGGAAATCTGATTTAATTTTCACTCAGTCAAGTCTAAATGTGATCATGCCAAAGTCATCCTGGTTAGCGCCACACCCTTTGAGATGCTCAAGAAGGCGAGCTTTTGGATCCCTAAAGACACTTTTCAATCCATCAAGAAGGATTTCACACCACTTGTGCTGTGGCAGCCTCCCATTTGCTTTTGCAGGTAGCAGCAGTCCGTGAGAGTGGAGTTTTATTCAGAGTGTCAGTCTTTTTCTCTCTCTTCACGCTTCTCCGGCTCATTCCCTGATTTTGGAACCTACAGTCCTTGGACTGTGATCCACTGCTCGGTGTTTTAAAAGACACTGAATCAAATATATTTGAGCTTCGGTAGCATCCCATTGTGTTTTTGATATTAAATATATCAATCATTGTGTGGGAGCAGGGGGTTTTCGGAAAGGTTAATGTGTCATTTTCAAACGACCGCGGACCGACTGTCTGCCGCTGTAAGAATATTAAGAGCGATTTCAGCGACTACAAAAGGCTTCGGCAAGCTATTAGGACGACTACGCAACCTGCGCCTCAGCACGACAGAGATATTACTCTCCTTTTTTAATGTCACTTTCATGTTCGGTTGAGCAGGAACAGGCTGAAGGGTCCGGACTGACGCCAGTCGTTTTGGGGGCGACTTGTAATTAGCCACTGATGCAACACACCTGTGAGATTCCAGGCGGCGATCTCGAGTTTGTGCCACACCAATTACCATTGCAAATGGTACTTTTGGGCAATTTTTCGTTTTATGCAAATGTATACTTCTACTCCCCTACGTCTCGGAGGAAAATGTTTCACTTTTCACTCCGCTGCCTTTGACAGCTTTAAGTTACACTTCCTGTCCTGTGATTTGGAATTGGACTTTATGTAATAAACTGAGGGATTTTCCTTCACGGGATAAGTCCAATTCTCCTACTTAACGGTAAGAATTGTCCGTCAAATTCATGCTCGAAGCAAACAGGGAGGCAGCCTGTCACCAGAGTAACCGCGAACTGCTGCTAACCCGAGCCGGTTAGCTCAGCTAGCTGCGCAGCTAGCAGTCCCGACTGGTGTCTCAGATAAGAGAAAAGGAGTGTTGGTGTTCATGCCACTAGCACAGGCCGGGATTCAGTAGATCTCATCTCATGAGAGTTGCGGGGATGTTATCGCTTTATCCCCCTTTTCTAGGGGTCGCAGGGGTTACTGGATCTTTCTGGGCAAGGGCAGAGGCCACCCTCAAAGTGCCAACTGCACATCAGGAACAATTTTGGGGTTTAGTATCTTGCTCAAGGACACTTCGACATGCAGCTCAGCTCCACCCTAGGGGAGCCGAGATTCGAACCAGCGACCTGCTCTACCCGCTGAGCTACAGCCGCCCCAGAGCCAGTAGATCATTTCTTCTATTATTTCTTATCAGGGAGTCTGCAACTTAATTTCTCCACCGTTGAGAGTTTAATTGAGTGCAAAACATCAGAAGTGCCACAGGACAGGAGCAAACACTTTCCACCGCAAACACATTTTGACTCGTCGCAGCGCAGGAGAAAAGGCACAGGTGTTGCTAATAACATTTACGGCGGCTCTGTCCTATGCAAGTGTCCCCGTGAGCCATGGCGGTGTGACAATGAGCCGGCATGAGCGATATCAGGGCCCCCAGAAGCCGGAGCTGCTTAACGAAAAATTCGGCCGTGATTGATTTTATTTTGTCCACGTCTGCGCCTTTTTTCCCAACAGCGTGACAAGACAAAATGTCTTCCATTAAAAAAAAAAAAAAGGGCCTATGGCTGAGTTACACGGTGCGTCTACGGGAAGCTCCTCGACATTTGCCAGTGACCGATCAGGCTTTTGTCAGAGTGTGTGAGAAAACCCCGCCACCACAACTGTGGTTAGCAGAACTGGATCGTCCTTCGACCGTCTGTTTGTAGCAAATCTGAAACTCTGCGGTGAAACTAATGAAATTCTGTTAGCGTTGGCAGCCCCTTAAAGCAAAGAGACCCAGCACTTCAGTTCAATTATAGATAAACATCTGAGGTACACTCCTGTATTTAAAGGATTAAGTCATTGACATACATAAAAAAAAAAATAAAAATAGCAGGTTTTTTTCTTTTTCTTTTTCTAGATGGGTCTCAAGCAGCTGTGGTCAGATAATAATCTTCATCACATCAGAGGCGGATGACATGTCCCCCTCCTATCTGATATTACACACAAAAAAATATTGTCCCTGAAAATCGGATCCAATTCTATAACACACCCGGCAGTGGAGGGGATTTTGTCCGTTCGCCAGCGGCAGATCCAGCATGCCGGTCGTCATAAATATAAAGGAGACGCGGCCAAGGATTCCTTTCTGGTAAATAGCTGTAACCAACCGTTTGTGTTTACATCTGCCGCGGCCAAAGAGAGTAAACAGAGTGAGAAAGAGGTACAACAGCCCGCTATTGCGAATGCTGCGAAACATGCCAAAGAAACGAGCCAGCCACCCCCACTCCGTCCCCAACACCCCCCCACAATAACACCTCCCAAAAATACTCCCCCAAAACCCCTGATCCTCTCACTCTGCCCGCTGCCTAAAAGGGAGGAAAGTGAATGAGTCACCCTCCTCCCTCTCCATCTCTCCCTCCTCTCCCCCCCCCCCCCATCTCTTTATTGAGGCAGCTGCACCCTTTGACCTTTGCGCTTGTGGAATGTGTGTGTGTGTGTGTGTGCAGACCAGCAGTGGTGTGGGTTCGGTGGTAAAGGGGAGCGAGATGGGTGAAGGCAGGCGGGGGGGGAGTCGGTGAATTTGGGAGACGGAGGGAGGAGGGGAGAGGAGGGGAGAGGTCGCTTTTTCTCCCCGCTACAAAAGCTGTCAGGGGGAACAATAAGCATGGAGAATGGTGTGTGTCCAGGGAGGCACTGAGCCGTGTTAGTGTGCGAACCGGGCGAGGGAGAGGGCATAAGAAGGAAAGGAAGGGGACAGAAAGAGGAGAGACAAATGATGGAGATTGAAAGTAGATGAGAGGACTGCGGAGGGGAAGGAAAGATGATGAGATAGAGGAGAGGCATGGGGAGAGGGGAGGCTGAGAATGATGGGGGGGGGGGGGGATGATGGGAGAGAGGGACAGGGGAGTGCAGAAGGGTATTTGTTTTGTCTAGCAGCTCTCTTAAATACTGAACTTCCGTTGCCAAAGGAAACAGAACACAAGACCCAGCATCGGAACATGTGTGTGTGTGTATGTGTGTGTGTGTGTGCGCGTGTGTGTGGCCAGCATACCAAAGGGGCCCTGCTCCTCCTCACTGTACCGATGACATCAGTATGGTTAGCGCTTTACATTCGCCAAAGTCCTCATTAAGTTTATCTGCGCGAGTGAATGAGTGTGTGTCGCCGTGTGTGTGTCGCCGTGTGTGCGTGCCCTGCTTTCAAACTACGCGCATTTCAGACTTCAGACTACACACCGTGCAGCTGGCTGCAGACAAAGGTGTTCATCGCGCTTTGTTTCAAAGATGCGGGCGCGAGGGTGTATGAGTGTTTGAACAGTTGCAGGGGCGGAAGGGAGCGGGGGTGAGGGTAGCTGAGTGGAGACTTTGAATGCAGTGTGTGTGTGTGTGTGTGTGTGTGTGTGTGTGTGTGTGTGTGTGTGTGTGTGAAAGGGGGGGGTTTCAGTGATAGGGGTGTTTTGCTTTGAAAGCAAACTGGGGGGGGGGGGCGGCAAGCCCCTACCACGACCCCCGAAAACAGCCACACACACACACACACACACACACACACACACACACACACACACGGAGTGAAAGTATTGATTTTCGAGCTGGTGTGTGAGGTGTGGTAAGTGGCTGGTAATAGCGGGAGAAGAGTTTTGTGAAGTGGCGCGGGTTAAGAAGTTTGGCTGCTGGATAGAGGTTTTATCCGTAGGATGGGGGCAGCGCTGATGGGATGAGATGGACGGAGGTCAAAAAACACTTCAGTGTCCCTACGAGGCGAAGAGAGATTTTTTTCAAAAACCACTAAAACCAGCAGAATAAAGCATCTCCACCAGCAGAGAGTCCATACGGGCGTGGGAAAAAAAACAAAAACCAAACTGTAGTTCTGTGCATGCCTGTATTGCACATGTGCTCTGCTGCATACATTCATGCGCACGGCACATTATGCACCAGCATGGGCACTTCACGCACACTTATACACACACCTCCACAAAGTACTTTACGCATACTTAAGCGCTAAACGCACGTGCGAGTACACCCGGATTGCGGGGTGAACACAGACGCACACTCGAGTACGATAGTATAGTATAAGAATGTACACGCACACGCGCTGCACAGTCGAGGCAAGTGAAAATTATGCTGCTGTGCCATCAAGTACATTATGCAGAAACATGAACACATTACACAGACACTTATGTACGACGCTCTTATATAATTACATAGACACACGTGCGAAAGCTGCATATATGTACATACACACATGGTGGGGGCAAAGTGTGCACATGCTCGTACATGTCACCAGACACATTATGCACACACAGTTCCTTAAGTAAATTATACACAACGCACACACAAGCATACATACACTTGGGTGCTTTCGCAGACACGAGGGACCAGGCGTGAATAATCTATAAATGCCGAAATGTGAGCTGGAGTTCAATCCACGCCAACGTGTATAGTATCGTTTATATAAGCCCCCCGTTCACGTTAAAACCATTGATGCGTCGAGAGAACTTCCGAGGCGCTGCCCCCGCTCATTTCGATAGAAGTTGCACACTTGGGGCGCAAAAAAACCCAGTTCACCAGGATTCTGCAATTTGAGGCCTACAGCACATCGGAGGCCGTCTGAGCTGGCTGACGTCCTTCTGACTGGCGCTCAGATAACGAGACCTATAAATCTCATCTCTCATCAGATGTTAAACACAAATAGTAACTTAAGAATGTACGTGACGGTCAGAAAAGTGCATTCGTTGTTTATAATCTCTTCGTAATGACTGTATTTTTAGAAAGAGTAGGGGGAAATAAAATGCTGATGCCTCTCGCTGGGATATCACACCTATTTCTGGACAAGAGAATACACAATAGATGTTTTGTTTTCAGTGTTAGACGATAGCATGATTATTAGATCCTAGATGCCTCGCATTAGCCCACGCTGAGTGGGCACTGCAGGCCGATCCAAGCAGGAGTCGCCGTTTCGTGAGCGTATTCAGGAACCTGCAGGCAATTAAATACAGTTCAGGTAGGAGGAGTGATCAGCTTGCCTGAGCGCTGCGCGGCTTTTTATAGTATTCCAAAAAAAAGGATTTTACAACCGAGTAAAGTTGTCGCCATGGCAGTCATTTCAACCCCCTAATCGCGATGATCTGCAAGGTAACCATTAGAAACGCTGTGTTCCCATCGAATCGCAAGTGACAGATGCTTACTCTGATCCCATTTGAATTGTTCATGTGTATTCAATGTCAAAATTCGAACAGGGTGAAATGAAAATATTCCTCTCTCGCCACTGGCTGCAATTCTTTTTTATGAAATAAGGTCCCAAGGTACCAGAAGAGGCATGTCTTTGCCTGTCGATGACAAGTAATCTCCATCCTGTCATTTGACTGGCTGGGTTGCAAGATGTCGCTGCGGCAAAGGCTGGGCCAGTTTCAACTCCTTTGCCGGGCGAACTGCATTCAGTTCGCAGAGGACGCCTGCATTGGCATCCCCGCCGCACGAACTCAGTTGCCTCGTTCGACAAACCGAGGGCGGGGGGGCTGCATTTTTTTCACACAGGGCTGTTGATCGGCTCCTGGGTTGAAAAACGCTCACAAGACGAGCTACAGCGGAGACGTTCGGAGGCGACAGAAACCTGGATTCGCGCGGTTTGCCGCAGAAGTACCTCGTCGTGTCTCGAGGAAGTTTACAGTCGAAACATCGGCGCTTTCAAAGAGCGCTTTTCCGCCAAATCCTTGCTGCAATACGAGCGTCTTGGAAAAGCAGTCTTTCAGGAGCTGGGAAATGCCAGCTGAGCATGTACAGAAGGCCTCGTTCAGCAGACCCGCTGCCAGCGGCAGTTAAATAGGCACAGAGAGGAATAACATCCTTAAGACCTGTGAAATCCTCTGCTGCGTCTGTCCTTGTTTGCCGACATGCTCGATCTATGTTTTTGTTTTTTCCCTCTGATGAAACAGGTGGTCTCTGTATAGATCCGACAGCCCGTCCCCCCCACCCCTCCACTCCACTCCACACGCTTTCCTACTCCCTTTAGGTTTCCTCCATGATAGCTAAAGCATGCTTTTCCTCCCCGATGCTTTCACGGCATCCCCGTCTCCCCCCATCCTCTCTTCTCCTCTCATTCTCCGCTCCTCCCTCTCCTCCTCCCCCTCCTCCTCCTCGCCCCTCAGCATTACACGCAACAGCTGCCAGTGTCTCCTGGAAGGAAAAATGATGCTTGTCCAAAAAACAACTGATTTCTCTCCCTCCGTCTCCTTTTCCTCGTCCACTCAGCCTCCGTCTGTGCCCCTCACTTCCCCTCCTCTGTCGACCAGTTAGGCCCCCCCCCCCCAATCTGTCTCTCGTCCTCTCGCTGCATTTGAAGCGTGTACCACGTTACATCCAGGCAGGCAGGCTGAGGACAGTGGTGATGGTTTCCTGTCTGCCATGCGTGCACATGTAAGGTCCCAGGTTGCCTTTATCATCTCATCTGACAGATACACTGATCGCGCCATGGTGCACGAAAGCGCAGACTTTCTCTCTCTCTCTCTCGCTCTCTCTGTCTCTCACGCTCACACACACACACACACACACACACACACACGTGCTGTCAGACATGACTGGGGCTCAGTCGAGACCAGGTTCTTCAAATGAATGATTGGGTCAAAGGGATGAGATTTTTTTTTTCTTTTTTTTTTTTCAGACAAATCTGGCCATGAAATGTTGCACACACACACACACACACACACACACAAATGCCACAAAAGCTATTCACATGCAGTCGTGGAGAGGAGGACAATTGCTAAGCAGAACAGTGCAGTTGGTATTGTATCGTGTCGAGCGAAACAAGTGTGACAATAAAGAGAAAGGACACTCAGACACACACACAAGAGCGATGTACCTATAGTAACAGACTTTTTTAAAGGTCTAAAGGATAAGTGTGTGTTCCCGTGTGTGTGTGTGTGTGTGTGTGTGTGTGTGTGTACTTCTGTTATATTCACCTAGGTGTTTAAAGGGTTTGTTAAGGGTCTTGTTTTATTTTGTCCTCTGCGGCGGTGCGATAGAGGGAATTTCATTATGCAAATCTATGTCTCTCTGCTGATGAGCATGCCCTCAGGCCTCTGTCTCGCACACAATGGCACTCACACACATACATACAACCCCGTGAAAAACACTCCGTCTCCGTCACATACGCTCACGCATATAAATACGCTCATCCATGCAGTCTGCGTCTCTTTTCTCCCACACACACACACACACACACACACACTGAGACGCACACATGCCCAGACGCTCACGAAAACACGCGTGACTGTGCTGCGCAGACACAGTCACGCATATCATGTCTGAGACTGGAGGCACGGCAGGGCAGAGTGTGTGCGTGTCTGTGAGTGTGAGTGTGTGTGTGTGTGTGTGTGTGTGTGGGAGCTTGTGCGTGTGGTGAGGCTAAAAGGGGCTGCTTAAGGTTACAAACCATTACAGGGGTTACAGACCATTTCCCCCAAGTCCCTTGTACGTGGCTGCACTGGATACCCCTTTACACACACACACACACACACACACACACACACACACACACAGTTGGAGATATGCACACTCAAAGTAGCTGCCACAGCACAGTGACACACACTGATGTGTCACACACAAAAACCTAAAAACAAACACGTTAAAAAGAAGAACACAAAATCAGCCTGCTTGTGCACCGACACACACACACACAATCATGTGCCTTGGCATACACACAACACACACATGATATATAACACATAAATACATGTCTGCATGCAAAAGGTCAACTTACACACACACACACATACACACACAAAAGGGGAGCCCTACCCCATGTGGATGTGACCCAATGACCCTGCTGTCACACACAGTGCCCATCTGCCACAGAGAGGCACAGAGGGAGGGGACAGAGGGGCGGGGGAGGTTGGATTTGGGGTGATGGGGGTGTAAGTAAGTGCTCCGGGGGAGGTGGGGGCCACCGGAGCAACTTAGGCCGGAACAGAAGAAAGAAAGAATGTGTCTTCACGGTGAATTTTCAGTTCACTTTTGCACAGATGTGCTGTTTGGTGCCCCGGAGAAGTTTTAGTAGTTTTTGGACCCCCCCCCCCCCATTCTTTCTTCTTTCTCCCATGTGCTTCCCCTTTCTTACCAAGACACCAACACACACACACACACACACACACATACACACACCTCAAGAACAAAATGTACTGCTGTTAGCCCGGGGCTGATCTATGCAGAACCCTCACCTCTCCTTAAACCTGGAGCCGTCTCAGGATTCCTATGGTAAATAAAGAAAATACTCGGAGAAGTGGGCTGACTACTGTCCTGAATGTAGAACAGATGAGGAACAGAGACATCAGAGGCTGGGGAACACCGATGGGGGGAGGAGGAGGTTGATGCAAAAAACAAAAAAAACAAAACTGTGCATCCCCATTTTTGGCGATTTTTTTATTATTTTTTTTTTTCCCCATTTCCAATAAATGCATTAAATCAGCTTAATTCTGCAGGCTTGTCAAATCGTTTCGGAAAAGCTGCTCGTTAAATAGAGAGAAAAGCATCGCCCTTGTTCTGAAAGACTGCCTTGTTTCCTCAGTTTTTGGAGATATGAGGTTTTCCCTTGATGTGGAAACTTGTAATAATAATAGAAAATCGGTTCCAGTCGAGAGGAATTTTGGCTTCATGGAGGTTTGATGGAAACTTTTTGGTGCACAGGCGTAGCCCCCCCAAAAAACAGAAACAAAGACAGGGAGGACGGGTCTGTTGTGCAAATCTGGTTATAGTTTGGCAGATATACGATCTGCAGTTATATCGCGCAGTTATTGCTTTTTTTTTATTACATATCATATATTGGCATCCACTGCCAATATGATGGCAGTTCCTCTCTGACCGATGCCGCCTGAAAACAGCCTGTAAAATCCTGCAATAAAGTTTTATTCTCTGCGCAGACTATGTTTCATTATTTGACTGCGTGGTTATAATTTTTGGTGAATTAATTTCGCATTTAAATGCCAGCCATAACCGCACAACATATTGGACGATGACATCTTTGCTTCTCAAAACATCGGGCCTTTTTTTTTATACATGCAGATTGGGGTTCGGAGATGATCGAAAAATTTGATATGGACAGACAATGGAGGAGGAGAGGGAGGAGGAGGAAGATTAAGAGAAGGAGATGAAAAGTGGGGATGAGGCGCCCCGGCCTCTTCCCCGGAAGAGAGGAGGAGGAGGAGGGAGGGAGGTTGTGCAGGAGAGCAGGGGGTGCGAAGGATATCCAGAGGGGACCAACTGTAGTGGTGTCAGACGCGGGTGCTGCCAGCACACATCCTGCCAACACACACCAGGAGCCAGACACACACACACACACATGCATGCACACACACCCCCAGGCCTGGCCCTGAGTGTGCGAACAACCCTGCCAACTGTACCCCCACTACCACCATCACCACCAATCCACCCTCACCCCCCACAACCCCTGAAGACCCAATCTGGAATCAGTCTACAGCGACAGCTCTGGTGCCAAGCTCGCCCCGCTGCTGGCCCTGCTCGTGTATATTTCACCAAGTTAGAGACGCGGGATGACTGAGCTCTCGACACAAAGACTGATTGCACATCACACTGCTTAGAGGTTGAAATGCATTGTGAATTGTTTGAGAATATTTGTATTCTTCTGAAATGCCGGAGCAAAAATCAATTCAGTTGTATAATGCTGGGAGCGGCGCGTTGTGAAGAGATTGTTTTCCATAGGCAACCATTAGCCTTGGAGAACCTTTGTGTTCAGACCCGCAATTTATTTACTCCCCAGAGTGAAGTGGTGGTTCAGCCGACACATGTAGTACCATTTACAGCCGATGTTGCGGATTTAAATTCTGCTCACAACCTTTGTTGCATGTCATCTCCCCACCTGCTTTTCCCTGTCTGAGCCAGATGCATGCTATCTAAGGAGAAATGCCTGAAAAAAGAAAAAAAAAAAATCATTGTTTGAAATCCCATAATGCATCTTTAAACCTCTTCTCAGCCCAGCCCCCCCGCCTCCAAGCGGCACTAACCCCTAACCCTCTTAATTCCCTCATCATGTTTATGCAAATTCCATTTGTATGTAATTCATGTACATAATGGATGCTGCTATCACCTATGGGACAGACCAGCCATGTATATATATTTATATACATGTTTCCCTATTACAGGAAAACTGATTAAGATTATATAAGGAGTCTGCAGATGAAAGAAATGTGTTTTTTTCCCTAATATTTCATACAAGGCTAGGCTTCTAAATCTGATTATGTAAAGACTGCACCGTAACCCTGGGTGCTTTGTAGATTCATGTTTAAAGATTGTCAAAATAATCACACTCCAAAAGATTTGGTTGAAGCCTTGCGACTATCGCTCACAGTAGCTTCTCTCACATTGTTCTCAAATGGCAGTCTTTTGAAAAGAGCTGAGGTGTGTTCGCATAAACAGAGACCTGGTTAACTATTAGCAAGACCAGGAGTCTCCGGCGCTCTGTGAAGCTGCACTTTAGCACTAGGGTGCTTTGAGCTGAATGCTAACATCCCTATGCTAACATGCTCGATGCGACACATGCTGAAGTTTAGCAGACATAGGTTGTTTCCTATGTCCAGTATCTTATTTAGCATGTTTGCCTTGACTTGTGGACTACCGTTTTGAAGCTTCAAGTTTGGTATTATGACTGTCGCCATCTTGTTTTGTGGAGCCAGAAGTGATCATATTTGGAACAAGAGATCGGAGCATTGCTCAACCTTTGTCATGCTTGACAGTTGCCCTGGTTGCGACTTGTCAGTTGAAGTAGCAATACCCTGCTTATCGCCAATTTTACTTACCCCGGGATGTAGAGGAGTTCAGTTTTATGAAGGTTGGGCTTGAGGTGGTGCGCAGTTGTCCAGGCGGAGGAATCTGCCAGTCCTTCCGAGATGCTTGATGTAACATTAGAGGCTGGGGGAAGAGAGAGGAACAGTTGTGTGTCATCTGCATGACAGTGGTTTAGACCATACACTTATTAGAAAAGTGTTTACTGGTGTAATAAACAAAAAGTTGACATATATTGGTGGATAAGGGAATCCTCTGACCTGCTGGTGATGCTGGATGAAAACAAGGCATTCCTAAAGTGCATACGGATTCATCCTCCTGGGACTATGAATGTATTTATCAAATAGTTGTTAAGATTTCTGCCTAGACAAAAGTGGCAGAGCTACAAAATCAGAGTCAAAAACAATTTCATATCAACAAAAGCCTCAAATTATTCCTGAATAAATGCTTGTCATGTTCTTGGAATGCTTGTTGATGTTTGCTGGTATGAAACAAACAGCTTTTTGATTTAATTCAGCCTCTTTTCACAGATTTTCTCAGACACCGTGAGGGAAACTGGATTCTGTGCACCAACCTAAACAAGCCGTGACTCGTCCTGTACTGGCCTGCATCAACACATCTGGTGGGCATCTATACAGGGCATAATGTACCGTCAGATCATACAGAAGTTCATGAGAATGTCGAATAAATCATTCTCCTACAAGGCTGACATGTATACCTTGAGATGTCTCAACAGCAAGACAAACAAAAAAAAACCTAATCGCTTTGATTCCGGGGCTAACATTGGAGAAGGCAATCCTACAATTTGCTAAACAAACTCCATCCCTTTTGCCTGTAAACGATTTCCTATTATAAACACATGTTGGAGATGAATCACTCTTTAGTTCAACTCTCAGAGAGGACATTTCAGACAAGTTCCCCCTCCTGTTTTCCATTTGGCTGTTTAATTGTCTCAGCGCTGTCAACAGACTATCAAGGTAATTAGCCATGACTGCACAACAACACAATCAGACAGACAGGAATGAACTGCAGCCTCCGAACATGATACTTAGAGAGGGAATGGGTGGGAACGACTTAATGTGGGCGCACGTATGCGCGCACACACCCGAGTGTGCACGCATCCGGGCGTAGACGTACACCGACACACACAACCTCTCATGCACAGTCATTACCGTACCCTGAGTACATAGTTCCATGCCACACATTATATTTCCTTCGCCAACCATAACCCTCCACCCACCTCCTCCTTAATCCTTCTACCTCTTACAACTCTCTCTCCCCTCTCTCTCTCTCTCTCTCTCACACACACACACACAGTTACTAAACCAAAACCTCATTTCCTCTGCGCCTCGAGCTATAGGAGCAGTGTTAATTGCGAGAAGGTGGGGAGTGAGCAGGGGTGTGCTTTTGTGTGTGTGTGTGTCAGGCCGCGGGTTCACGAGCTTTGTAGGTGCGCCTAAGCCGTTACAACTGTATATGTGTGCATTTCAATATGTGCGAGTGTGTGTGTGTGAGTGCTCATTTCTTTTAAGTGTGTAGGCAGTCTCTCCTATGCCAGTCTGGGCATAGCTCCAGGGTTTCCTGCGCCACCTGGGCATCTGTGAGTCCTAGTGCCTGTCACCGGGTACCGTCCCAGCTGGAGTGTGTGTTTCTCCTTGTGCGCGCGCGTTTGTGTTTGTGTGCGTCGGCCGAGGAGGGGCCGCCCATGATGAGCCTTTAGTGCCAGCAGCAAACACCATTGTCTTATCCGTGCCTTATCCTTTGAGCCATGGGGGCCCGTACACAAACAGACACACACACACACACACACACACACACACACACACACACACACACACACACACACACAGAGTCTCTCTCTCACAAAGAGTGTACATCTGGTTCCCACCTCCGCCTCTTTCTCCAGAGTGGATCCTTCCCTTTTAAAAACATTACCGATAGAAAAAGACACAGGGAATTAGGAGGGAGGAAAAGGGAATTCGATTAAACAGCCGCCATTAAGTAGCCAATGAAGCTGTCTGCGCCCGCTTGCTTAGACTATACATACACCATTAGTTGATCAGGCCATGGCGGACTTAAAAGCACCCCGACTCAAAGGTCATCTACCTCCATTGAGCAGAGCTAATATTAAATTAGCTCTATAGCGCTATGTGAGTAAAATGAGAAAAAGCAGTCTGGGCTGATTGGAAAGCAAGACATCATGCAGACTCTGTGGCGTCAGTTGTCTCTGCTCTGTTGAAACACAACTGAATTTACAGCTATGGTGACAATAATGATATGATAATAATAATAACAATAGCTGTGAGGATGCTTAAACCCTGCTAGGTCAACTATTACATGGAAATGCAGAAACTGTTGCATGTTGTCTGCCTTTTTATTAACCACTGCATTACTGAGAAAAGGTAGTACAGTCAGTAGCTGATAGAGGTAATTGGCAGTGAAGTTCTTTTAAGTCAGTGATAAGGCAACAAAGTTAAGAGACGGCGCCTTAACAGAGTGGTAATATTGCTGTCAGTGGGCGCGGGCATTAGTTACAGAGACAAAATTAATGACAGTAACAACAAAGAGGGCAGAGGAGGAATAAAAGTGTAATAAAGGAGCGTCCTTGGTCCTCCCTGTTGGTGAAATTGCCCTCGAAAATGATGCATTCTCTCTCGACGATTGTGGGAAAAAAAAAAAAAAAAAAAGTGCGCTGGCGCTAGAAGACAATTTTAAGAGCTTTCAGGTAGCGGTCAACAGATCACTGTGTACGGAAACACTTCAGGGTTGAAACAATACACTCAGCCCTGGTACAATAACACTTCTGGCCTAAGGCACCACCACCACCACACACACACACACACACACAAACATACCCTCCTGTGTTCCCTGCCCACTGTTGCCCCAAGGTTGAAACTCTAAACCTAATCACTCAGTATTCAGTGGAGGCAACACTCCCGCACTCTACAGTACGAACCTAATCCTTCACACATTACTTTCTTGTGTGTGTGTGTGTGTGTGTGTTTGTGTGTTTGTGTGCATGTTTGTATATAAGCAGATTCTCTGTACCTTTTTTCGCATATACAATAGAGGCAGTCGCCCACTCTTGTGTAAAGATATTAGAGCCGCGGAGTAGTGAAGCATCAAAGTAATCTGGCATCTGTGCTTAAGTGCTACATGTGCTTTCTTATGGGTGAGACTTGCAGTCAGTGTGTCTGCAGCCACTGCGGTCTTCATCTGCGGGCATATGTGTGTTCTAGGTGAGAGTTAAGCACAGCCTAGCCATTAGCTCTCATAATAATAATCAGAATCAAATCATAATAATAAAAAAACACTGCTTTTAAAATGCTATATTGAATCTTCTTCAACCTTTATTATCCGAACAAAGCATATAACAAAGTATATACTAACAAGACTGAATATATCAGGAAACAAAAATTAAGCAAGACATTATTTAAATTATGACTACTTAAAAAGTTTTTTAAAAGTGTTGTTTTTGCGCATTCTCATCCATCGTGATCACTCTTTGTTGATTGGTTGGGGCTGGCCAATCAGAGGGGCCAGAGGGGAGTTACGCAGGGCAAGCAACGGTTTGAGGAAGCTAGCACCTGTCATCATGGCGGACAACAGAAAAAAAAAATATATATATATATATATATTAAACCTAACAATATTCATGTGAAAGTGACACACGCAGAAAAAAAACAGCAGCTATATTAAAAAGAAAGTGCAGCTCAGTAACCGTCTCGGAAGAACTAGCTTAATTTTCTCTGCTAACAGGCCCGTGTGGAAAACAGCACATCTAAAAGAAAGAAAAAAAGGTGAGTAAATTAATTCATGGACATTATTTGGACTGTTGCTGTGTTTCTGCGACATGTTACTGACTCGTTCAATGATACCGGTCGCTACTTCGCACACGTGTGTGGTCGGACTCGGCGTTTGCCCAGCCACGTGTGTCTGTTGTGTTATGGGACGTCTGCGGCACGGTGGTGCATGTTTTTGGTCGTCGTGCCATCACGCCCCTTCTCCCCACTGAGCTCGCCCTGTCGCTGTTCTGATATTTGATACAGTGGAGATTATTTGCTGAAGGATTTCTTCACCATGAGCATCCTCAACTGTGCTGCGATGCACAATAAATTACAATTTAAGTCAGTTTATTTTGTCTGTCCCTACACATACTCAGATCCTCTTGTGTGCATGGTTTGTAATGATAATGATAATAAGCTTTATTTATATAGCACTTTTTATAAACACAGTTTACAAAGGGCTTGACAAAACAAAGCAGAAGGAAGTAGAACAAACATATTAGTGTAAAATTGGACACACCTAAATAAGTGGCATTTGCAGCTAAACCATGACTGAAAAACAGAAATTATGATAAAGATGAATAAAATAAGCAAAATAAAGAGATGGAATAAGCCAAATAGGTGAAATAAACAAAACAGAAGGATGACATCACAAAAAGGCAAGGCTATGAAAATGGGTTTTGTTAGTCTCTGCCTCAGTGTGTACTTGGTGTTTTTTTGTATGGTAGTATAGCTATTCAAGTATAGCCTCACTCAGACGCTTTTACAGACAGTAACCAAGGTTTCCCTCGCTACTGAAACTAACTAAATTACTTTTTGGGTCTTGTTTAATTTATCATCTACTTTTCCAACTTTTGTTTTTTATTGGAAAAGGTAATAATGTGACGAGAATGTGATGATGTGAAATTAGAAAACGTGAAACGTCCTCTCGGGAGGGGAGAGGGGGGGCTATTCCGCACAGAATAAATGCTCTAACCGAGGGAAAACACTGGGAGCCTGGCTTTTGCGTGGAACCTTTTGGCATGGCATTTCTCTTATGGAGCAGTTGTAATGTATCATTTCATGGTGTACGTAGGGCCTGGATAATGACTCAAGCCCAGGGGCCCCAACCATCTCAAGCCCCCCCACCACCACCCAGACCCTCCCTCCTCCATCTGGGTCTGTTCATTGTATACAGTATGTGCACTTTAGCCTTGGGAGGACACTTCAAAATTGCTTTCTGTTTGAAATGGCTATATGTTTTACAATGCATATACACTACAGATGCATCTTTCCCACGTCTTTATGTGTGCATTCGTGTCATTTTATGTCTACAACCATTTGTATAAATGTCTTTGCATGCTAGAGCTAACGGTGTGTGTGTGCACAATTCTATATATAATATGTGTCTACATGTCTGTGTGTGTCTGTGCGCACGTGTGTAATAGGTTAGGGGAGTCGGCAGGGGTCCCGCGAGGCTGATTAGTGGACCCTACCAAATGTCATTAGGGTGTAATGAAAAAGCAGCCCTGGTACTAATGCGTAATAAAGTGAATGGGCTGTTACATTACCACAGTGTCCAGACTACGCCTGTTGGCACATCGGCACTTCATTGGTTTCGTATGCATGTGTGTGTAGCAGCCCTTCATCAAAAGTCTGAGGAAAAGATGACGGAAACAGGGTTTTGCGCTGACAGAACGCCAACATCACTGTGTGTGTGAGTGAAAGTGAGAAGGGAAATAGTGAGCAGGGCCTCGCAATTGTGTTAAATCCCTCGCGCTCAATAGTAGGTTTTCTTGATGCAAATATGGAATCTGCGT
This sequence comes from Acanthopagrus latus, assembly GCF_904848185.1. Taxonomy (NCBI): domain Eukaryota; kingdom Metazoa; phylum Chordata; class Actinopteri; order Spariformes; family Sparidae; genus Acanthopagrus; species Acanthopagrus latus. The sequence continues at coordinate 17,033,125 of NC_051048.1, forward strand.
GAAGGCCAGTGTTTGTGTGCGCTTACTGTGTTTGTGTGCATGTGTGTGATCGTATGCAAATGCCATCCGGCATATGTTTGTGAGGGCACTCTGTGTGCAAAGTGGCCTTTTTGTGTATCCAGGTTCGTGCTTGCCGTGCTTGAGTGTCTGTGTCTCTTTGTGTTGGCTCCAGGACTCCATCTACATCTTTCAAGACTAATATCAGTGACACGACCAAAGGAAGTGCTTTCATTCAGGGGGTGATACAGTAATCACAGTGAGAGAGAAGTAATAACTGTCTACTATGCGCCGTCTAACTACTGTGGCCTTGACTTCACTATTGACTGCATTAGAGGCGCCACATTCAGCTTCGTTACACACTTGTGTGTGTGTGTGTGTGTGTGTGTCTGCGTGAGTGTGTGTTACGGCCTCCTGAGTGGTGCTGTGAAATGCTGAGACTGGTTGCGTATTGTGCCAGCAGTTATGTTTAAGGAGTGCATAGAAAAGCCCCGTCGCTCTGAAACGCTAAACGGCTGTCTTTCTTGCTTTTCCTCGACAGGGACCGCAGTGAAGGGCGAACGAGGATGTGTGTGTAATCCACTCCCCCCTCTCTCCCTCTCCCCCTCGCTCCCTCGCTCCCTCCCCCTCACAGTGTCTGTCACAGCATCATCTTTTGCTTTCTAAGTCCCTCCAGAATGATTGAATATTTACTCTCATTTAATGTTACTGTCCAAAAGACATCGGGCAACGTAGACACACACACACATGCATGCGTGCGCGCAGACACACACACACACACACACACACACACACACACACACACACTTGCAGCCTAGTCTACCCATTTAATTAAGCACTCTATGAATAATTCAGTTTGAGCCTCTGGGCTGAAGATAATTATAACGATCAGGATAATAATGTTTATTTTGCTTTTTATTGTATTAAGACATCAATATCTCTGCAGTGCAGTGTGGACAGTTTGCAGCTACACTTCTAATGCCTCAAGCGCCACCTCTAATATTGCTGAGCCTCTATCACTGTGTGTGTGTGTGTGTTTTCGTTTGTCGCAAGGGTTGGTGCTTGTGTGTGTGTGAAGGAAGTCATATATTTCTGAGAATTCACCTCCTTATTGATGCCGGACAGGATTGGATGTAGCTGTTTACATTCTGTATTGCAGATCTAAGTGTGGATGGATAACAAACCCCGAAGATGTCTGGTTTGGTCCCAGCACTGCGACAATGACCTTGAAAAAACGGAGTGTTCTCATTCCCAGCAGAAATATCAGAAACCATAATCCTCAGTTTAGCAGATCAATAATATATAATGTGATTACTGTCGAGCTCACTGGGCACAGCAGCTGTTCCCTGCCCTATGTGGCTTCTATCAAGTTCTGATTAGTCAATGATTGTCTATTCTTTGCCGGGGCATATGGAATCAGCAGTCTATTCGCTGTCACTGTATAGCCATTGATTAACCCTGGCGACAGATGTGGGAGCAGTGATTGTGCTGTATTGTTGGTCTGCACCCCGGCATACTGCAACACACGGGGCAGTCTTTTTCCAAATGGCTGCAATTTGCTTTTCTTTCCGAGGATTATTGTAAATCTTTTCTTCTTTATTCCGCAGCCCAGAAGTCGGGGAAATTGAATGACACGGAACTGAGTCATGAGCCAAATTTGATCCTGTGACGTGTTCGCATTTGGGATGCGGTGCGCAGTCTTGTGTTCGTTTGTACTTATCAACATTGTAGTTATCTTTCTATTCCTCCTTCCATCCATCATCAGTCACCCCCCCCCCCCCCCCCCCCCCCCCCCCACACACAAACACACTCACACACACACACAGAAAAACACGCACATCGCATCTATTCTATCATAAGCCTTAAAGTCTATGATTGATCTCTCTCTCTGTCGACCCCTCCAAGCTCCGGGCCTTCTGTCCAGACACCCAGCCTCCCTGAGATGCCTGGCCCAGTGAAGCCCTCTCCCTGTGGGCTTCTGCGGCGGGGAAAAGTCCATCTGCGGAGCCGGACCTGCTGGACTTAACCCATCAGTCTCTGGGGCTGACGGATGGCCGAGACAGACAGGGAGGTTGTTGGGGTACTCACACACACACACACACACACACACACAGACCAAACAACAGATTGACAGACTGCCTGCGTGTGTGTGTGTGGGTGTTTTACAAGTCTCAGAAACTTGAGAAACTTTCAAGTGCCTCTTGTGTCCCCTCAGCGTCCGCCTCATTTGATTAGTAGCCTTAAGGGGCCCTGTGGATCAATAACTGACTTAGGTGGCCCCCCACAGCTTTGTACACACACACACACACACACACACACACACACACACATTCACAGAGCTCTGCAGCAGTTCATTTAGGCCAAACCGTCAATCATCAAAGTGTGGACAGGTCCAGTCTGGCTCAGCCTATCTAGGACGCTGGAGGGGGCTTATCTTTGTGTGTGTGCGTGTGTGTATATATGTGAGTGTTTATGTGTATGAGATATAATGTGTCTGCTTGGTCCATCTGCTCTCATCTGTCTGAGTACCACCAATTAGTTCATGTTCTTTGTCATCCCCGTCAATAATGGCACGCGAATACGAGCGGGTTGGTCCATGTTGATAATCCTGCAGTCATACAGTTTTTTTTTCTACCCCTTATAATCCTCATTTAACCAGGTATGATAATTCAAGAAACATATTTATTTGCCTTGAAGGTCAACTCCTGGGGAAAATGGTGTACACACACACACACACACACACACACACACACACACCGGCTGGATGATGTCACCACACACGGCGCTACAACAATCCCCAAACGTTAACCGCTGTGCTCAAGGGCACTTTGTGGATGGAGGTTAGAGCATTTTATCATCCACATTTTCCCATGTGGTCCAGTAATTGGAACGGTTTGGAACAAAAGAACCATTAGGCGACCACCTGCAGCTTTCATAAACTGGATAAAAGACATTAAATAATGAATACAGCATCTTTGCTCTCATGGAATACTTAAACAAACACAACAAAGGCTTGTGTTTAATTATCCCACAAGTGATGAGTCCATTTTTAGGTAGCTTGAAAGCACAAAGTGTAATATTTTAACAGCAATACCATAACAGTAAGCAATTGTGACACAAGTTGTGTGCCCGTCAGGTCAGATTTGCCTGACTGCTTTTAAGGCAAAAATAATCAGGAACTGCGATTTCAAGTAATATACAACTTGATTCTGCCTCCACTGATCTACCTGCATATCTTCAACCCCACAGTGACTTAACTTGTCAGACTGTTTATTCACTATCAAAGGCCGTGGGGCCGTTATCACGTCTCATCCCTCTCTTTGCTCTTCAAAACAAACTCAAGGTTGAGCGGCAGCGAGGCGGATGAATGGCAACATCCTGTTTGTTGACAGGAAGTGTCAGCGTGCGTGTAAAGTGGCACCGATTTAAATGCTGCCTGCGACATGTTGTCTGACAGGCTAAAATCAAATATGTCTCAATTGGATTAAACATTTAGCTTGTATTTATCAGCCTACTCCTCTTCTAAGTTCGGAAATGTAAACAGTGTTCGCCTAGTGGTACATGAAAGAACTCACAAGGGGAATCAGATGGAAGGAAACTGGTAATTATTTGGGGATATTACAATTATTAAGACTGTTTGTCACAATGATTCGAACAAAGGCAACTGAGGCTTTTGAACATACACAGGCTACAAAGTCAGACTGAAAAGTGCAAATTCATCCCAAATAAAGGCGACCTCAGCTCCAGGTTTGTCACAGAGGGGTCAGCACTCAGTCCTAGTGGCCATTTTGGTGCCCCGTGTGGTCTGCCTGTCCAAGCTAAATGGAAACAGAGTGTTCGACAAACAGCCTGTCCACCCACGGGCGTTTTTCGCCGAGAGCCTTGTAGACGCCACCGCTGCTTGACCGCATTGCCACACACTCGATTTCACAAAGGCGCACACACTTAAACACGCGCTGTCCCCTTCCCCTGGGGTGCTCTCGGGACACCGAAACAAGGCCCGCCGCCCACGCCGCTGTCATTCACTTGTAGCTCCGCCCGTCTGCTCTGCCCTCCCACACATAAACACAGTGATTGGCCGCCCACACGTGCCAGTTAACCTACTAATGAGGCGGCATGGGTCATGTCGTGTTCCGTTGCCCCCACGGGGCTGGCCGACCTGTCTGCACGTCAGTTATTTCCCGCCCACGGCGGGCGCCTGATGGACTTCCTGGCCCTAATTGACTGACTGAAATACTGACTGACTGTCTGGATGACTGACTGGATAAACATGAAGCATGCTGGGAAATCGTGGGCGTGGGAACTTGAGGCTAAGCATGTGGGCGTGGATCTGAGTGCGGAGGGAGGAGCTGTGGCCGTGAAAGACTCTGCCTTTAGATATCACTTTATGGATTCATCATATTTTATCAGGATTTCTGTGACGTGGCCTTAATTCATCTGACATACCAATCTCCATTTAACATTTCCTCAACCCTCATGTAGAAATGCACAGTTTGCTCAAGGATTAAACACTCAGACTCTTTAAACCATTTATAAAACTCAGTCTGTTCAATTAAAAATGTATTTTTTTATAGCTTCGGAAAATACTCAGTTTTCATGCCAATAAAGTTGTTGTCCTTCGCGTTCATAGTTTTTATTTATTTTTTTACACTATTCACCCTTATGTGTGATAGTGAACACATTGCTAGCAGATTTTAATAGATCAGCGTAGGAGAAGCAGTTTATTCAATTAATTTTCCCCACGTTAAACATGTTACACACCTCTCTCACACTGTTAGAGTAATGGTTGGGAGTGCTCAGGCTTAGATGTAACAATTAAAACCAAATCAAAGTTTGTTGCTTCCTGCGCAGCACTGATGGACAGTTATTTCAGCAGCAATTGATATGCAGCACCTGTCTTCGCTTTCCCTTTGACTGAGTGCACGGTGTCATGTGTTTCTGTATGTGTGAGCGTGCGCATGACTCATGCCAGTCCCTCGGTGATGATCATCTATTGTGAGCGCGGCAGCAGCCCGAACACTTGACTGCACAACCGTTAATTTCTCTCTCAGTGCATAAATTAATAGTTCATAAATAAGCGAATAAATTAAAGAATGGATGGGAGGAGAGAGAGAGAGAGGGAGGAGAGGAATGGGGGCAGGAAAAACTTTCTCATCAGAAAAATTTAATTTCTCACTCCGACACCCACGAGAACGGGGGGAGGGAGGCTGGGGCGGCGGGTAATGGATGTGAGAGAGTGTGTGTGTGTGCGTGTGCGCAAAAGGGATTCATTTTCAGCTTTCCTATCACACCCCTCTGAGCACTGACATGTTGGCATGTTTTTTTTTTGTCTTTCCCGAGATCCACGTTCGACAAACATCTGTGCCTATTACCGACGCCACACACACAGCTAAAAGGCCTGACAGAGTAGGTTTCTCTGTCTGTTATGAGAGGCCATGATGTAAAGAGGCCCTGGCACAGTTTCGACTCTGTTTATCGTTGAGCTGCAATGATAGATATATTAGTTGTCAACTGTTAGATTAATTGTTAGGTATTTTGATAATGGATACATTTTATTTAAAGACATTTTCTGATTCTAGCTTCTTCAATTTGAATATTTTATGGTTGCTTTACTCTTCTTTGACAGTACACTGACTATTTTTGGGCTTGTGGAAAACAAATAAAAATTTTAGGACATCATCTTGGGATTTAGGGTGTCACTGATCAACATTTTTCACAATTTTCTGACATTTTATGAAACAGAACTAATTGTTGATTAATCAATAATGAAAATAGGCGTTACTTGCATCACTAGTTTACTGATGTGCCAATAACAATAGCTCAATATGACCTTAAACTCTTGTTTCAACTGTACAGACATCCAGAGAATGTCAAAGAGGAAGGTTAGAGAACGACAGGGATGAAAGGTGGAGCATGATGTCACCTGTCTAATGTCCCTGTGGAAATATTGAATTTATTCAATGCATAGCCCGGTCTCCATCTAAACTTATTTCGCCACAAAAAACACTAAACACAAGACACACAAATGTCCACAGTCCAAAATATCAATTTACCACAATGGCAAACACAATTCAACTCGGTGTGATCACTCCATTCAAAGCAGTTTTACCAACAAATCTGAATGCTTTACTTTTCCTTGGCAACACAGAAATACAAACCTCTAGGGCTAAAAGAAACTGCTAAATTATTTTTGACAGCATGCTGATCAAAATGTGTGTCAGAAATAGTGACACGGTCAAATACAGTTAGGGGAATTAGCTTTCTGTGCAGCAGTTAGCAACCGAAGCAGCTGTATCATCATAAATTGAATATCATGGTTGAGGGTTTTCGGTGGTGGATGGATTCTTTTCAGCTTGTGGAGCATGACAGCCTTGTTGGCTAGCCAGTGGCTAGTGTGCATTCATCAACAAACGTGATTCGCAGTAGTAACACTGAATAATAGCCAGTTATGACCGAGGGCTTGGATGGTGGGGAGTGTGTTTCAGTTTTTAAAAGCAGTAGCAGCCACTGGAGAGTAAAAGTAGTTAGCAGCAGCAAATATGGAGATTGTTGTGCTGAATATAATTTCATTCCGTTGTGGGAATATGTGGACGTGGATATACTGTAGACTTTTAGAACTGAAAAGCCTCTCTGTTCCACCATTAAAATCTAATGAATTGAACATGAACTGTGGTTAATAGTTGGTAAACTAAAACTGAATTATAGCTGCCAGTTTTCATCCATTACTTTTATTGAAGGTGTAATACATAAAATGCGGACAGAGTTTGAGGTATCACCATAGTGACCAACAACTGCTGCTCTTCGCTAACCAGCCTTGGCTGACGCTAGCCACTGTTATGGCTCAGTTAGCTTCGGAACCAGTCTTGCTTGAATAAGCCTGGGCCAAGATGTTGCGTATGGGGGAGACATGAAAATGAGCTATGGTATTTTCATATCTTACTCAATGCATCTTCAGCCAGACCAGAGTTGATTGTGGAAAGACAAACCAAGACTGTTTGGATGAATTTTATTTACTTTGTCAATTTTGAATTAAGTTTGTTTTATGATGAGTTAATGAGGCATTGTGTATGTTTTGGTTAAATATTAAAACTTCAATTTCAAAGGAGCAGGGTATCCTGGGAAAAACTTGCAAGCATAAGGATCTGAGTGACTGATGAGTTCCAGATTTTGGCGGTTTGATGACTCGGTTAGAGCATCTCTAAAAACAGCACGTCTTGTTGGGTGTTCCTGTTGGGTCTACGACGGTTAGTGCCTGCCAAAAGTTGTCTAAGGAGGGACAACCGGTGACCAGCCACAGACATATTGATGTGTGTGGGGAGCGAATGCTGGCCCAATCCCACAGAAGAGCTACTGTAGCACAAATTGCTGAAAAGGGTTCATGCTGGTTGTGACAGAAAGGTGTGAGAACACACGGTGCATTGCAGCTTGCCACGTATGGGGCCGTGTAGACGCAAAGCAGTCTGAGGGTTAGGGTTAGGTCACATGGGTGGCTGGGTGTGTGTGTGTGTGTTGCTTACCTGGGGTAGAAGATGGCACCAGGATACACTGTGGAAGAAGGCAGGCCGGTCAGAGGCTGGTGTTGGGGGCAATGTTCTAATGGGTGAAACTCTGGGCCCTGCTGATCTTGTGGCTCTTTGACACATACCACCTACCTAAACATTGTTGCAGACCAAGCCTTTGATGGAAACAGTGGCCTCTCTCTGCAGGATAATGCACGCTGCCACACTGAAAAAATGGTTCAGGAATGATTTGAGGGAAACAATAACAAGTTTAAGGTGTTGACTTGGCCTCTGAATTCCCCAGATCTTGATCCAGTCGAGCGTCTGTGGCATGTGGATCCATTGAGGCCCCACCTCGCAGCTCACAGGTCTTAAAGGATTGGCTGCTAATGTCTTGTTGCCATATACCATGGAACACCTTCAGAGGTCTTGTAGAGTCCATGCCACGACAGGTCAAAGATGTTTCGGCTGTGAAAGGGGGACCCGCATAATATCAGGCTGCTGGTAATAATGCTATGGCTAATCGGCATATTTGTGACCTTGTGACCTTGTCGCTTAGATTGTCTTAAACAGGGTTAGGAGAGGTCATGAGCCAAGTTCTGAGTTTCTTAATATTTGCTAAGTACTAATTAGCCACCTGAAGGAGCCAACCTCTACACTATGTGTACCAAATTAAGATGGAGGCATGCTGAATCACTGAAGCAAGGCACAGCTGAAAGGCTGTTTAAGTCGAATACGTCCTAAATCTTGATTAGCTGCACATCAAAAAGTAATGTGCAAGTGTCCGCAATGTGCAATAATGTGTGTGGTTCGGAATTTGTAATATGCAAAAGCTGATTTCCCTTGCTAGTCATTAGTGTTTCCAATAAACCATGGATTGGCCCTGTGTAGATACTTGGCCAGCCATTTGGGCTTAAGGATGACTCCTTTGGGTTGGACCGTGGCCATGCTGGTGAACAGCTATGTTGGTTTGTTTGTTTTGATCTGCTCCTCAGCACAGCATGCCGCCTGGAAGACTTTCCCCAGGATTACATATACCATGAAAAGTAGTTTACTACATTCTCTGGCATCTGACCAGAGACTCCAGAGAGAGACGAGGTCTGCTAAGACTGCTCTGATTCAATTATTTATTTTGGCGACCTGCTTTTGAATGTAGGTCCTTGCGGCTGAGTGAATTCCTGAGACGTCTCTTTGACCTTTCATTGTCCCGAACCAAAAAAATGATCATATGCTTGGTGGAAAAGAACAGACTAAACACCTTGAATCAATTACAAAGACAAAAAAACAGAAGAAGCTGGATTATCCCGTTAGCCAGATAGCTGTGGTGGAAAAGCACTAAAAATATTTTTTTTTTCTGGATGTTTTGCAGCCATGGCCTGCAATGACCTCCCTGTATAACACAGTCCTATATTTGGGATATTTTCTGTGCAATGTTTCCAAACTTTCTCTCTGTATGATTGTCCTGAATGTGCCCTTGAAGAGAGCAACCGACAACAGACGCTGCAGAGATCCTCCCTGTAAAAGTGTTTTTAATTATTAATGCTGGCCACTCCATACTGGCAGAACTCCAGGCTGCCTGTGGACGGCCACCACATTTCCCTCACTCACTGCCATGAATTATTCTCACAGAACATGCTCGCACTCGCGTACACGGAAATAACATGCCTGTACACAAACACACAAGCATGGAGGAAGCATGAATCCAGCGGTGGACATGCAGAGACGAGTGTGCTCACCTGCCTAATAAAATATAACCATTGCGCATGCACACTCGCGCACGCAGCATGCTTACTAATGACGCAGCGCATCCAGTAAAGCGCAGGCCATTTGCAATATTTATCATGTAGGTAAACACAGAGACGTGGTACTTATGCAAGAATGTCCACAAACCCACCAGACAGAAGCTATCAGTCGCTCCCACACACTTCCATGTTCCCTCTGTATGTTATCTGACATGTCACACACATGCACACACTTTCGCCGGCCGCACAATAGATCCCCGAGCACACACGGGCCATTTGCAGTATTTCTTCTATTCAGTGTAGTCCGTCCAGCTGTCAGCAGGCTGTCAGTGTGTTCAGTTGCCAGGCAAACAGCCCCGCCTCCTCCCGACAATAAAATATGCCTTTAAAATGTCACTCACTCCCCAAAGAGCAAAAGCAGAGGCAACGAATCGATTCACATTAGTTGTTCAATTGACTTTGGCTTGAACTCCCACTCTCCCCTTTGTCTCACCCGTTCCCTTTTCTTTCTTTCTTTCTTTCTTTCTTTCTTTCTTTCTTTCTTTCTTTCTTTCTTTTCTCCTTCCTTCCCTCTTTCCATCCTCCTTTCCTTCCTTCCCATCTTTGTCTATTGGCTATCTATCCTTCTGCCCTCTGTGTCTCTCCCCCCGGCCCTCCCTTTGTCCCCTCCTCGTCACCTGCTTTTGTAATTTTTCCGTTTACAGGTTCACAGCTCTCTCCGCCTCCTCCTCCTCTTCTCCTCCTCCTCCCTCCTTCTCACTTCTTTCTCACCTCTCCTCTATTTTCTCCCCCACCTAATCTAAGCGAATGAATGCAGCGGCGGCGGCGGCAGCACAACTCCTATTCACTCTCCCCGCCGACCACCACCGTGGCAGCGCTCATTTCAATTTTCACCTCGTTTTAGACTTATCACATTGACATCATTAAGGCTCCCTCTCAGCGGCGCACTCATTCGTTATCCTCTCCATTTTACACCTTTCTATCTCTCTCTCCCTCTGTTTGTGTGTGTCTCCCCTTTTCTCTCGCTCTCCTCTCTCTCTCCTTATCTGTCTCGCCCATTGTCAGAGGATTTAAAAGGCTCTCTATTTGAGAGCGGTGAGTGTCTGGGCTTTGGTTTTTCATCCCGGTGACAGAAACCTGTTGGAGTCTCCTTATTCAGAATGAAAGAGTTGGACATTTTTGCCTTTTTAAAGGGGGATAGCAGGGAGCGGTGTTAGGCTTGTAAATCAAAAAAAAAAAAAAAAAAAGTGACACACGACTCATTCTGAGTGCTCATTTCAAAAGAGATAATATTCCTTTTCCCAATACGACCTTGCAGGAATATTTTTATTTAAATTCTAAGGGAGCGCAGGAGAGCTTGACTGTTAATTCAGAAGAAAATAATGAGTATGAAAATACAGCTTCAATCTGATTTTTGAGAAGGGGAACTGCTGGAATGCTCTACCACTACACTGTTGTACTACAGAAAAAGGTATTAGAGATGCAACAATTGCAGAACACTGAGACGATTGAAATAACAATTTGGCTGATAGCTGACAGCAATACCAATGTTTTCTTGTTGTTGTTGTTTTTGTTATTCGTGTTTTTGGACAGGGACACAGAAATCCTTCATAAAAGCACAACTGAACTGTTCATTCAACCCTTCATCACGCTGTCTGCAAATGAGCACAAATTTGAGCATTTGCAAACTTAGAACTTCGAAATAACGACTGCTTCAAAAGCCTTTTATATTCTACAACACGTTGATTAAAGTTTAAGTACAAACTTTATCAGTCAGTATCGATACACTGGCACCAGCTGCGCTCCCTTGCTATCTCTTCTCTACAACAGCGACTTGACACATAGGGGCTTCCACCTTCATTCAGAAATGTTGATTTCAGGCTCAATGTTGTCTCTTTTTGTCCGCGTGGTATCAAAATTGGTATCGAATATCAATATTTTTCACAACGCTGGCAACACTACCACATAGCACCGAACACAGCAGGGGGTGGTGCGCTGTCACGGTTCTAAGTAAGCTGTGACATTGAAAACTGAGGCCCGAGAGCAGAAACATTTCCATATCCAAGTATGGCAAAAAAAATCTGCTTTGAGCCAGAGCTGAAAATGAAAATGATTATTATTAATCCCTGTAATGAAGTGTATCTTGTCATGTGACTGGCCCCGAGCTCCTCTTGCGGCACTCCACTGTACTCTATGTTTATGCATACAAGCTCGGAGCTATATGTTTGCCCGACTACTTGCGCCAGCTTATCTTCGGGCCGGCAGCATCTTGTTATCTGCGACTCGGAAATAAACACAGTCATAATGTGTGGTAGTTTGTTCATCTTATCTCTGCGCAGTGTTTTCTCAAAATTGAATCAGTTTTGCCACAGTGTGGGTACTTCACTAGGCTTATCGCATTGTGTTGACCACATTAGAGGAGGGCTGCTGGGTCTCTGAACCCCCCGCTGCAGTTTGAATGCCGGCTCCTGTTCGGCCCGGCTCTCTCCTCAGCTTATCTGAACCGTGTTTTCACAGACGGCGTTTGACACGGAGGGCCCTACCGTTGGCTGGGCGGAGCTGGCAGGTCAGGGGTCAAGTGAAGTGAAACTGGCAAAGGGAGAGGTCAGGGGAAAAGGGAGAATAGAATGGAAGGGAGATGGAGGTGGAGGCGAGGTTAAGACCCCGCTGAAAAGGAGCCCGGAGTTAATATCCCTCATCATCCCCTGTGCCTTAACCTGGGGCTAAACTAATATGGCCTCTCCTAATGAACAACAGTGGCCCACATCTGCATTGTTAGTCAGGAATCTTCACTGCCATCTTGGATCAATTTGAGGGCAAATAAAATCCGAGTGCCAAGGCCATTTCTGGGCCTCCGGTGGCCTGCTCGCCACACCGCAGGCTTTCACAAGGTGGGAGTCACGACGTAAAACCGTGCCTCGGGGGGAAAGAAAGAAAGCGAAAGCCTTTTCCACACACACACACACAGGCCCAGGGTAGGGTGCGGTCCTGCGGTGAGCGCGTGCGGAGGGGTTAGAAGGTACAGGTTACAGGCTGGTGGCGACAGTGGCAGCGCCGCGGTGAGCGTTACGAGCCTGGCGTCATGCACCCAGCGTGTCGCACCTCCCTGCCATGAGAGCCTGTAAAGATGTTTTAAAATCCAGCAGCCCTTCTCAACAGGAAACTGAGGTTTTGCCGATGGAATTCCTTTTTTTTTTTCTTTTTATAAACATCAAAACCAGCACGTCCTAATTAGCAACCACTGTGCGCATGCATATTTTCGTGCGTACGTGCTCATACGTGCGCATCTGCATGTCCGTCCAGTGTTCACACTCGCGTAGACGTGCGCCGTGACTGCCGTACTTTGGCTGCGCGCCTGTGCGTCTGTGTGTGGGTGTGATGCTGTTAAAAGTCAAAATAAGGGTGCCACATGGGATCGTTTATCCCGCGACAGACCACTTCTGTCTAATTAGTGTGAAACAGTAGAAAAATATAGGCAACTGTAATTAAAGTTGGGGATCAGGATGTGTGTGTGTGTTGCACATATGGCGCATGCTAGTGTGTTTTGCTCGCAGTACGTACTGCGTGTCTGAATCCCTGTGGCGTTGCAGGTAAAGCTATCACTGCTGTCACAGGTAATGTGCTGCATATGTTCAGCAGTCTCTTCCCTTCACACCCCACATGTGTTGCGCGTGTAATAAACAGGGAGATTAAAGATTTCCTGTTGTTGAGTAAGCCTAAACCCTCATTTTCAGATTGGAGGAATCGACTGTGAGGATTCAGGGCGCGTTCACTTCAAGCAGGTTTGCATCCGTTCGTCTGAACTGTTGAACTTTTAAGCGTTTTCATTTGTCCGTCCAGGTGGGAGCGGGAGCGCCGGACCGTCCGGAGATGCCTTAAAATGCAGCTCTCTCTCCCTCCACTATCCAGACAACTGCAGCATGTTGTGGTAGGAGTGAGAACATAATCTGAACAGGAAATTGCTCTGGAACGCAAGGGTTTATGGGTATATGGAGACAGATTATAACGTCTTAAAGCCAAGTCACTGATGCTTGGAAAGCATAACAGAAAAAAATAACCTAGGGCAGATGCAGTCTGGGCTGATGCTCAGATTTTATTTTCGTATGTATTTTAACTGGTTTTTACAGGAGGGGAGGTTAATTATAAGAGCACGAACCCATTATACTGAGCTGAAGTTTACGGGACTACAACCCGATTTGTTTTTTCTCCCTCTAGGGCCAAATAAACAACCTCATAGGAAGTTGCCAGAAGTCTAATAGATCGGATATTTAGTCTGTGTTGTTTTTAATTGTCCTTAGACCTTTTTTTCACCTGCAATTAGGCAGTGTGTCCCAAAATAAAGCACATAAAACAAAAATATAATCATAGGCCTGCACGTCTCGGGCTGCATGTTATGGTAACTAAATCATTTTGCAGTTACGTAATTAACAATTAGCGGGAGTGGCTATATTTTCACAACAGTTTTCATTTTCACTAAAAGATGATGAGATATTTGTGGGGTTCTGTGACAAACAAACTTTTCTTTGTTATGTCAGAGATGTCTACGTAGTGTTGCAGGGGCATCTACTGAAGTTTGCCCCATGTATATGATGTATATGAGCAGCTACACATAGAAAGTCATATACTGTCAAAATATTTAGCCTTTACTCTAAACAGAAAATATTTCAACTCTTACACAGGATTAAGATGATCCCAATGGCCTTGTTGACTAATTGTAAAACTAACTTCAGTCAAAGAAGTAAGTAAGATTACTCTTCTGATATTCTGCCGGAACTACCTTAGAATGCTGGCCATGTCACACATTGCGTCTTCCTGTGGTGGCCAATAGCATACCTTGATGTATTCGTCTTGCGGAGTCTCGCTCTGCTCCCCTCCCTCCTTGTGACATTTCGTCTTCACCCGGTCCCTTCCGTTCTCGTTGTGTTGCGCATCGAGGTTTTGGGAAAAACAATTTGTCTGAGCATCGAACGTGATAAATGAAAGCCATATGTCTCGGCGCGGACAGATTTAGCCCTGTGTGTGTTGACAGTACATTTTGTCCCAGTGGGGCCTCCGTCGAAGCCTTGACATTTTCAGACAATATTGCGGTGTTGAGCCACAGTTAGGATTTCATAAGTCAAGCTAAGACTGGAGACGTGTGTTGTGTTTGTGTGTGTGTGTGTGTGCGTGCGCGGGCACACATGCGTACACACACACACACACACACACACTACAATCATCTTTCTCCCTGTCTTAGTGTTTCAGTGTCTGTGTCACACCACTTATTACTTTCTGCTGTGTGTGTGTGTGTGGACATGGTTGCGTATGTGTGTGTGCGCGTGGATCTGTCTCAGAACATACCCGGAGTGTCTGAGTATGTGCTCCTTTGAATTCCTCCGCCTGTCACTCTGTTTGTCCTTTGTTTCATAAGCCTGTCTGCTTGTTGTCGAGGGGTAAGATGAAACATTATTTTTTCCCATATTTATCCGTCCATCTCTCGCCTTTTTTTTGTCTTTCATCCGGTTGTTTTGCCCAGGTACACCCGCCACTGAGGGCGCTCGGTCTCCGAGGCCTCTCGCGTGATATCTGAACTAATGCTGCACTTTTGTACCGTCCCCCACGAGCGACTGCTTGGTAAAAAAAACAGGCTCTCCTCCCTTTTGAGCTGTCAAAAGTCACAAGGAATAGCGCCTGATAGGAGGCTGAGGGAAGCTTCAATTTTATATTTCAATATACTTATCGGAGTCTACTGCCTCTACTATAAAACAGCAGAGAAAGAATTGTCTGCAGTACTAATGCATTATAGATGCAGGAGAATGCATTAGGGGGAACCTCCACAGTAGCTACCACTGTGTTCATGTCTTTTTCCTTATAGTCCTTCAGCTGTATGTCCCAGCTTGTCATATGTACAGTATGTACTAGATCCTGAGTGATAGTGGCATTTTAAGGCTGGTATTTGTCAAGTTAAAATATCTGATAATAATATATTGACGTTTCTTTTTGTGCATGAACAAAACTTTTTGATATCGATGACAAAAAAATATTTTCTGTTAACTTTAGTATTGACCTTGTTACAAGTATTGGATGGGATATGTTACAATTCCCAGACTTAACCATCAAACGAAACCATGTGATGGAAACCATGTCTGTAAATGACCTCAGACCTACTGTGTCACTTGGAATTTCTGCTCTGAAAACAAATCTATCGCTTGCCAGTGTTGCATAGCAGTTACAGCCTGAGTCAGTTTGCTAGTCTCTAAATTTAGATTGTCACAATACCCGAATTTTGATAAACTTCAATACTAGAATTTAACAATGATAATCAATACCTTTTTCAATAGGTGGGAAGAAAGTAACACAAATACACAAAATAGGATCATTTTTCTTACTTTTTTAAAGTGACAACCTTTTCATTATAGAGCTGTGGTACTTTCAAGACTATTAAATGTATAACTAATGGAGGTTTAAACATGGTGTACCCAAAAACTATCCAAGTATTGAAACTTTTCTAAACCCTTACCCTCAACAGACATTCAGCTATATAAATAAACACACAATTATTGAATAATTAATGCCCCTTGTTGATTACATTTCTGAGCTCTCCTCAAAGACTAATTCAACTAAATTAGTTACTTACCAACTACCTAATTATTATTTCCTTTCCCCACGTTGATTTTCGTCTTTTGTCAAAACGGACCGCCTGGAATGAAAAGATTTGTTGTAATAGGAGAAAGCATTCACCCTTTAGACCTTTTGCATTTTGCATGAAACAATTAAGATACAATTAAGACAAAGTTTAAGTATCAAGTGATAATAAACATGTCGCTGATTGAGTTTTTCCTGTGGATCATCTAATTGGTGGTGTACTTGTCTAAGCTCTCGTTGCAGCACATTGATCAAAACTTGACATATTTAGTTTGTTGACGAGATCAGTTGCATTAATATGTACAGCGTCATCTTAACTGACTTGATTACTGTAGAAGCTGCTTTGTACACTATATTCACTATTAACTACTACTGTATAACAAACAGTTTCTGTGATACACCCAGCTAAAACTACCGCCGTCCAAGCACAACAGCCCAACAGTAAATCTCCCTCTCATGGAGAATATTGTATTTTCGTTGAAACTGTTGTCTTTGTTACACAAAATGTTAAAAACATCTGAAAGAGCTACATAGAAATATATGCAGGTAATCTGTGACTATTTATATGATAATGTCATTGTATACATACATGTGCTTGAGGCTGTTTGTAACTGACTGTGGCATTGTCGTTTGTAAATGCTCTTTCTAAATAAAAAATTTAAAAAAAAAAAGAAACTGTTGTCTTTGGCTGCAAGTTGTGTTGTTGCTGAATCACGCTGCATTACTCTGAGCTTTGTTGCTAATCTTTTTTTTTTTTTTTTTTTGTCTCACTCCAGTCATATACATGAATCGGTAGGACTGTTACACAGAACTATCAACTCCACGCAGTTAATGTTCTTTTTCTTTTCTTTTCATAAAAGTTTCTAAATAAATGTCACTGCGTGTGCTATATGAGACCATGTAGCATTGTGTGTTGTGCATAATACTGCATAGGAGAATATGGCGCATCGCATTGTGGAAAGCTTTCAGGGATGTGACAGTGTTTGTTCACTCTGGCGGAAACACAACAGAGAGGAAAAAGGGAAGAGGCAGTTCTGCACTTTATCCCCCTTTCAATATATAATGCTCACTCTGGGAATTCTTTGAGCCACAGTCACAATCGTTGCCACCCTCTGCCCTCTCTCTCTTCCTCCTCTTCCTCCTCTCTCTGTTTCTCTTCCTCTCTGTGCCCATCATGCTGCACTGTTTGCTTTCTTCCTCCTCTAACAGACTACTGTGTGTGTGTGTGTGTGTGTGTGTGTGTGTGTGTGTGTGCTGCCACATGTGCTATGTATCTGCATGGCATGTGTCTCCTGTGTGAGTGTGTTCCTCGGGTTTTTATATATATATATATATATATATATATATATATATATATATATATTTATATATATTTCAGATGTCAGATTTCTACGCTTTCCCTGATAAGCCGGCGTTTGTTTCTGCGAGCGTGCACGTGCGGGCGGGCGTGTGTTCCACTGTATCTGTTATGAATCTGAGCAGCACGTCTCAATGTTGTAAATCTTATGCATCTGTTTTTCGTCTTTACAGCTTGGGTTATGTGCCGGCGCGTGCGTGCGTGCGTGTGTGTGTTTGTGGTTGAGTGCACTCTGGCATGCAAGTGCATTTCTTATGAATATGGACGTTACTGTTATAAATCTGATGCATGTGCTTTTATCTCTGTGTTATGCATTTCTGATTTGCACTCACCTTCACAGCGTCTGTGTGTGTGTGTGAGCATGTCCACATATATATGTCTGCAGCATGTGTCTCTATTATAAATCTCTGGCACGACTTTGATGTTCAGTGTAGAGTACAGTATGTCAGATTTTTCATGCCTGTCTCGCCAGGCTTTGTCTTCACAGTATGAGTTTGCATGTTTGCCGGCATGTGTGCGCGTGTGTGTGTGCTTGTGTGTATGTTTGCCTGCTTGCTTGCTTGCTTGCGTATTAATATGCAAGGGAAACAGCTGGCGTGGCTAATGGCTGTCCCTCCCCACGTCCCCTCCCAGATCCCGTTCTCTCCTCCGCACTCTGCTCATTCAACTGAACACTGCCTCCTCTTCCTCTCCTACTGCTCCTTCTCTCCTCTTTGAGGCTTCGAAACAGAAGCAGGTGTGTGTGCGTGTGTGTGTGTGTGTGTTTGTGTATCGTAGGGGTTGATGCTGAGGCGTAAAGATAGAGGGAGCAAACGCTGAAATGAGAGGAGGTTTAAAAAAAATAGGCAAATGTGGGATTAGTGTTAAGGAATTATTTACCGTAATGATGAAAGAACAGAGATTGCGTTAGTCTATGGAACAGTAATGTAATCACCATGCAAATTTAAATTAAAGCTAACAGCGCGGTCTTGAAGTCCGGAGAGAATGAAAGGAGGAGTGGAGGAGTAGGAGGAAGAGAGAGGTTCGGCATAAGCGAGTTCAATTAGCAGAATTTAGCCTATTAATTAGTGCTATTAGCAACACCACGCTGGGGTGTTACTTAGTAAGCGTGTGTGTGTGTGTCCGATTGAGATTTGACATGAAAGTGACTTGTTAAGAGCCATAAACAACAAGCTTTGAAATGCCAGAAACTAAAAAAAAAAAAATATATACTCACACACATGAATGCAGGTTATGGAGATGTGGCTTACATTTGCATTTTTAAGTGCATTCCTACTCTGAGATTGCACAAAACACACATCTGCACATGCACAGAGCAGTTTTGTGCAGCGGTGCAGGCCGCTTTTACCCCAAAGTGTGTGTGTGTGTGCCAGGCTGTAGTGAAGTGGGCGCAGTTCGACGTCCTGGCTTGCGTGCCTTTTCTTCATAAAAATGCCACTCAGCTCCTCCGCTGAGGAATCAGGAGCAGCTGGCGGCATTTTCCCTCCTTCTCCCTTTTTCCTTTTTCTTTTCTCCTCCTTTTTCAGGCCACTCTAGTCGCCTCTTCACAAGTCTTTCCCTCTATTTTTAGTTCCCCGCGCTCATTTGTGCAGTTCTTGGTTTACATCCTCGCTGTCTGCCTTGTCTTGCGCTCCGACTTTTCCTTTGCGCTTCATTCGAAGAACTCACCGGCTTCCCCTGAGCTCTGCGACCATGCGCTACGATTTTCACCGACCCCAAAACATATGAATCACTTACATTCATGATCAGACAGGCCTCTGAATGACACTGCCGGGGGCTCCAGGGGCCAACTGTGCGTCGGAGTTGTGTGCGATGATCGATGGTGAGAAACAGGGCTGTGTTTTTTTTTTTTTGTTTTTTTTGGGAAGCTCTTGGAACTATTTTCACATTCAGATGAGAATAATTTGCGGCAGTGAGGTCATTATCAGGCTGACGCGCCGCCAGCACATGTACATGTATATTTCCCTACAGACACACACATATTGTATTGAGGGGGAGTGGGGGAAAATGATGGAGAACCAACAAAGGAAACCTCAGACCACCCTCCTGCCTCCCTCCACCGACACTGGGAAGCTCATCAGCGTCCTCTGCTGGCAGGAGGCGTCCCTCCAGCGGGCCACTTGTTGCCTCGCCTCCGCTCAATTGCTTTAATTGTGTTCTTATTTATATATTTCACCATTGATTTCTCTGTTGAGGCTGACGTGGCTCTAATCAACAGCGACTGGCCTGTCATGGTGTGATGGATGGAACAAAGCCAGTAAGCAACACAATGCAAGACAAGTGTGACACTCTTGTGTGTGTGTGTGTCTGTGTGAGTCGGTGTGTGTTTGTTTTCAGATGTGTGCCCGCGTACAGATTTACCACACCATCCGACCATGTGTGTATGTTTATGTGTGTGTGTGTTTGTGTGCACGTGATGAGCATGTGGTACCTGCCGGAGGAAAAAAATGGCAAGAAGCAGGACGATGTGTCATAATTACGCTCAGGGTGTCACCATGAAAACAGCGCTGAAGCCATTTGAGGCGGTGTTTACCCATACGAACATACAAATAGAACACCATATTGGTGTCAGATCTCCCCCCCCCCCACAACTTTCTCTCTCCCATCCCCTGTGGCCGTGGTGCCTTTGTCTGTCACTTCCTGTGTGTATTAATGGGGTGTGTGCCAGTACGGTAAATGTATGCAGTGTCTGTCCCATTTCTTCCTCCTTGTTTTAGATATGATGGGCGGGGGGGGAGTGAGAACAAGTCCTGCAATGGATCCAGGCTTGGAAAGAAGGTCAGCGTATTACTTATCAAAGACAGAGAATCATAAGACGGAAGTAGAAAGAGAGGAGGGGAGTTGGAGGAGAAGCTGAGGGCATACACATTAGATGATGATATAACTTAAAGGAAGTGAAGGCACCACTCCAACATGTATGTGCAGGATTTACATGTTAGTCTGCATCCAGCACTGAATCCCTTATCAGGTCCACTCAGGTGCAGCTTTAGACTTCAATAACTTCAGTAAAAGATAGAACACAGAAAAGTACAGTGACAAAAGTGAAAGCAAAAGATGAAAATGTTCATGTGAAGAGTTGCTCTCGATGAATAGCTAAAGATTTTTACACATACTTATTCTCATCTTCTGTCTGCACTTCATGATTCAAACTGGCTTTTGGTGCAGGCTGTAGCGTGCCAGAAAGTCAGGGTGTCAAAGTCCAGGTGGAGGATGGTCGTGCAGAATCTGTGACCTCCCCGAGCCAGAGGTTTGTGTTCCATCGGGGCTCTGCAATCAACATTAGCCTGCTGATCAACCCGTAACCACGATCTTGAGTCCCTGACATTGACCCTCCTGCAGCTGCCATTTGCAGCAATTGTGAAAAGCAAGAATTAAAAAAAAAGAGAGATAAAACGTCCGTCATCTCAGGTTTTCCTCTTTTTTTCTGGCAATAGCACTGAAACAGCAGTTGAGAGTCTAACTTTGGCCTTTTGTCAAGTTACTTAGAGAATAATGATAATTAGCTGTGGCTGAAATAATCTGCCACCTGCTACATTTGTTGTTTTTTTAACCTGTGATGGCGATGGGCAGTGCCAGTTGAAAACGAGAAGGCCAACACTCCAGTGTTTTGTGCTTTTTATTTTATGCTTTGTCGGTAAAAAAAAAAAAAATAGCAAGAACACGTAAAATATTCCATTTCTTATCCTTGGAGCTTTGTGAATTTGAATATTTTTGCCTGCTGTATATTAAACCAGATCCCACATGAAACCCCTGTTATCTGAACTCGGGCCCTATGGATGGCACACAAAGTAGACGCGGTAGTGAGGGAAAGAGGAGATCCAGACTGCGAAAGCGAAAGGAATAACCAGACAGAAAAGGAGATAGGAGTCTCAAGAGACGGATGGAGGGCTGAGAAAGACGATCGGAAGACAAACAGAGAAGAGATTCAATTTCAAACATCACAATTCAATCAGGACTATTCCTCCCCAGGCAGCAATAACGGCAGGAATGCATTAAAAACACATAAAAACATCACAAAGATTATATCATGCACTCCAAAGGTCAGGATTGATTCAAGATAGTGTGCTTCACCTATACCATATCATGCCTGCAATGCAAAGTGTGTAAGTACATAAATGCCGAGAGAGGACTGGACTGACGAAAGACAAAGCGAGCGTGTGTGATGACTGCGAATGAGAGTTGGCAGAATGGGAAGATTGACGAAAAGGGAGGGGAGGCTGTGAAAAAAGGCCGTACTTAGCGAAAGGAGACAGGAAAATGCTTGTTAAGAGGATGGAGCGATAAAGAAACCTGATAAAAGGAAAGAAATATGCTTTAGCTGGAGCCCGTACGAGCGGGAAAATTATCTAAAATGATATAAAAGAGCTTTACGCACGCTCGCATAAAGGAAAAGAACATGCTTAATGTGCGGCGCGCACTTTTCCCTTCCTGAAATCTCGCGGGGGAAAAAAAAAAAAAAATTTCCTTAAACGTCCTCCCCTCTTTTGTCGTTTACTTTCAGGCTCCAAATATCATAAAAGGTGTGTGTGTGTGTGTTAAATGGATGTTATCGTGTGTCAGGCTGCAGTATGTGTGTGTGCGTGTTCGAGAGAGTGCATGTTTGAGTGTGTGCAGTAAGTGATGTTTGCTGTAAGCACTCCACCATCCATGACAGTGAAGTGGTGTAATGGGTTGCAGTCCATCCAATATCCAATATCACCCTAATTCCACTATTGGGCTACATGGCTGCCAGGAAGTACCAACTAATGCCAGACACACACACACACACACACACACACTGTCCACAAGTGAAAGTGAAGTTGTACTCTTTTTTAGGTTATTTCAGATCAAATGGTCGAATCCCATGTGTTTCTGTTTAGCCAGTGTAAACACGCACGTTTTAATTTACTACTAAGGACTGTCCTCACCCTTAACCTGTACTCTCAACCCTAAAAACAGACATTTTTCTAATAAACTGCAGGATGAACGGCCCCCGAGCGACCACTTTTTTTTTTTAGGGTTATGCATTCCCAAGGGTGCAATCCTGGCGTCTCGGAATAGTAAAAACCCGGCGCACTCACACTTACACAAACACGCACGGACAGCACAATAAACAAAATTTACGACGGTTCAATTCAGTCCCGTGCACAGCCTCACACGGCTCCGCGTAGGGTCATATTTGCCTTGTACTTCATCCCGCTGCGTGCAGTTCACAGTTTGCAGAGAAGGGGGTGGCATGAAATTGAGCCATAAAGCCAATCTCTCTCTGATGTCATCATACCCAGCCATAAATACGGCTGCGTGCCGCAGAGCAGGAAAATGTTGCTATAGGGGTTAGCCTGCCGGGGGAGGAATTTGAAGGACATCGCTTTTGCGGTGATGTCATGATGACTTCAGGCGGCGAATCCACCAGCAGGAGCTAATTATCTCATCTCTCACATCCCTCATCGATCAAAGCCTTCACGTCCATCTGACCCACGTGCGGCTCGTGAGATTCCGCGGGATCCCGAATCACAGCCGGGAGCTGCCGAGAGCTCACCTTCCTGCCGTTTAATAACTGCGGGAGCATATTCGGATCAAACTGTTGCTTCAGCACAAAGCACAGCGGTAAACCAGCGATAGATACAAACACTTCATACAGGTCCATCTTCTTCAAAGGTGTGCCCGCAGCGAATGGCTGGGAACAACAAGCGCAAATGAGCAACGTTTTTTTTTGTTGTTCTGATTACCTACCATGGAGCAGGCAGACAGGACGGCGCATCTGATCATTTTATACAACGCTCATGTAAATATTTACGTGGGAATCAACACTTGGATTTGTTTCACTTCGGAAGGGAGACGCATTGTCTCATGTACGTTTTGAGAAGCGCATTATGTTTGCCCGGTGAAAAAACAAAGCAACATTTAAAGCGTGATTTATGCCGAAAAACGGGAGAGGCCTGGGCGTCCCGAGACTAACAACAGCCAATGTAAACAAAATTCAATTTCTTCTTCTTCCCCCCTTAAAACGGCCTATTTCATACAACTTGCATCTGTTTGATGATACTCACTGTGATGCACAAGACGAATTTATCCCATAAATATTTATGTCCGCCTCTGAAGGCGAGTAAACTCCATTCTGCAGTTGAGAAGGTGTACGGCGAGATTAGGCTGGCTTTCGTTTTGATGTGTACAACGTGTATCAAAGGCTGAAAATGGCTGCCACCTCGATGCCGCCACAAAGGAGGAAAGCACACCGCCGATCAGTGATTCCACGAGAAATATAGAAAAAAGGAGCACACACGCTGGCTACAGCCAGACCTTTTCTTTTCGCCGTGGTCCTCTCTTGACGTGAATAGTGCCATTACTCGCAGTTTTAGACAGAGTGAAGCCTGGTGTGGCTCAAAAAAAAAAAAAGAAAAAAAAACACATATTGTATGAGTGGTAAAAGGGCTGAGAGAGAAGGGCGAGATAGATTTGCACACATCTCGCTTTGGCCTTTAAGAGGCGGAAGCTGTCTCTGGTTTGTCATTTAGTGACGAGCACGTGAACAGAATAGGGTTGCGACTTTAGCAGAACGCTGAGGAGAGGATGGAAGGAAGGCGACGGAGAGAGGGAAAGATGGGGATCGAGGGGAGGCTGCGAGTGGGAGGGAAAGATGGATGGGATATGAGAGGAAATGAGGAGGACAGGGGGAGAGAAAAGGGAGGAGGGGAGGAGAAGGGGAGGGAGGATGGAAGAATGGAGAGGAGGGAAGAAGGGAAAAGGGCAGGATTGACTCATCTTGTGAAGGGAGGAAGAGGAGGGCAAGAGGAAGAACTGGTGGTAAACAAAAGGACGGATGGTGTTGATAGGAGGATGTTAGATGATGCTTCTGGTCACTATATCTCACCCCATGGATTCTGTCAGGGCAAGCCGGAGCTGTGTGTGTTTGGTTGTGTGTGTGTGTGTGTGTGTGTGTGTGTGTGTGTGTGTGTGTGTAGACATGGAGCCTGTGAATTAACAAGATTGATCAGCAGTATCATCAAGAGACAGATGTGAGTTCACACACCGACACGTCGAATCTGTATGACACGCACACACCCACACACATGCCATTCACACAATCTTGCACTCTCAGTCTTTCAGCCACATACTGTAACCCTCACTCAATCACACCAATCACACACATACACACACACAATCAAATGAAAGAACACAGCGAGCGTCCCACAGCTGGGCACTGATGACAGAGAAAGAGAGGGCGTTGGACCTGCTGTGTGAACAGGCAGTATTTCCATACAAATCAATGGAGCGTCAGGCTAAGCTCGGGCACACATCAGGGGACAGGCCTGGTCACACACGGGATGAACCCCGCACACACACACACACACACACATGCTCGCTCGCTCACTCGCTCATCACATCACGACATGCAGGCAGAGGAAACTGCAATCACATGCCCTTTACACTACGACACACACACAGACACACACACATACATACACTCATGCATACGCAGCCAGCTGGCTGAAGATATCACTTCTAGAGGATGGATGAGCAGACAAGGTTACTTTCACAGTAAAATCTGCAGCGCTGATTACTGAAACCCTCAAATTTGCAAAAGATTCCATGTAATTACACCTAACTGTTACGATTATGCAATTAGGGCGATGTACACGATACACAAAATGTATATAGACACCTCTCTGTATACTGCTTAAGTTGTTTTTCATAATGACGTTGAAAGCCCCAGTTGAAACAGCTTGTCATTTTATAAAATTCACTTATTTGCTTTAATTCCCGAGTGGTTAAGGTTATACCGATGCCACTCTCATAACTTCTCTTTCTTTACTTTTTTCAACACTGTCATAACTAGCCATGTCAATTTGAAGCAGCAGACATTAGCCGGTTAGCTTAGCATTAAGCCTGGAAACGTTGGGAAACAGCTGTCCAGAGGTAACTAAATGTGTCACTATGTGTCACTAATATTCTACTTAATTTGTTTCACCATGTTGTGGTGTTAGGAGAGGTTATGTGTTAGAGTGTATTTGTTCATAATATATTTTGCGCCAAGCTAACTTTAACTAAAAGTTAAAGCTAACTGTCTGCAAGAGATTCAATCCAATCAGGATGCAGGGTTCACTCAGGAAAAATGAACAGGAAGTATTCTTACTATTCTTCCATGCAGTATTGTGTTGGGACGCCAACTGTGAGCCAGGCCATTTTGTGCCAAATAGGTGACCTCAAGTGGCTGAAAACAGAGAAACAGTTGACATATTCAAACGTTACATCGTAAGCGCAACATTTGGCCAGGAAGTGTCAAGTGACTCTCATAGCTTACAGTATGTTATATATGGTAAACACGCCACTGGCACTCCAGCCCTGCCATAAAAGCGTGTCTGTGTATACAATAAATATACTTCCGAGTGTTGCTGTATCTGCCCTCATCTCTCTGTCTGATCCTCAGTTCGGTTGAAGAAGAGCATCAGCTCGCTCAGAACCAATTCAGGCCTTTGATGCAAAATAAGATATGGTTCACAGTTTAATTAGTTTCCACAAGTGTGGGTATGTCTACTTTTCCCTTTTCTTTTTCCTCGCCATCATCTTTTCTCGCAATAGAGGTTAGTGTCACATTCGTCTTCGAGCCACAAATAAAATTCTGGGAGCGAAAACTGGATATTTCTTATCTCTTCTGGCCTGAAGACTGTCTAATGTAAAATGAATTTCAGCCCAAATACAGTCTAATGGAAATGGAAATGCCAAAAACTACTCACCAATCTTAAAAAATAAATAAATAAAAAAAAACATAATGTTCAAACCCTACTGCAAAACCAATTTTATCTGCCATCATCATTCCTTGTGATGGGGAACAGGAATTAACTATCACATTAGAGTAAGCATATTAAAAGGATAAGAGCATCACTACAAGCCTGACAAAATTGTCCAGTGATGAGGAGAGAAAGGGAAAGAGGGAGCAGAGGATGGAGAAAGGTGAATGCAGTAAAAATGAAGAAGAAAGGGGGGGGGGGGAAGGAGGAGGTACGAGACTGATGAAAGTTGAATTACCCTGAGTGCCAGGATGAACAAAGACGAGGAGGAGAGAGTCCAGGCGAGGGCCATTCATGGTCCGCTGTTTGGCGAAATAAAACACAGGGATGGAGAAAGAGAGTGAGATGAAGCATTAGGAGGGGTGATCAAACAAGCGGGCAGAGAGGGAAATGAGAAGGAAAGCAGAGACAATTCATTATTAAACTGGGCGGGCTGGACAGCCAGAGACGAGATGGATGAAGGGAAAAGAAGAATGGAGTTGAGAGCATGAAGACAGAAAAGAGAGTGGGAGAGAGAGAGAGAGAGAGACAGAGGAAATGAAAACAAACAAGCCATCATCCACCCCATCCCTCCATTGTTGCTCAGTTCCCCTTAAAGGTCGCTGTGCTTTTCTTCTTCCAGTGTCGACAGGAGGGAGGGAAGGACGAGGACGGAGCGGCGAAAGGAGGGTGGGAGGGGGTGAAGATTTATTTATCGAGGGGAGGAGGAGTGGCAGCGCCGCTTCAGAATTCTTGATCATTGCCACGGCGACCAGTCACCTGGCAACGGGTACACAATGGCTGCGGTCGCCCTGGCAACAGCGTGGTCTCTTGTCAGATACATGGGGAGGATGATGAGGCGGGCAGGCGGGGGAGACAGGTAGACAGATGGAGTGATAGGGAGAGGAGTGTGAGATGGAGGGCGGGAGGGTGAGATGGAACGACGGAGGGAGGAACAGGAGGAGGAGGAGAAGGAGCAGGTGTGAACAGAGAGCCGGTATATCACACCTCAACAGGTGCAGAGGATCGGCCAAATGTGTGTAAAGACATAATGAGAAATGTAATGAGCTACTGACCAGGAGAATGGCCCACCATATGTGACTCTGCATGAAGGAAGGATGTGTTTGTGTACCCTGTTTGTGTGTGAGTATGTGCGTGTGTGTGTGTAGGCGTGTCTAAATGAAAGACAAGTGACAGCTCGTAGCTCGCACATGAACACACCTTGCTTTTCACAGCAATTTCCTCACTTTATATATACACACATATATATACAGTATGATTGTGTGTGTGTGTGTCTAAATGAAAGGCAAGTGACAGTGGGCTTGTTTGGTAGCTTGCACATGCACACACCTTGCTTTTCACAGCAATTTCCTTTTCATGTTTTTTTTATATATATACATGATTATGGTGTGTGTGTGTGTGTGTGTGTGTGTGTGTGTGTGTGTTCCCCCTTGCCATCTCCACCAGCCACTAGCACGACGGGCGTTTTTAAAGCCCTGCGAATGATTCACCTGTGCCTGTGGTTGCGCGCGACGTGATGAGTCACATGTCGGTCCATATAAAAAAAAAAACACTGACTAATCCATCAGGACCAGAGTTTATTTTTCTCTGACAGAACTTTTTGCCGTGATTCATGAAAGCTCATATTGAATATTCATGTGAAGCACCCACATGCACGCACATGCACTCGCACGCTGACATGTCGTTGACGCAACACCAATGCAAACCCAGGATGAATAAACATGCGGGACAAGCGGGGCAGAGCAGCGTACCTACACACACACTTAAAAGTGCATCACACACAACCGAACTGATGGAAAACACGGCGAGGCGATACATCACGGGCACATGCACACGTTCTGTAAATGAGTCCATTTTTAATTTGACATTCTGCGTGGACATGATTTAATAGTTAACATTTCAGATAAGACTTATTGAGGCCTTGGGGCCCCGACATTGCAGAAATTTACTTTGTGTGTGTGTGTGTCTTTGGAAGGGCACCAGAGATTGAGTTTGTGTTTGTATCACTGTGTGTGGGTGTGTGTGTGTGTACTGTAGTACAGCCTATAAGCCCATTAGCCCCAGGTTAAGTGATTTACAGCTACAGCTTTAAGCCCCTCCTGCAATCTCATCCCCAAAACCCCTGTCTATCTGCCCGCTCTATCTGCCTACCTTATCTGAGAGATTACACACAAACACGTATACACACACACACCTGTCAGTTTGCTCATGTAGACGCGCGCTGCCAGACACGTTTCGGAAACAGATATGAGCTCGTTGCGTACAGAAAAAAACAAAAAACAAACACGAGACGAGAAATCTACTAATCACACACGCGTGCGCACCTCCGTGTGCACCTCCTCGTTAGAAGGTGTTTGCGCTCCTGGAGCCGAAACACAAAGGAGGTGTTTCATCTGCTCTGTATGTTTGTTCTCATTGTGGAGTCCCTTTGATACGGGCGTCCTCATCAGTGCAATCTAATAGCTCCATACACTCCGTCTCCCTGTAATGGCGAGTGTGTTTCAAAGTGTCTATGTGTGTTTGAAAGAGGAAAAGGAAATATGTTCAAGAGGAAAGTGCGCGTGCGTGTGTGCGTGCACGATCAACCTAATAAACTTCACGGCTGCTCTCTCACACAGCCACTTTTACAGGAGCGGCGAGCAGCCTGCAACCTCAGAGACAAAAGGAAATGTAGAAAGCAGCTCTGAGGACAGATAAAAGCAGGAGAGGGAAGTGCTAAATGATTGCTCGAGCTCCTGCATCCCCCCCCATCCCCTTCCCTCTCCTACGAACCTACCTCCCTTACCTCCTTCTCTTCTTCTCCTCCTTCTGCTCTCCCCCGTCCGCTGACCCTGTTTTTTTTTTTTTTTTCACTCTCTATTTCAAAGGGACAAAGAGGAAAAAAAGGGAGAAACCAACGGCAGCAAAGCAGCAACTCCACTTACAAACACGCAGGCATTATAATGGGGCGGCCGCGGCGTTGCCACGACAACACACAGGGAGGTGAAGGGGGGGGATATGGCGACACCGAGGCAGAGATGGGAGAAAGAAGGAGGAGGTAGAGTAGGTGGCAATATAGACAGAAAGAAAGAAAGAAGGAAAGAGAGAGAGGGAGTGAGAGAGATGGAGATGGAGGTTGTTATCTCGGGTGTATTTACCTGTAGCTCTCATGGCTGTTTGGCAGAAGTGTCTTTCCCGTCTCGCCACTGATCCGCCGTGTCAGTCAGCGAGCAGATGTGTTTATCAATGCTGCATTTTATCGTACGGGGGGAAAGACGGCAGATAGAGCGAGAGCCTCCCCCTGCTCGCATCTCCGTGCGGGAGGCGCGAGCGCCACCTGAGCTTTGGTTTATTTCCCCACATCTGAAGTGGTATTTTTAGTCTGAATAATGATGTTAAGAGCCGATCTCACGCAGGTTGCTTTGTCGCAGCCATTCGTCGGAGTTTAGTCGCCGTCAGAGCAGTGTTTCCCTAGCAAATATGTTAATGTGGAGTAAATATAAATCTGACAGGCTGAGCTAACGTTGGATGGGGAAAATAAGGGGTGACATCTGTTGCTGCCGCCCTAAATAACTCACCGACAGCAGTTTACACCATTTTTAAAGTTTCTTATTATGCCACTGAAAATATGTACTTCTTTGTAAGTTATTCAGTGAATCTTTCTTCATTTGTGCTTTTTTCCCCAAGTGTGACAAAAGTGATCAGGATCAGCATTGTCGGAAGAACTGACCGACCCTATCTTAAGCGTTAGTCTAGCTGCCTCTTCCTCTCCCTGTGCCGTGACTAACTGACTCCCTCTCTCTCTCTGTCTCAGTCTTAACCACTCGCTCCCATTTCACCAGAATCCGCTGGCAAAAAGGGTGAAAGCCAAGAGCGTGCCGCGTCTTGCAACCCGTCACCCTTGCCATTCAGCGGCACGGCTGCGGCACTTCAGCCGCTGATGATGTCAATCAATAGTGTAATGCGGAGTACGGTTGCAGGTGGAGTGTCTGAGTCAACGGCGTCTCCAGTTCCTTACTGCCTGGCGTGCGGCAACAAACAGGCAAGTCAAGAATCCAGGGGAGGAATTTAATGCACGCGGATCATGTCTGCTCCAACGCGTTAGAATTCAAGTGTACACATACTCCAACACGTTGCGAGGATATAAAGAGTGGAAACAAGTACCATGCCACCACATACCACTGAGAGGGAATGGAATGAAAGTCAAATATGTTTTCAGTCAGTCGGTTCGTTTGCTAGTTGTTTCCCTTTTTCTGTCTCTCTCGCAGTGCAGTATTTGTAACTACAGGCTAGGCTTGAGGAGTATGTAAATGTAATAAATCTGGCTGCTTTCACTCCCAGGGTGTGTTATACACACAAAAATGTACCTAAATATTTAAATAACCTCACGTCCTTGCATCATGTCACTTGCGTAACATCACTTCCATACTTATTTTAACCAAAACCATGATCTTTTCTCTTACTTTCCAAGTAGTTGTGGTGCCTGACCCTTACCTGTGACCCCATTTCAAAGCGTAGTAATAGAAAAGACTTTCTGGTAGTCCCATGCAACCTCGCACATCTGTATGAGCGCAGAGGGGTGTGTTAAAACATTATCTGTATTTGACCGTACTCCGTCAGTGTAATGGGACTAAAAAAATTAGATGGAAGGAAGCTAAGAGGAAAGAAACTATGATAAAAAAAAACTATTTTCACAAAGCAAATGACATTGACGGGACACAAAGTGGAATTTTGACTTAAGAATAAACAGCCGTTCGTTCCGTCCTTTCCGTCCTTTGCTTCGCCGCAGCTACTTGTCGGGAGTTTAATTGCAAGTCAGAGCAGTGTTTCCCAGAGAAATGTGTTAATGCGGAGTAAATATAAGTCTGACAGGCTGAACTAATGTCGGATGGGGAAAATAAGGGTTGACATCTGTTGCTGCTGCCCTAAATAACTCACTGACATTGTTGGAAGGAACTGATCGACCCTATCTAAGCGTTCGTCTAGCTGCCTCTGCCTCCTCTCCCTCTGCCATGACTAACTGACTCTCTCGCTCTCTCTGTCAGTATTAACCGCTTGCTCACATTTCATCAGAATTTGCATTTGCGTTGTCAATCAAGAGTACAGCACGGGATGCCGGATGCTCTATGACGTTCCTGTGTTAAAGGCATTTGAAACATTAATGGTGACGATGTTGAAATAACATTATATCATCGTGGCATGATTCTGCTTTAACTAAACTATATAATGATTTGTTTTGATATTTAATCATAGCCCATCCTTACTTGTGTGTTGCATATCTTCCTTTGAAGCTGGTCAACCAATATTCTGCAAATATCAAAAGAAGGTAAACTTGGTCGGGCTAAGTTTAACCTCCACCACAGGTCAGGTCATATGCAGTATGCACAAACTGCAGCCTTGAATCGGCAATCCAAGTGGCTAATGCACCAGTAAGGCCAGAGTACAAGTAAAACCATAGCTTCAGCTTCTGGCTGTGTAAATGTGAGCCTCTGACCCATAAGAACAAGTTGCAGCAGCTCACCCTGTGATAAAAGGCTCGGGTTCTTGCCAGTTTCTAGTATACACTATGTGTCTTCCAGAGACCGTCTGCAGAGGAGGACAGGCCGCGCCGTGTTGCCTATTGACAGTCCGTGCATGGATCAAATACCCCGGGCTGTGTTGACGCAGACAAACAGGAGATGAACACGGTGTCTGAATGTCAAGTTAAGGCTGTCAGAGGGTCAGAGAAGTCAATGATGGAGCCACTGGAGTCAATGAAGGAAGGAGGGGGGGGGAGGGACAGGATAAAGTCGGCGCAGCAAGACAGTCAAAAAGAGATGTGTCACAGGGAAGAGGATGGATGAGAGAATGAGCGCAGAGAGCCATAAAACTTACAGCACCCACTCATGCCCGCACGGGATTGGAGAAATGATTCGGATGGGGAGTTGGAGAGTGAGACGGAGTGGAGTGCAGTGGAGGGGGGGGGGGTGGAGGCAGATGGAGCTGGTTAAATCCTTGTCCCGAGTATTGTACCAATTGTGGCAGAGAGGCAGACACAATAGCTGAGCGGTCTCCTGTCGCTTCCATAAACAAGATAAATTGATGGGGCTCCCCCGCCCACTAACATTCACAGTTTGTTTTTATTGCCTTCCAAGAGAACGGAATGGAAACCTACTCTGGTTAAACAAAAAGAAAGCCCTCCGCTAAATATTCCTTTTCCGCTCTCTAAGGCTTTCTCAATAGCATCATGGATGAGTGGCAGCATTTGATGCCATTGTCTCATATGAGTAGCTTTGGCTTGTATTAGGAAGAGGCTCTTGCAGTCTGGCTCCCATGTTGCTGAGAACAGACTAAAAGGGATGTAATTCAATCAGCTCGGTTTAAAAGGCCACCTCTTTACAATGGGATTTGATTATATTTTTTTTGACATGAGATAGACAAAACAGGATGGAGCATAACCCGTATTGATTTTGACTACATTTCATCATCCTTGACAACCCCTGGGGTGTTTTCTCTGAATAATATTTGATTATGATGGACATGAATGTTTTACACAGACGTAGCAGGCTTAAAAAGCAACACTGCAAAAAAAAAAAATGCTCCAAGTGGGATTTGTCACAGTACAGAATCCCCGTGCTTACAGAATGGAGTGAAGTATAAGACAGGAAAGAAAAACCTGGAGTTTATTCAACATCTCCATCCAAGATTCTGATTTCTAGATATGTTAATTCGATCCGAGTAAGGCTCTTGAGAGCGGAGCAGAAAAACCTGCAAAGAAAGTGAAACAGTCTTCATCGGAACGTTTGATGACCTTTCGGAAACTGACATTTTTTTTGCAGCGAGAGATCACAAAAGAAAAAACATGTTTATTAAAGTTGCTCTCTGTCTGCTCTGGTATTTATTCTGCGCTTGTCTACTTGTTGATGCAGTGTTGTTAGCGGTGATCTATGCTGCCTTCAGCGGAGTCTGTGATTTACCATGGGCTCAGACTCTGACACGGGCCGAGGAGGGGGGTGGGGGGGTCACGTTTAATGGCTGTCTGACCGCCATCCATCTTCCCACACGATCAATGACGCCATTCAGGCAGATTTCGTCCAATCAAAGCGGGCCTGTGCGTCACGTCTGGATGAGGGTGTTGCAGAGAGCCTGGTTTGCATAGTTGAGTCCAAACCTCTGTACAAACAGATTATAAGGAGGATTAGAGACCACCTGGACAACACATACAGTGTGATACACCTACAGTAATGCGAAACACAATTCAGAGAACAGCTCCAACACAACAATGAAACGCACTTGGACACAGCAATCACAAACTGCATACAAACAGGCACAGAATATCTCCAAGCTCAGTTTACCAGACCTACGTGCTTGTACAGCAGCAGTTCACTTTTTTTTTTTGATATTGCATCATTATGCAGTAAGATATGGTAAATGAGGTAAAGCTTTTAGTCATCCAAACAGTCTTTTTTCTTGTATTTAACCCTGTGCTATCAGAAGGCGTTCAATTGAGATTCATGCCAACCTGACAGGAAACTGACCGTGGCTTTTCCATGCTTGTTCCCACATGAGACTAGCTAAATCCCCATCACATATTCATAACAAGAGGCATATCTGAAAGGGACTTTAATTGCAGACGTCTCAATTATGGGCTCAGCAGTGATTAGTCGATTAATTACCTCCACCGAAGAGCTTATGATTTCAGCCATGTCCATTTGGTAGCTGGTTTGCGGGTTGGTTGTTTGGTTTGTCAGCAGGATTACACAAAAAGTACTGAACGGATTTTCACAAAACGTTAAAGGGATATTCCGGTGTAAATTTAATCCATGTTCTAACACACCTTGACACGGAGTACGACCCACCCTCGAGAGATAAAGTTTGTGGACCGCTAGCTTACGTAGTTTTAGCATCCTCAGACTCGACCGCACAACAACAATACACTGCTGTAAATGGGTCCAAGTATAAATCGCCATCAAAAAGCCAGAAATAATGCTCAGAACAGCACCAAACTTCAGCAACATTACAGACAGGGTCCCAGCACATATTTCAAGGCATCAAACATTTGATATCGTTGCCGAATTTGTCGGAAAAGATAAAAATTAACATTGCTGATACTAGCTAATGTTAATGTTGCTACCGCTAGCTAGTTATCGCTGCCGCTGCTTACTAACGTTAACATTGTCAATGCGAGCTAAAGTTAACATTGCCAATGCAAGCTAATTTTAACGTTGTGAATGCTAGCTAAAGTTTACATTGCCAAGGCTAGCTCACTCACATTAGAGCAGTACAGTATTCTGGGCTCATACTGCAGAATTGAGCCATTTTTAGTTTTTTTCCACAAACGGGCAACTACCAAGACTCTTGATCACTGACTAAGTACAGATGCCACGTGATACCAACAGCGTTATACTGTTGGCTCACAAACAGTGTTAGAAGCTGGAGCCAGCCATCAACTTTTTTCCAACAACATTTTTTGAATTATTATTTAACAATCATATTTTTTTTAAAAAATTTTTTTTTAATCAATATGACCATTAAAGTAGTGGGGCCTTGACTGAGGTTTGTGCTTTACTGGATACCATTTTAGTTGATTAGTCAATTGACAAGAATACTTAACTGGTAATTATTTTGAGTTCCCTATAATTGGTTTGGCCATTTTCTGAGTGAAAAATGCAAAATATTAGCTTTTTCCAGTCTCTCAAATGTGAGGATTTGCAGTTTTTTTTTCTGTCTTACTTGTTAAAATGAAAATCTGTAAAATTAGTTTTAGACTGTTTTTCAGACAAAAAGGGCATCTAAAGATGCTCAAGGGAAAATTATAACAGGAAATTTCACTCAGTTATGATATTTTATAGACAAAGAGAACTAATTGATTAATTGAGCTAGCTGTGCCTTCAAGCTTTCAACTGTCTGATCTTTTTTATTTTCACAAGCCATATTGTAAAAATAAATAGATAAATTTAAAAAATCCAGTAAGTACGAATTGAAGGGGAAATTATTTGAATGTAGACATGAAGCGTCCGTTTGGAAGCCTACACCCAAAGTTCCAATGTGGAAGTTTGCCTGCATGCGCTAACAGGAAAAAATTATGAAAGCAGCCTTGCTCACAACTGCATTAGTAGACAGGTGGGAAATCAATCTTACAGTGTGCATTGGAAAATGGTCAGCATTGATGTGAAGTATATGTGATTTGTACTTAATGGACTAAAATGTGCAAAACTGCCAGCATGGTCTTTTAAGCTAATAACCCCGCTGAGAGGCGTCCTTGTCAATCTCAAGCTCATAATCCACCCGTCTGCTCTGAGTGGCTCCTATATTATTCATGGCAAAGTTTCCCTGTTCCTTTAAGGTAATTTATTTTCATCATTCACTCTGAGCCTCTGCTTTGGGTTGTGTTAGTGGCCTCAGTGGAAAACATTTCTGTGGGAACAGACATTGTTTTTGGATGTCTCCATTGTGTTTTTTTTTCGATTGCAGAATGAAAATGTGTGCTTATTTAAAGTGCGCGGCCTCTGAGAGAAAGGTTTATTGAATCAAATCTTTATGGCAAATGCAAATTTAACAAAAACAAACTCTATCCAACATCACGAAACATGAGTCATACTGTCATATTACCCAACTAATATTTTGAGGCCATCTCAGATTGGCTGTTTGTCAAAATAACTGGCAGTCAAATAGAAGAAAATGTAAATGGCGCTTTTCTCCGTCATCTGCTGTGCACTCCACAATAACTTATAACGCTTTCCAAGTCACACTCAGGCTCGTTGCCCCGTGCCCTTGCTTCAGAAGTAATCCTTCCCTTCAAAGTCGAGCATTTACCGAGGAAGCACATGGTCAGAATTGTAAATAAATCATCAAGTTGGGCCCAGACGTCCCACCGGGAGGAAGCCACACACATTCAGCGGTAAATGATTGGGCTGTGTCTAAGCCAGGCTTCTATAGAGGAGGTAAGTGAGCTACTTGATGAATGGGAGTCTGTGGTTTAATGAAGTGTGTTTATTACCGGGTGATCAGTGGTTAACGGACAGACCTCCCTGGGCAATATAAGAAGAGCACATATCACAGACGGGAGAAAGGAGACAGATGTTTTGAGATTTGAAAGAAACGATTTTAAAAGAGAGTCAAAAAGAAAATGGAAGTAGCAGACAAAAGTACGGACAAAATTACTCGGTGTAGCAATCACTGACGTTCAGACAAATATCATTTTTAAATAACAGCCTTCAAACTGCAGGTCTCCGTATCTCTACAACAGTATGAGGCATAACAACATTCAGAGCACAATATCACCTAGCACAACACCTAACACTGCACATTACACGCATACAAATAGACATGTAAACACACGTCAGCTCGTCTATTTCAGTTTTCATTGTTATTTTATGTACAAGGAGTTGTGGCAGTTCCTCCCAAGGTCATCTTAATAGACTTTTGCTTTCTCACACATGCGCACACACACACACACACACACACACACACACACACACACACACACTCACATACACAACCATATACTACCCCCAGCGCCATAAATCACATTCACACGCACTCGCACATCCATCACGGTGAGCGTGGCAGAATGACAAATAATACCTCCAACAATAGGTCCTATTCATCAATACGGCCCATATGCTTTTCAGCTGTGAAAGATGCCGAAATAATGGAGCCAAAAAAAAGAAAAAAAAACCGTATTCAAAATAAATGTTTGAAAAACTTCATCACAGCCCAAATTGTGAGCCGGCGATTTTCTGCCAGCGGGAAGCCACATACTCTTGTATTTCATATCGCTGCGTTTTGTGTTATGTGCAGATAAATGTTCATTGATAGTTGCGGGATGTTTAAGAGCTGCTAGACGAGATTGAACCAAAAAAAAAAAAAGTTTTATTTGGAAGGTTTGTCATCTTCGCCCATGTAACGTTACCCACTGAGGCTAACTTACCTTCGGGCAGCAGACACTCCGGATTCAACCATGTTTCTCTTTGGGTCAGTGAACTCAGCTGTTCCCGTCGTTGCCTTGGCAATGTACGCCATTGTCTGGGGGGAGGGGGGCATAGCTTCTGGAGAAACCAGAAACACTTACCACCACTTCATAGGAACAACATTATTGTATATTGATAGCCTAGATCTGGTAACGCAGCGCCATCACATTTAGAACCTTCCTGG
The DNA here is from genome assembly GCF_904848185.1 of Acanthopagrus latus. Lineage (NCBI taxonomy): Eukaryota > Metazoa > Chordata > Actinopteri > Spariformes > Sparidae > Acanthopagrus > Acanthopagrus latus. The sequence continues at coordinate 17,070,227 of NC_051048.1, forward strand.
TTATACATTATTATTGGGTAAATTATATATTATTGCCCAGTTTTAATGCAAAGAACTAAGGAAGTTAGGTCTATACACTGAGGATATTTGGTGAATAAACTACATGTATGCTCTAATGATAATTTTTCAACACTGGTATATTATCACATTAAAAATGATACTTACTGAAGACCGAGCAGGACTGGCAGAAAAAAAAACTCTTAATAGCTTGCAGAGCTCCAAGAGCGCCCAGGGGGGCCTCCAGAGTCGCACTGCTGCACCGATCGGATCACTCGGGGTCATTAAAGATGTTTTCAGATACATTGAAAACGCATAAGTCAGAAAACTTGTCAAGTCAGTGTTCGGACGAGCAGTAAAAAAAATGAATCATTTGGTGGATTTGAAGAGAGCACAGGTGGATATATAACAACTTCAGCACTCCATAAAAATAATATGAATATTGACATGCAAATGAATCCTGCAAATATACAACTCCAGTGTAAAGTTGTGATAAACTAGTGTTTATCCATAAGGATCGGAGAGGACGTAAACATGAGCCACCTTGGAACAGCACAGGTCAGTGTGGGTCAAAGAGCTGTTCATAATATCTAAAAAATCAATACTGCCAGTGGTAAAGCTGCAATATATCAAATGTATCATTTTCACAACATCCCCTATCCCTAGATGAATGATTGGATAATGACCATTACATTAACCATGCTCTTTATAATGCACCTTTTGACAGTCCGGCTATATTTACACACAACCTTGTGTAACTTTTCATTCTGTCTGCGGCGAGACTTCAATTTTACGTGATTCTAACCACTGTACCATCGATTTGTTGAAATGTACGCCCAACTGTCCGCATAGACGTCTTGCCAGACACACGTACAGATGATTTCGCCGTCCGCTGACCAGCCGCGTCACCTCCCTTATTAGAATCTATTTGAATGTACTCAAGCAGAAATGGATACGGTCAAATAAAGGCTAGATTGGGGCTCTGATGAGGATCATAGTGTTAAGGCCACCTCGCCATCCAGTTCCGTTAACAATCTGCATTCAGGCACAATGCTGACTGATTACTAATCAGAGACTCTAAGAAACAGCCAGCTGCTCAGCCTATCACGGCTTTGTGGCAGACACACACACACACACACACACACAGAAGTGGAGCAGAATACACACAGAGAGCCAGGAAAAAGTGTGATTGCATCTAGGTGAGGAAGCAAGTATAATGCCCATGATGTATGCGTTTGTGCACACACAAAAGACGTCCACACACACATACTCTTTCTTCGTCTGTGTGTTTGTCACACACAAACACAAGCGCACACACACACACACACACACACACACACACACACACACACACACACTCTCTCTCTCTCTCACAGAGGCCTCGTAACAGCCTCCAATCAGCAGCAGTGCCACGCAGAGATGAGAGGACCACACCTTGTTCTGAAAACAACTGAAATCAGTTTAAGGACACGTATTACTACTGCACTCCTTGTGTGGCTCCCCGCTCCACCTCACCCCCCCCTTGGCCTCTCTCTCTCTCTCCCTTTTTCCGTGCTCTCTCTCTCTCTCTCTCTCTCTCTCTCTCTCCCTCTAACTCCTGCTTTTTATTTTTCATCGCGCACCACCTGAGCTCTTCAAGGTTGCAGCCACAATTTGGGTCATTCAGCCCGGCCCCATTTCAGCCACCCCGCGCAGACACACACGCACACACTCACGCAACACATGCAATCACACAACACCCCCTCTGTGTATTACCTGACACCGCCAGGTGGGAGAGACTCCATTACCAAGTTGAACTCTGACCTTGCTTCGACTGCCTGGCCAGAGATGTGTGGTGTGTATGTGTGTGTCTGTATGTGTGTGTGTGTGTGCGCGCGTGTGTGAGAGAGAGAGAGGGAGACGGAGAAAAAAGAGAGAAAGGCAAGCAAAGAAAATGAGGCCAGCCTAAATGTTCGAGTGTGAATGAGCGTTCACATTTGTTTGTGCGTGCGTGTATTATAAGCGAGCCTGTGCGTGTGTGTGTGTGTGTCGGGGTTGGAGGGTTGTGCGTGTCTCAAATGACACCCCTGGCCATTATTAAGTCCACTTTATTCTCTGGTCTCTGGCATATTTCCTACTCTCCATATGTTCACATTCCCCCCCCCCCCAAACCCACTTTCATAACAATGCTCGCCGAGTTCATCCACACACACCAGCATCTTATTAATATTCAAGAAATCCAAGAAGTGTCGAAGTTTGGGAGTTGGCTCGCATTAGCATCAAATCCCACTCACAACAACCTGGAAAAAAGCTTTATTATGATTATGAAGAACCGCAGTGTATTAGTTTTGGATGATGATACAGGCGTGGAGACTGGCTCACTGTTTCACCTCGTTCTTTTTATTTTCCTTTGCAATAAGTGCCGTATCGAGTGCGATTTCTGTATATTTTGCCTATTCATGCGTACAGAAGGGAGCACAGTTATAGGGTCAGTTCACTCAGAGTACATGCTGTAAACAGACTTTCCCGCTCGGCCACAAGTCGTGCCTGGCCATATGAATTGATGTGTTTGAAACTGTCTGACTTTTGTGATGCTGCTCTCTGCCTCCGCCCTTATGTAAATGGCGGAGAGTCATTTCTTACCAATGATATGTTCCCTTTGCAAACATTTGACCGTGTTTTCTGTGGATTACTCAGAGCAGCGGTCGGGTTGGGTACCGAACGCGGTCCTTTTAAAGTGCACTGACGAAAATTACAGTGGAGCTGGGAGCGGCTGTGGCTCAGGAGGTAGAGCAATCGTCCACCAGTTGTAGAGACCCAAACTCTTCCATTGGTGTGTGAGTGTGCCTATGAATGGTTATTGCTCCTGATGCCACCCTACATGCCTCTGCCACTAGTGTGATGAACATGTGTGTGTGAATGGGTGAATGCTGATTTGTGTTTTGTGCGGTCGGTACGACTAGGTAAGCTCTATCCAACTGCAGTCCATTTTTCCACCAAGCACCTATTCACGTGAAATCAATGGGTGCCACATTTGAGATCAATTCTGAAAGTGCATCTTTTGCGCAAGTTTTTTGGAGGGATAGAGATCGAGATGTCTCCCTCGCAACAAGTCACAGAGAGTCAGGACTCACCGCAGTAGTTGTAATGCAAGATACAAAGCCGAGCAGGGCAACACCTGGTCAACATAAGATCTAGAAGCTGGCTAAATATATCTTACCAACATTTATATTAGTCCCAACATGGGTCCTCTTGCTGCATTTCAAAATTCCTAACCAACATCCTGTTAGTACGCTAAAACATTATTTTATTGATTTTTTGGGGACTTTTAGCCTTTATTTTGACAGGACAGCTAGGAAGTTCAGACAGGAAAGGGGGGAAGAGTGTTGATGGAGGACATGCAGCAAAGGGCCACAGGTAGAATCGAATCCGGGCCACTGCTGACGACTAAGCCTACCAGGTGAGCTACTGTCCAAGTGCCCAAGCGTGTTAGATTTTTCAGTATGTCCGAAAAAACATTGGCATGAAACCAATGCTCGATTATGGCAAAAGTCATAGTCACAGTAATTATGTTCTAAATTTTTCTGATGTATGATAATGATGAGGTTAATAACAATGACACCAATATAACAATGATAATATCTAATAAACATAAAGAGTTTGGGCTTTTAGGGAGTGGAGAAAGTACACACTGTGAGGGAAAGGGGTGCGAACACAAGACAAAACAAAAGCGCCATCGTCAAAACAGAGCGCGGACAATACTCCTTTTTATCTCGATTGTCCTGTTTTCATAATCATTGGAAGCCCAAATTGCACTGCGGTAAATAAATCTATTCATTTCCCGGGCCTACTTTGAACTCTGTCCCTCGCTGTTTGTAGGAAACCTTCGTGTTTTCAAGCGTTATGGAAATGCTGCAGCAGTGGTTTGTTCGCAAATAAACATGAAAATGGGGGAAGCGGTTAACATGAGAGGTGATAGATGCCATGGCTGAACTGCAAACGAGAAAAAAGGAAAAAAAAAATCAAATTTCATGAGCAGAATCTCCAAGAAGGAAGACATGGCTGGGGGCTACTGCCAACACTGTTTGACTGACGAGGAGGAAATGTAATGCCCAAACAATACAGCCTTGTTTACTTTCGTGCCAGGGAGGGAGAGAATGTTGAAAAAAGACAAAGATATCATGTATTAACCAATCTCATCAGGACGGGAGCCGCGTGCCAAGATGTTGTGCCTTTCTGAGTAACTCAGCACTCCCCGGCTCTGTTTACAACAGAAACCCCCTCAGCAGCGCACTATGATATGGGAGAGAGAAGAAGAACGGAGAAGTAGAATTTTGGCAAAATTTGGGCGCGAGCTCTCTATCGAAGCAGAGCAACAGCCCCCTTCTGTTTTCTAAATGTGGCCTCCTGCCTCTTTCTACGGCATGCCAAGGCTTCTGTGGTGGGCGGAAAGAGGGAGAAGGGTTTCCTCTGTGTGTGTGCATGTGTGTGTCTGTGTGTATGCGTGTGCATGTATGTGTGTGTATATGAGAGTGTTTGTCTGCCAGGAGAGGGGAAAGAAGGGGAGATCTGCTGCATATGGATGTATCTTTGCATGTCTTTTTCATTATGCATTCCGCATCTCTGGGTTGTTTTGTGCATCCGTGTGCATGCGCGCGCGTGAGTGTGTGCGCGGGTACAGGCGTGTGCGTGTGCTCAAAGTTGGGGGAGGTGGCCGTGTGACAGAGCGCATTTGACAGAAGCAGGCAAAATGGTAGTCAGATCAGTCGCCGTGGTAATTGGGCGCTCTTGACGTTGTCATTTGCAGTGCCTGGAGCTGCCATTACAGCATGTGTGTTTGTCACTGTGTGTGTGTGTGTGTATATATGCAGTTTGTTTGTGTGTGTGTATGTGTGTGTGTGTGTGTGTGTGTGTGCTATATGTCTTGCCTGACGCATCAAATTAGGCCCACCCCCATAACTTAAATATATGGCTTTTGTGTCTAACTTTTCCTCAGCGAGGCTGACTGTGATCTATGTGTTTATGCAGCCCCCCTCCTCCGCCTCTCCTCCCTCCCTCCCTCCCTCCCTCACTCCCTCCCTCTATCTGTGCATTTCATAATGTGTGTGTTGAGTTGACATTTTACCGTTCTCTCAGAGCCGGCCGGCATCTCTCGCTCTGCACCCCTCAGTAATTTCCCCGCTGACTGTCTGCTATCTGCCTGTCTGTGCCTTCCCCTGCTCTCTCCTTCTATCTCTGCACTCCTATATGAGATGGTATGCCCGAATCACCTCCATTTTGTCGCCATGACCTCAATATGATTTGTCCACCTCCCATACTTCTGCCGTGTGTGTACGTATGCTGGACGGGTCTTCCTGTTTGCATTGCTGACTTTTACTCACCTCCCTCTCTATCTCTGTGTCTCTACTGACAATGAGTGCTGATCAATTCATTACTTTTACTGACCTTTGCCGACACAGACTGTTAGCCTGGCGTCATTTGGTGGAGAGGAATCAATAGTTATTCATCAATGATTGAATATGAAAAAAAAAAAGTGTGGACCAGAGTTGAACTGCTGTCTTAACTGTAATGGCCAAAGTGAAAGCAGACGATAGCTGATATTTTGTGTATTCAGTACATTAAATCCAATCAATATTCAGAGTTTCCCTCAGAACTGTATCAGACTGGAAGTTCCTCTGAAGTAGCATTAGATATGGTCCACTGAAACCTTCTGCGCTAAACCCACTGATACAGAGAACGATAATCATAGTAATGATTAATTCATGCACTTTTGAAGAAGATCTGATTAAAATGTTACGTTGCGGGCTCAGTTGAATGAGCGAAGGCCTTTCCTCTTCAGAGGTTAATTCCTTTTTTTTTTCTTTTTTGTTCCCTTAAAGGTTTACGCTGGTCTTCATATGTTCAAAATCTGATTACGGTCACGTCAGCCGACATGGGTTCGCGACCCTGCTCCAAACCTGGCTTAATTGTAGGTTGGATTTTTTCAATTTTAGGCAAATATCCATCTTTCTTGGGGATTAAACTTATCTTAAAACGGAAATCCTCAGATTTTTAGACATCAAAGTCTGTTTACTGCATATGTGAGGATAGTTGAATAAAGCCTTTTTGTGGCTCCAAAGGGAGCTGCGTGAAGTCTGATAAATTTCCTCAAGTAATGCCGGTTGAGTCATCATCGGCCGAGGCTAGACACTGCAAGTTTGAACATGGGAGAAAAAAAAAAATATGGAGTGGAGTTGTAGCTGCTTGAGGCTAGCAAATAGATGCTATGATAGCTGCTACTAGCACACACCCGGACCTTTAACTAGCTGTTGGCAGTCGCTGGCATTGTGGGTAACATAGGTGGCAGGTTTCGAACAAGAAAGAGTTATGAATTTTAAAATAAGAGACAATATCTCTGCATAAAGGTGTGATTTTTTTCTTTACCGTACATCTTTCCAGTCCAACAGTGATTGTTAATAATTACTTATTAAGGTTTGCTAGTATTCTTACATCGGTAGCTTTGGCCTGAGGCGTTGTGTTTTTTGGGCTGTCCATCTATCCATATGTTTGTCCATTTTATCCATGCAAAGGTGAAACCTCAGAAAACCTTTGAAGAAAACGTCCACTTGGACTCAGGGGTGAACTGATCAGAATTTGTCGGTCAAAGATCAAGGCCACCGTAATGGCACAAAACACGTTTCGGGGCCACAACAGAAAACTCTTGACAACATTTCACAAAAAGGGTCTAAGAGGATGAAATGATGACATTTTTATTTCCAAAAGGTCAACTTCACTGTGTTCTGCAAAAAAAAAATAAAAAATAGATAAATAAAAAACACACTTTACTGCCCATTATTCAACATCATAGCTCCGGAACGGAAAGGGAGATTGTGACCATATTTCACAACAGGGCGGATACTGAATTGATGACACTAGTCTTGGGTGCCGGCCTTTAAACTGTGGTGAGTGATCAGAGCTTTCGTGCTGTCATGTTGAACAACAGCAGGCACCCGCGGTTTAGTGTCCGCTGCTCCTCTGTGATCTTTCAGAATCAGCTTTATTGGTCCTACGAGGGAAGTGACTGTTTTTTTGTTTCTTTCAATGAACTTACACACTAACCGGCATAAAGCCAGCCGCTTTGCTGACACTGAGCTTCAGGTGATTTTCTTTTTTTTTTTGAGCATTGTTATTTTTGTTGCACCCTGTGATGAAGGGCACAAAAATGCACAAAAATCAAATACAGCAGTATTCTTGAAGAAATGTCTTTAGTAGGACTATACCGTCAATTGATAAGTAGAACGAGTAGAACAGCCAGGTATGTTCAGATTACATCACTCTACTCCTGTAACGCAGCCTCCAAAACCATGAGAAGACAACACTTACACACTTCATCCAAAATCAATATATAGCCTCATATCACCATATCTATGCAATATTGATGCATCGCCCAGCTGTGATTATTGGTTATATTAATTGCAGTGATAATTACAGTTATTTCTATCCTCTAAAAACCCACGCATCTGCAAAACAACTGGTTACACGACATCATATGTCAATATCATCACCATTAATGGTACGTTTATACTTAGTAAAGATTATGTTAACGATTATGTCATTGTTAAATACAATGAAATGTTTTGTTTTTTAAACCATTTAATGAGCGATTGTGACTCATCTAAATCCAAATGATATTTATAGGTGACCGTTACAGTATTTATTTATCATTAACAAACCATCATAAATATGCATGTTATGCAAAGGATTTTGTGTGGTTATTTTGACTGGCAAAGCAGGGGATTTTTTTTTTGCAAGTTGTAAAGGAATTGTCTAAAAAGTTCAAAAATCACTCTACATCAATCAATATGACGAGTGTATGAAGCCATTAGGGCGCTGAATGAGATATCGGGCCATAAAAAATAAGCCTGACTTGACATTGTTGTTCCCATCCATACAAATGTGTAGTCAATTATTCAAGTATCGAATCAATCAAACGGCACCAGCCAGAGATAAAGATGTCACTGAAAGACTGACTCAGATAGCAGCAAACCAATAATCGGGCTGACCTCAGCAGAGGGGGACGTCGTCTGTGCTGTTAGCTGTTCCTGTCAGTGATCACAGGTGTTGGTTTGGTATCAGCTCCCCCTCACAGTATCTCAGGATATCTTGAACTCGGTTTCCATCTTTTTTTTTCCTCCGGTTTCAATCTAGTGTGGCGTATTTGCTTCTCTGCCTGTTTGTCTCCATCTGTTTGCATTCTGCCGCTCTTACTCTCTGTTTATTGACCTTTGCTTTCTGCCTGTCTGCTCATCTGTCTTCCACGTTGTCCTCTTACCTCCCCTCCTGTCTGTCTGACTCCAATTTACTTTCTGTATCTGCACCATCCAATCACACACCTCCACATTCACACATGTCTTCCTTAAACCTACACCTATTCTCCACTGGGGATGAAGCAACACACAGGTCTCCTGCTATTGTCAATACAGTGCATGTGTGTGTGTGTGTGTGTGTGTGTGTGTGTGTGTGCGTATGCAGGTGTGTATCTGTTGTTAATTAACCCCCTTCACCCCATCCAGGCCCCCCAGGAGTGGCTGTGTGCTGAGCTCGATCCCTGAGCCCCAGTCTGCTAATCCACACCTGAGTCTTATACACAAACACATACACACACACACACACACACATACGCAATCACACACAACCACACACACACACAGATCACACAGTGAGTCATTTAAGGTGTGAAAGATATGTAACTTGTGTAAATCTGTCCTTGTGTGAGAACACAAAAGCATATCAGCACTGCAGCACCTGTGCAACAGTGGTTGCTGTGTGTATCTGTGTGTGATATCACACAGGCTGAGCTGGAACACATTATACACACCTGGGAGGATTTCAGACTCATACAGTTGTGCCACATTGCTACACACGCAATCACATAAAAAAAAAAAAGAAGACATGCACACACACCGCAACTATGCAGACACACACTCAGACACACACGAAGTCCCGGCCAGGCGCACCTCTCCAGGCCCGAGCGCGAGTTGTCTGGCTGTCACTGTGGCATGTTGTGCCAGAGAAAGAGGGAGAACGAGGCTGAAGCGTGCTGTTACGCAACCCACCAAGGACCACGACCGAGTCTCTTGATGACACACACACACACAAACAGAAACCCACAAACTCACCAAGGGCTGGGTCTGGATTACAGCTCTCTGCCTCTTTGTGTGGATACCAGACATGGCTGCCACGCTGCCAATGCAAATGCCAACCCAGATGCCAACCAATGTGTGTGTGTGTGTTTGTGTGTGTGTGTGTATTTGTGTGTGTAAGTGTGTTTTTGGGCAGGGGAAGAGTGACGGCTACAATGCACACACAAGTGGCGTGTGTTTGATTGGTGAGCAAACAAGCAGACTGGCATGCTTACATACAGCCGGCTGCAATGCATGCACGGTCGGACACACACACACACACACACACACTTTGGCACATGTTTGCAGAGTTATACAGACAGCCACATAAACATGCATGAGTACACACACACACACACACACAAACACACACCAACAGACGCACACTCCATTGTGACTGTATATGCAAGAGCTAATTGTCTCTCTGGTGCTTTTTGTTTTGCCATTATGTGCTTTCTCCCTCTACTCCCCTGTTTAAATGGAGATACTGTCCAACCCTGTGTGTGTGTCTGTGTGTGTGTGCGCGCGTGGAAACCGAGTGCGTGCGCGAGTACAAGCGCGCGTGCCATTTCAATCCCCTCACTTGGATGCCCACAAAAAACGCTTGTCCTGAAAGAGTCCTGCTGTTGATGTGATTGTTTTACGGCTGTTTCCATATTTGGGCAGATTCAATATTCTATTCTACTGTCTCGCTTGCCAGCAGCTTTAACCGCGCTATTTGCCTTTCCCTGTCATTCAGGAATGCTCGGGCCCATTCGAACCTAAACACAGCTTGTGTTTATACCGCCGGCCTCGTGAAACACTGGGCCTGTTAATACACTTGAGAATTATCCTAAAGCAAATAACTTTCAATCGTCAAGGTCAGGGCACTATGAAAATATGTGATCCCTGCGTTCCTCGGTCCTCTCGGTGGCAATGTTGAACGTTATGAGCCGGGCTGGCAGCAGAGCATTTTATAGAGCCCATATTAGGGTTGGACGGTGATCAGGATGTTATTGAATGTGTGTCTGGCCTCCTAAATCCGTTGACTGGACGACAGAGCCAACACCGTCATAGCGGGCTAAACACCCCTCAAAGTAGATCTTGCTGAGCCATAGCTCTCTCTCTCTACACTCAATTTCACTTCATTTTAGAATGCTGCGCCAGCACAAGCGAAAATTCATTGTCAAGTGGGAATAAAGGAGTATATTTCTGCAGCCAATCACAGTCCAGGGAGGTGTCCAACAACTGCCCGCTTTATGAGCACAGTCTCGGGGAAACTATCCTCCGTTGAACCTTCACTGACCACACACAGGTCTCCAAGATGTACTGAAGAGGCTGCGAATGTGCTGGCTAGAAAAATACAGCGACGGGGTTGTCAGATCGTAAAATAGAATCGAAGAGCTCCAGCATTTGTCAGTGTTTGAACAAGACCAAAAAAAAAAAAAAAACTCCCAGCATCCAACAGAGATAGAAAACAGTCCGCCAGCTGTTAGCTAGAAACAATTCCCGAATTACCATTTTCTTCTCGAAGCCGCTTTCCTTTACTTACTTTGATTCGTCTTTCTAAAAACAGGCAGCACACAGGATGAAGTGTATTAAGAAGCACTTAGCCACTTAGCAGTAATAGCTTAGCCACTCTGGAGCTGGTCTTTAACATAGTTACAGAATATTGGACAATGCATTACAGGGGAGGGCTGCTTTTGTACAAGCAGCTGTGACTGAGGCTGAAATTGTTGGGTTCTTTTTTTTTTTTTTTTTTGGTCCAAGTGGGAGAAGCTTGTTCAGTGTGCCTGCATATTTCCCATATGAAGTAGAATTTTCCTACACACACGCAATCTTGCAGCCAAAATACCTGTTATCACAAGTACATATGTGTTCCTCTCATATTAAATGCATATATTTTGCTGTAATGATCCCCTCCATCCGCCTATGGAAGTGCGTGTCAGCCCTATGCCGTGACCCTCCTCGTTACACGTGTGTGTGTGGGGCCACGACTCTGACATGCGGGTTAACATAATAACTGCTATGATAATGAAGCAGCAATTTCCCCCCCGGACCCCATGCTGCTCTCAGGTAAATGCCGTGTTTACAGACAGAAATGTTATGATGTGTGAAGGGATGCGGCCGCATCTGTGTAATGTGCGCGCGCGTGTGTGTGTGTGCTCAGGTTTTGGGTATGTACTGCGTGTATGTGTGTGTGTGTGTGTGTGTGTGTGTGTGTGAGAGTGTGAGGACAGCTGGGCGGCTGTGTTTGGACAGTTGACAGTTGAGTGTGACAGATGACGTCTCTATCCTACCATTATAGAGAGATGAGAGCGAAGGACGAATGTGTGTTTGTCCGTGTGATTTACTGGAGGTGGGAGGGTGGCTTTCAAACTATCGCGCGCACGCACACACACACATTTCATTTCAGCCGGCGTGTGTTCAGGCGCCCCCGTGCACGCGCCGGCGTACATGTGCATTTTGGTGTTGTTGTTGAAAAAGCGAGGGGCGTAAGCTGACAACCATGACAGATGATGTCTTTATCCAGCTGTTTCAGAAGACTTTGTGCTATTTGTGTGTATGTGTGTGTGTGTGTGCATGCGTATGTTTTAGGGTCATATCTGCCCCCGGGCCTTTTGGACCTGATTCTAGTAGGGCGGGATAAAAGGGAGGGGTTGTTACAATTCACAACCCAGGAATGTCTGTACTCCCGTCTCCTCTTCTGGGAATTTCCTTCTTCTTCTCGCCCCGCTTTCTCTCTCACTCATTCCTTCATCCCCGAGGTGACAGGTAGAGGGAGGAGGAAGGGACGCCAGATGCACACCTGGTTTATTTTTGTGAAGAGAGGGAGAGAGAGGCAGACAAAACAGAGAGAGGTAGTCCTTGAGTTAGTCCTCTGCATCACTGGTTTATTCATTCTGGATGTGCTGCATAAGTGTATGTGAAGGGTGTGTGTGTCTGTGTGTGTGTGCGTGTGCACTCCGGTGTCCTTGTTGGTTTGCGCATCACCGCACTTACTTATGTGTCCTCTATCTTGCATGCATACTCAATATATGCATAATATGCCTTTCGGTGGGACACTTTCATCCGAAGTGCTTTGCAGCGGAATGAGTGTATACAAATTCACAATGATTTCAACATAAGGCGCTGTCGGTGTCAGAGCACTCGGCGAGCACAGCACAGCGCGCGTTTAAACGTTGTTAAGACACTGGGCTGGAGTTTAGATCCTGCCGATTATTTATCAAATGAAGACATTGTCACTGTTGATGCCAGACCAACATGACAGTAATAACAGGCTAGTAAAATTATCATACGTGTGTGGGTAGTGAGTCATACGCGTCCCGTTGACAGCGCGGGACAAACTGGTGCTCGCACAGCCAACTTTATGGAAAGACGTCTCAATTTGCGAACAGAGCGATGACCTCATCGCTCCCCCCCGTCCCCCCGGGGTGTATGCATAAGCCTGTCTGAGTACGAACAAGGTGTGACAGTCATTTTCCCCCCTTCAGGGAAATCTGCAATCGGAGCCAACAGGTGAGCGTTGCAGCGAAGGCGGGGCCGATCGCATGTTAATGGGATCGGAGGGCTTACTTTCTGAAGACTTGCTTTGTTAACGTTCAGCCTAAGTGAGCAAACATCGAAGCGAAATGGTGTAAGGATGTCAAATTCCCTTTATTGACTGGCTTTTTGCTCATCCTGCCATGCTTAGATTATGAACAATAATTCACGATAGGGATCCTACATATTTAAAGAGCATTTTTACCTAAATTAAAACATAAATTGAAAAATAAATGATAACTAAATGTGTCTTTTTTTATTATCATGATTTTGTTTCCTGCCGCACCAAATCAAACCTTAAGGCAGAGCATCTTCCCCCCACAGGCCCCACTTTGGGCCGACCTGATCTCTAATTTACCGTCACCATGAACTGTAGCTGCCTGGTCAGGTGAACCCAGCTTCTTTTTCACTTCTTCGATGCACAATGCATGACAGACACCAAAGTAATAAAGAGAACACACCGAAATATGTTTGTCTCCTCCGTCTCTCAAATGCTGTGATAATTCAATTGACTGTCTGTGTAAACTCGCGGAGCTTCTGTTGGAGAGAATCAGCTATCGCAAATATTTAAGTATGATATTACCAGTCTCAGGATTTGGAATTTTCCAGGCGTAAGTACGACTGTCGTGTGAAATGTGTCGCCCCAGTGTACCGGCTGTGCTTTGAACAGACTATTTCTGGACTGTCAACCGTGACAGATACAGCCCGAACCAACTCACATTTCTGCACGACTTTCTCCACTTAGACGCGTAATACGTAACATTTCTGCATTAAAACGTCTACAAACATTGTGTGTTTTGTTTAGTTACGTACGTTCCCAATTATCTTCAAACCCAACGAAATCTGTAATTCTATTCAAGGCAACAGTAGTGTGTTGTGTCTATAATTTAAGAGGTCAGATGACAAGATGAGACAAGAAGTTGGTGAACAAGACTTAACATGACGTGAATGAAATGTTAAAACACCTCCTCGTCCGTGAGCATCTCTGCCTAAATGACTTCGGTTGACTTCATCAGCACGGGTGACAGCTCCTGCGATCACACACCACTTCACAACACGATAAACTACTTGCATTCTTCTTATTGTCTTGTTGGAAAGATGTAAATTGAGAGGAGTTGTGCATACTGTGTGTGTCAGGTTAATGTGTCGTCTTTTGTTCGGGAATTTCGTGAGCTCCGCATCAGAATATGTAAATCATGAACGCCAGCTTCAAACTTTCTGCCCCCCCACGTCGGTTTTTCTGTTGGCAGTTAAACACCCTGACTACCAAACAAAACTGGACTTTAAACAAACTGAGGGGGAGACTTATTGACTCCTGCACAGAGTTGTTATATTATGAGAGAATCCTAGGTGATATGGACAAAAGCCAGTCCATTTCAGAATACCGAGCCAAATGAGTCGGCTCACAATTTGAGGAAGCAATCGATTCCTCGCCTCCTTTTAACGGATCGCACAACACGCGTAACAACTGCTTAACACAAACCTGTCAACATAGCTGCGATGGAAATAGGGAGTGGGGTGATGTAAAGCCTCTAGGAATCAGAGTAACCTGTGATCAGACTTTGTCAGTCCGTGAAGCAACGCGCCACTCTCGGCTCTGCCGCCGAACATTTTTTCGAGGTCAGCCGCACGACGCCTGAAACATGGCAGACCATGGAAGTTACACTGCCTCGCTGTGTGATTGCCACCTCCCATGTCGCCGGAGCCGGGAAGCTCTACAGTGCATCGCCGCAGATTGCATCACTGAACCGAGATTATAACATACATTTTTAACATTTTGTTTGGTGGTGTGACAGTCTGTGAGGTTTTCTCTTCATGGCCCTGAGATTCCAGCGAAGACACAAAAAATGTGAGTTTCAGGGGTGAAAACAGAGGCTCAGCAGGTGTATCAACAGATGAGGCTGAGGAGCTGGCATACAGGAATGTTTTACAAGATATCGGGTGATAGCTTTACTGATAATTACCCACTTCCCGTGGCTGATGGATTTTTGTGTTCTAGCATTTGTAAGCCAGAAATCACTGGATATTCTGACAAGACTTTGCAGCATTTTTTTTCCAAAAGTGGCAACTGGATTGCGTAAGCCAAAACATGCTCTGTTCCAAACACTAAACCGAGCGATCTCTGTGCCTAAACCAGAAGAATGATAAAGAATAAAGAAATGCAAAGCGTCAACATGTCTGCGTTTTTTTTGTGGAAACATTTGGCCAACATTTATTCTACCAACTGGGTTGTAAAAAAAAGGAAAAAAAAAGAGCAAGGGACAGATTTGCATCTGGTAAAGGTGCAAATATACCTTGGGCTATTCCGTCTGTACTGTGTGCGCAGTCTGCATCAGATAAACTAAATTACAAAAAGGTCAGTCTTCTTACTTTCTACCAGCGCACTGCATCACAATAACAATCTTTTAACAGAAAAAAAAAGCTAACCTTGGGGAATGTGGAAAATGTTTTACTCTTCCAGGTTATTCAGCGCCGCGGCATGTGCAACATATTTGTCGCCGGGCACCTTGCATTCGAGCATGTCTTGCTGCACCGATGTAGAGTGGCTGAGTAGAATCCCCGTGTTTTCTTTGTGCCGATAAGTGGCCGGGCCTTGGGCACTTGTGTTTTAATTAGCATCAGGTTGTGCGAACTCGAAAAAAAAAAAAAATGCATGAAACGACAGTGCAAGATCCGTCCTTTTGCCGAATGCCTTATGAAGAGGCTCTGTACAAAGATGGCAAAATGGCCTGGGCAGCTGAAGGAGAAGGGGCTTTGAGCAGGAGAAAACAACCTGAAATGGCGGCTGGCTGCTGGGTTCACGGCCGGAGCACGTGTGTGTGTGTGTGTGTGTGTGTGTGTGTGTGTGTGTGTGTGTCTGTGTGTGTTCGGCAAGAGAGACACAGAGACAGAATAGTACAGGGGGAAGGACTAAACACGAGGCACCAGAAAAATACAACCTGACAAACACAGGTATTGATTTGAATGTCCTCCCATGTCTCCCTCTCTCTCTCTCTCTCCCTCTTCCCCCTTTCTCCACTCTGCCCTCGCCATCCCCTCAGCTTTTATTTCCTTGTCTCCCTCTGCCTTCTTTTTTTTTTCCTCCCATCTAGAGAGCCGCTGGAGGACTTTATTTTCTATCCATCTTGAAGTACTGTAAGGATGGATGGAGGACAGGATGGAGGGGTGGAGAAGAGGACGAGGCTTTAAGAGGGAGGCAAAAATGGATTGGAAAAGAAAAGTGGAGATGGAGAGACGAGCGAGGGGGGTGAGGAGGGGAGAGAGAGAGAGGGGGAACAAAATGGGGCCGGTAGTTGTTGAAACGAGTGCAACCGGTGCAGCTGAAATGGAAAGAGATGCTTAAAGTGGAATAGCTGAAAAAGGGGGCGGGGGGGGAGAGAAGAATAAGAAATAAGGGGAGCGTGAGATGGACAGAGAGGGAGGGAGGAAGAAAAAGGGGGAAGGAGACGAGGTCTAAAGCGAAGGAGGAAGAGGAACAGACGGGGAGCACAGGAGCAAAGGATGCTGGGAGAGGTAAAGGTCTTGTCTGCGCCCCATCTCTCCCCCCCCTCCTCCCCCCCAACACCCCCTCGTTATCCCTATTAGCACCTGCTGGGCTAACGAGGGCCCCGCTCCCCGTTACCAAGGCAACTCCTCGCCAACCTTCGCTCATTCTTTCTTCCCTTCTCTCCTCGCTTACCCCCTCTCTCTCCCCACACACACACACACACACGCACGCACCCACACACACCTCTTACTCCAGCAACCACTAACTACCTTCAATCTCAACCCCTCCCTCCTCCCCTCTGCCGCCTCCTCTCCAGGTAATGAAAGGAAGATATGAAGCGGAGGGGGGTGTGGGGGAGGAGAGGAGGAGGAGGGGGGGAGTGTGTGTGTCGGGGGGGGGGTCCTCTGAAAAGGGATAGAAGGAAGATTTGAAGTGAACATGCATTATACCCTGTTTCCCTTCCCTCCGCCGTATTATCTGCCGCTGTATCCTATTGACTATTCAGCGCATTCAGACGGCTCTCATTGATGTAATGGTGGATGTGGAGTGGACAATGTCCTCCCCGTTTTTTTTTTTTTTTTTATTGCAGGAAACCAATGAGAGAAACCCATAATAAACACAGGGACGGAGCTAATGCAGTGCACGCCGCCTCGCAGTCCTCAGAGTCAACCTCGCTCTGACACTGCGCTCCTTATGTTAGCCATTATGGCGAGCTCACCCCTTCACCTTTTATTGTATACCACGTATTGGCTCATCAGATGTTTGCTTACGTGCCCTGTGGCTGTTTTCTCCAGTAGTGGAAGAGTTGTTCAGATGCGTTGCTTGAATAAAAGCAGTGATACGTCAGCGTAAAAATACTTTATTATAAGTTGCTTCTTACTTGAGGATGAGTATGGCTGATAGTGGCCTGCAGGTAATAGTTGGCCACTTTTCACCGAAAGACAGTTTTGACATGTCACAGACGAAAAAGCATGAATGATGGCGGAATATTCAGCTGATTTCGTTTCTGTCAGGCCGTCCTCGCCAACAAAACGCTTGACAGGGTCATCTGGGCAAGCAGCTTCGTACGACCAGTATCTACGTTTATTGTTACGTGTCGACCCAGATTGTAGTAGTTATGAGGGAGGCAAAGGAGGAAATCAGCTGATGTAGTACAGGAGGTTGGTGGTTAGAACAAACAACCACTAAAACAAAACAAAAATGTAGAAGATCAGTGGGTATCAATGACCTTTTCAACTCATTGACTGAGCTACGCCTTATTGCATCTCTTGATCTTAACTGGACTGATGTTTTATTACTGTGTTGCTCTGTTATTGGTGCTTTGTTGTTCGACTATACTATATATTCTTTATAATGTAAAGTGACCTTGAGTGCCATGAAAAGCCCATTTAATTATAATGTATTATTATTATTATAATTACCTTATTTAATTTGTCGGCAATTAGATTAAAAAAAACTCATAATAATAATCAGTCAGTAGCATTAAATATGTAAGTACATGTATAGTTTTACATTTACTTGTACTTTTTTTATTGCCAGGCAATTACTTTTGATGCTTAAATACATATAATGTTAAATACTTTAAGACTTTTACTCCAGTACTATTAGTATGGATGACTTTCACTTGCCATCAGTGATGTTTCAACACAACTTTTACTCAAGTATGACTTTTTGATTAATGGGTACAACACTGCTTTTGCATTACTTACGTAGCTGACTTGTTTTAACTCAAACTTATTTTCCTTTAACTACACAATTTGTTGTTTCTTTTGTCTTAACCTAACCAAACAGCAACCATTTTTACAACATTACCTACGTGACGGCAGAGGTCCTGTAGGTCCTCGCTGACACGATATGTTGTGGTTTTGTGTCATTACGGCTTTCACTGTGTCCCTTTGAATGTCATGTCATACGACTCATCAGATGTTTAGCCGCATAGACGTGTTAGATATTATCAGATACACTATAGAAAGGAGAACTGTAATGCCAGACACACACCCCCTCCCTTCCCCCTCAAAACCCAATCATGTGCGTTCTACCAGGAAAGATATCAGCGGTGGGGGGTTGGGGGGGCTACAGACGGACTTGTAATAAGTGTGGCAGAGGATGATATCAGATCACCAAGAAAGGCGAGGTTGTTCAAAGATTAAACATTAAACTCGCATTTGTTCAAATTCTCTGGTGGGACGGGCTGATGACATCACACCACAGCACTCTGAATTAAGCCATAAAAGTAGCATAACCTGTGGGAGGGGAAAAAAGGCCTTTTAAACCATATTTTGGGGCAAATTCACCAAACTTTTTCAGTGTTTTACATCAGACTTGACTGGCGATTCTGTACATGCAGGGTTTTTTTTTGTTTCCAGGTGACCATTAAAAGTGAAGTGACGTGAAGATTCATTTAGATGGTCTTGTTGGTCCAAAATAACTGCACGGGGGCGTCGCATAGACGGCTGCGGTGTGGCAAGGCTGGCCCATAAAGACATTGGTATTATTCATGTTGGCTGTCAGACTGTCAACACTAACAGGGACCCTTGAATAGAACAGAGCCCTTGTTAATGTTATTAGAGGCATGCGACTTTCCTACGACAAGTCAGAATATCTGCTGTGATAAATATCTGCTGTTTGCACTGCGGAATGCGTTGCCTTAATATGTTTTTTTACAGAAAAGGTGTTCTTTTTCTTATTCATTTAGGTTTTATTGTCCTTATTACCTGCTGCGTTGTACACTGAGAGCAATATAACGTTCAGAATTCATATTCTGATTGGGACTTGTACACCGCTGGCGTTCACCCTCGCAAAAAAACAAGTTGTGAATAAAGGTGTGGAGCGACATACTTTCCGTACTGAGCACGGCCCACTCCCACCCACTTTAACCCTGTTGAAAATGCGTTCATCCATCCACTCAGAGCGCCGCATCTGTGCATCATGAGCGATTAAGTCTGTTCCTCTCGCTAAGTGAGAGAATGCCCAAATTAGTGAGACCCCGTTCATCCCATTTCCACTGCTACCTTGTGCCGAGGCAGAGCGTGCACAGACACACACACACACACACACACACACACACAAACGCTTGTCACTGAAGTACCGATGCCAGGCGGCTGTGTTAAGATGGGTCAGACAATGTTGGCAGAGAAAAAAAAAAACCTTGAATAAAGAGAGTAAACTAGGGAGGAAGAAGAGAAACATGACAGGAAAAAGGAAAGGGAGTTCAAAACAGAGATGATGAGGTAAAGAAGGGTTACGTGAACTAAACAAATAGGAGAAGAAGGGCATGCAGGAGTGCTACTTCTACATTAGCAAGGACAAAAATGACAAACATTCATTAGATCTTTTTGGTCCTATTTGTTGAATTCTTTGTTAATATCTATTTGAAATGTTAGCAGATCTGTTTTTAGCCAAGACAGCAAAGTAGATCATGAGCCTGTGTCACAAACCTCATATCCGTTTGCATGTCTTCAAATATGTGGTGTGATCTCGGGCCTTCCTGTGGATGAAATTGCAAAATGCTGATCCTTTCTTCTCGTGCTACTACTGCAGCCAGATAAAGTATGAAGGCATCATAATACAGGACATGACATCTACTCTATTAAAAGTTATTCGAGGGGAGAACCCCCTAAACCTCCGCTAAAGTTGTTAAAACGCATTTTAAGGGCTTCCTATGCCCGCGGCACTGAGATCGGTATTGGCCTATCAAAAACTGTTTTCGGAATAAAAATCCTGCAAAATCCGTGTAGCAGAGGGAGGCCGCGCTGTTATTGCTCACAAAAGACCATTTTGTTTCGTGTTCTTTTTCTCCCTCATTCTCTCACGGCCCTCCTTGATCGTTCAATACTGTCTCGGGCTCTCTCTCTCTCGGAGAGATGTCTCAACAGCCGGGCTCATTAATTCATGAATGCGCTCAAAGTGCTCGCTGTTGTGGAGGACCGCGGGGATGCATCCTCAGTCGACACAGGTACACATCATCATGTGAACGTGCATAAACGTTACAGCACAAACGATTTCATGTGACGGGATCAGAATGAACTGATCACAGAAAAGAGAACTGAATTACTCATTTATGCAGTGGATTTTGGAAGGAAGTTGACCCAAAATAACCAGATGGAGCCTGTCAGATTGAGAATCTCCACCAGACTACATCTGGAAAGTAATATACTCAATCCCACATAGACACACACACACACACACACACACAGCCACCCACACACAGAAGGAAGTGGTTGTGAATTCACTGTGTGTCCAGTAAGTGCTGATAATGAAGCTGTCTGTGGTGATCAATAGAGATCAGCTCTCGTCACTTCTCGCCGCTCTGGCCCTTCTCCGCTTCCCGCACCAGTCTTATCTCGGTCCTCCCTCTCCATTCCCCTCTGCACCTCCTCACTCCCAGTGCTGATTTGTGTTTGCTCCGTCATCACTCACTTTCCTCTCCCAGCTCCGCCAACACCATCCGCCTTGAAATTTTTCTGCTCCTGCCAGCTGCTGTCTGAAAGGTATTGCCTCTCGCAGTTCCCTTGCATGTTTAAAAATTGAAGGAAATGAAATTCATAAAAATGTAGTAAGGCCATTTTCTTTTTCTTTTTTTTTTTTCTTTAACAATGTTTCAGTAATGACAGTATTTCTGAAGGGGTGATCCTTGAAATCATTGTCGATGTTTGGAGGTCAAACAAGGTCCATAGCGAAGGTGCGAAACACTGACGGCAAGTCTGGAGAAAAGATCTGGATTTTTTTGGGGGGGGGTTCTGTAAAACTTTTTAAAAAAAGAACCTTGTAGTGTTTTATTCACCCTGTATCACTCAATATTTTCACTTTAACAAAGGATCGAATGAGCGAGAGTAATTCGAAACATGAAGAAAGCCAGTGAGAACCGCCACACAAAACTGCTGTCACCCCCGCAGCTCGGCGAAGCGTTTTAGCTCCTTCCAGCTCATTTGTTTTGGTTTTGTGGCCTGCAGCTCCATTGTCAGCCTTCAGCAGAGAGCCATCATCAGCCAGTAATAAAACATTCTGATTAACCCACTGTACAGCACACAAGGAGCACCAGACAGTAGACAAAAGCTTGCCGAAATAAGTTGAACGCATCTACTTTCAAGCAACCCAAAGAGATGTAGCCAGAGCTAAGCTAGTAACTACTTCTGCCTGTCAGTCGCAAAAAACACTTATACCGAACATAACTTTGCTGGTCAGAGTTGCCCCCCAGCTTAGGAGGTCTGAATGATTCCATTACTTTGGGTAATTATGAGCCATTTGCGCACCAAAACATTTGAATATAGGGCCCCAGGTTCAAAATACTGGAATTCACCTTTCATAAAACTGGGGAGTGTAC
The DNA here is from genome assembly GCF_904848185.1 of Acanthopagrus latus. Lineage (NCBI taxonomy): Eukaryota > Metazoa > Chordata > Actinopteri > Spariformes > Sparidae > Acanthopagrus > Acanthopagrus latus. Next base: position 17,091,696 of record NC_051048.1, read on the forward strand.
CTTGAGACAACAATCCCATCCACCCTAACAACATTTTACCAGGGTTTTGAAGAGGTCCATTATCTAAATCGCTATTTTACACTTGAAATTAAAAGGCCATTAAGATAATTTTCCCGAGCTGTTTGTTCTGTTTGGAATTCGGATAGCCACTTTTGACCTGAAGTATTTACTTTTGTATTCACATTTTGCGATAACAAAAAAAAAAATTATTGTCAGATGCATTCGCTGTATCTTTTGTTTTCACTCCCGGAGAAAAAAAAAAAAAAGAAAAGTCATTTAGATAAAAATCCACATGACTCCATCTCCTTGCAATTAAACTGGTAAACATTATAAAAGGTTATCATAGCTGATAGGAGCAAAGAGCGTATTTGCTGCCGTCGATCGCATTACCCGACTCTGCGTGCTGTTAAGTGTTATCTGACAGCACAACTTTATGAATTCTGAGATCACACTTTAGTCGAATTAAGCTAATCCAAGGTTGAGTGCGAAGTCACAATTCGTCAGTTACTTTCTTTCCCCGCTGGCGTTAAGACGAACAAATGGAAAACATTGACACTGATGCTTTGAAAATGATTATATATATATATTTTTTTTTTAGTATTTTTTTGGCCTTTTCTGGCTTTATTTGATAGTGCAGCTGAAGAGTTAGACAGGAAACAGGGTAAGAGACAGGGAGTGACACGCAGCAAAGGGACGCGGGCCGGGAGTCGAACCCGGGTCCGCTGCAGAGCCTTGGCACATGGGTCGCGCGCACTACCGACTGAGCTATGCTATGCATATTAACAGTGTTGTCAGGCTCAAGTGTAACCCGTAAATCAAAATCGATGCCGGCGCCATCAGCGCCCATGACGTCCAGTCGGTTCTAGTCTTAAATGTTGACCAGCTGCACTCTACCATCAATTTCCTTAATCTTCCTCCCTCCCTGCTCCTCTTCACGCTCTCTGCGCCCTCCCTTTCGGGGGAAGATCTCGGCTGATTGCTGTAGTTGATGGCCGCGAGGAGAGAAGGGAAAGAGGCGAGATGGAGAGGGAAGATGAGCGGGTGCAGCGGAGAAATGACGGGGTTGCAGTTTGACCCCCCCCCCCCCATGCAGAGTTTGGGGATTTTTTGGGGGGGTTTTCAGGTGTTGCTGCGAAATGGGCGAGGGAGAGAACAGAGAAGTAGAACGGACGAGTGAGAGAAACATAAATGAAATAAATAACAAACTGACATAAAAACCCAGAGTGGCGGCACAAATAATGATAGTTGTAGCGCCCTCCGCAATTGTTGGAGGTGCCGGTGGAGGATGTTTTTCTTGCCGTTGCTGTGGTCTTAGTTGGAGCAGCTTATGCCATTTTTGCCGCGGGTAGTGCTGTTGTGTAGGTGGTTGTTACTCCGGGAGAGGTAGTTTTAGTTGTTGTCAGCAGGAGGTGTGATTCTTCTTCTTCTCGGACGCTCATGGTTGTGATCCCCCCCCCTCTTCCCCGATGTTGCGTGCTGTTGTTGGAGGCCTTTGCTTCTTTGTGGACATGTTGGTTGTTTATATTTGTTGTTTCTTGTGAGAGCAACTGTTGTCATAGTTGTCACTGCTGGTGTGGCGGTGGTGGTGGCGGTGGTGGTTGTTGTTGTCGCTGTGCCACTACTATTTTTCATCCATGTTGATCCAGCCAGCTGGCTGCTCATTCTGTGGCCCTGTGTCAACAGATAGGCCCGAGATGGATGCCCACTGGTCTTTTGTTAGAGAGAAAAGAAAGAGAGTACCCCACTAATGCCTCCCCTCCCTTTTACCATTTTCTGTTTCTCTCCTTTTTTAATGTCTCCCTCTGTCCTTTCAGTCTTTCTGCTGCTGTGATTTGTGGCAGCAGGCAGCGATAGGGGAGGAGGTAACTGTAGGGTGGACTTGTATTAACGGAGGGGGGAGAAAAAGAAGGGATGGAGAGAGAGGCGTGGAGGGACACAGGGCACATCGCTTGGTAAATAAAGGGGATGTGAGCCGGGCAGTAGCAGTTTGTCAGGCCATGCACGCCGCGCCAGCGTGCGTGCATGGACGCGCGCGTGTGCGCGGATCTGCGCTAAGTCAGTAAATCTGCGCGTTTGAGTGCAGTGTGTGCGTGCGTGGAAACGCACACTCCACCGTGAGTCTTCTCACAGATGGACTGCTGCAAACACACAGCAGACCTCATTCATATTGATGAGCCAAATCTATACAATGAAAATTTAATGCCAACAATTTGTGACTGGGTGCCCGGTGTATGTCAATGTTCTCAATTAGCAGAGGAATTGGTATGTATGAGAGTGTGTGTACCGATGGGCACCAAATTAAAAGTGTCTTTGTGAGGTGTTGCTCCAACATCAGCCTCCAGAATAGCTCTTCGTGATTGATTCCTTAAATTTGTCGCCCGTCTGTATCTGAAGATCGCAGTCTACCAAAAACTTCACTAACGGTCCTCTGTGCAGATAAGAAAAGTGTCCATGTATGCATGCCTTTATCTTTCTGCATGTGTTCAGGGTGAGACATAGTTTGATTAAATCATTAATCAGTTCGATGTGTTGCAACACTGAGATCAGAGAATTTAAAAGTTTAAAAAATCAAATCAGTAGTGGCTATCATTATTTATTTCTGGCCACACGGGGTCTTTGGGCCATGTGAATATTAGTGCTGAGGAATCACCTGACTGGTTGTAATCCATCCATAAAGCCACATCAGTGAGGAAATCTATTGTTTATCATTACTTGTATGTATTTGAAGCCCTGTAGTGAATTTTGCTCCAGAAGATGATTTTGTTTCCTCAAGACTTGCAGAGACCTCTGAGGTCCTTATTGGCTGTATCAGTCAATGCAGACTCCTAATTTGAAAGGGGGGAAATAAGTCCAATGGCCTGTGCACCATGAGCTAACTACTTTAAGCAGTCTCTCGGCGAGGTTTAACAACTCCCAGGAAATACTCTTTGATTTTGGGATCTCCCTGCCCGAGGAGATGAGCGAGATCAGCCCGTTACCCCAAGGAGTTGCACCGAGTTGAAGACCACCCAATCCTCTGTCTCCATCGCTTGACTACACCAGTGTTGCATGGCCTTTTAGCCCCACATATACTTCTTGACTTTTTGATGAACTGAATCTGACCTGACACTATCCTATCTGCAGCGAGCAGACCTGACCACAACAAAGTCGAACTTAAAGGAGACCTGTTATGTTTTTCAGGTTTTCCTCCTTCCTCTCAGTGTTATCCAGGCTCTTGTGTATGTACAAGGTGTTGATAAATGAAAAAGCCCAAAGTTGGTCCAACAGGAGCTCCTCTCTCCCGCAGAAAACACGTTTGCAAAATTCCAGCCAGGATAGCAGCGAAGCTTAATGGAATCTGAAACACAGACGGAGAAAGACGATACATTTTTTCCAGCAGCAAAGCTCAAAAATCTATTCATGTAGTAACCCCAAATAAAACTTTGAACCTGGAGATGAGCATAATGTGTCTGCCTTAACAAGCTCCGAAAGCAATCTGAAACTCTGTTAGACACTCTCTTCGTTGGATGGTGGATGGTGTTCGGTAACCATCCAAGGGATCTATGTTATGCGTTCAAACTGTGAAGCGCTGTGAAAACAATTATTGTCACGCTGAATGCATTAAGCGTGAAATCCAGCGGTCAATTAACGCCACGGTTTTTCGTTTGTGCAGTTTTCAGTGTATTTCAGGGGTAAAGGAGTCTAATAGCAAACGTTTAAAGGACCCTGTGGCGCCAGTTGCTTATTCCGTCCATCCCTCTCTCTTTAATACCTACTTAATACATCTTAATATCTCATGAACTCTTGGTGGGTTACAGCCTATTAAATATTTACTCTTAAAAGTCACAGGACATACTTCAGAAATCCTTAACATTTATCTTTTCTTATGTGTAAATATTCATCACTTTCCGGGTTTTATTAGATGATCCTTTAATGAACTTCCTATACGCCCCTCAGGCAAACTGGTACTGTTTAAAGCATCTATTACGATTTTCGGTGAGGTGGAAACCATAGTTTATATAAACGCAATCGAGGTGTGCATCTATTTGCGTGCATGCGTGCATATAGAAAAATGTGTGGGACTTGTACTACATTTCCCTCCGTTCCCTTCCCATAAGGCCTCCGTTACGTGTCACTGAATCACCATCTTCCTCCCCCTTCTCCCATGCAAAAAATATCAACCCAAAATAAACTGTCAAAGAGTCGCTCAGATGAAGGAATACGAAGTGGAAATATTGTGCCTGAGTGTGTGTGTGTGTGTGTGTGTGTGTGTGCGCGTACGAGTGTGTAAGCGTCCCACCTTGCGTCTGTTCGTGCTGATGTGTCACAGCGCAGTATGCTTATGCAGTTATTTGGCAGTGATGGTCGCTCCCATGTCAAAACACACAAGCACGCGCGCGCGCGCGGATACATACCTGATACCCAGTCCAATATCAGTGTAAATGAGACAGGGGGAACCGCTCTTACACCGGTTGCACACAGCACTCAGTGTCACTGTCACCGCTGGAGAAGAGAGGGTGAGGAAGCAGGAAGAGAGTCAACAAGATAGAGAAAAAAAAAAGGTGAAAAAAGGAGAAGGGTGGAAGCAGAGACGGAGGGGAGGGCAGAGGAGTGGTGGATACTGCTCATTGCCATTGTTATTCCCCCCCCTGCAGAAAATGGCTACCTCCATTAAGTCGCTAATGATCCCTGCATTGTGCCATGGCAGTGTCGGAAAAAGAGAGAGGGACCGAAATGTCTGAGCGGGAGAGAGCCGGGGAGTGACGCAGAGCAGAGGTGAAATTATGGAGTGAGTGATGGAGAGGGAAGGAAACTGGGAAAGACAGAGGAAGGGGAGGGGGAAGAGGAAGTAGCGGCAAAGTGAGTGGAAAAAGAGTGAGGGGACGATAAATGAAGGAAGCGGTGCGGGAGGGTGAGGGATGGCGCCGCGGGGAGACTGAGCGAACGCGGATGTGACATGCACTTTCCATACGGTGCAGCTTTGCCGACGTGGCTCCTTCGCCGCCGTCTGATCCGTCATGTCACTCCCCGCCGCCGGAGCGTGACATTAATGGACACGCGCGGTACAAAACGGGCACATGAGCGCACATACGGACACGCGTTCATTCACACCTCCAGTCAGATCCGCTGGGGCACGTACGAACACACATGCGAATGCAGTTTTTTTTTTCTGCTGACAGACTCTCCTTCACAGGCATATAAACACATGCATCATGGTCGTATATGACGAGGCGGCTATGTCAACGGAAATCGCTCTTCGAGACGGCGCGCCGCCGACAGAAATGTAAAGCCTGACTTGCTTGATCTTGAGCAACTTTTGCGCACACACACACACCGACTCACCTGTGTGTTTCCAACTCCCCCAAACACCCTCGAATTAATCTCCTCCCTCCATGCCCCAGTGAACAGCGTCGTCGTGGAGCTCCGTCCTCCAGCCAATCACCGCAGCGATCTGCTTATTGGAGAGCGGGCGAATGCCACGGCTAGTTGTTTGATTTGAATTTGAATTTTAAAACATCTCCCTCATTACATTTTCCATTATTTAATCAATTATTCATGAAATCCACAAACGAGCGAGGGTGCTCAGATGCCGAGCAAACACTTGGACAGCCCCCCAAACTTGATTCACTGTTTCTCCTTCATAACCTCCAAGTATATGAGCCCCTGCCTCGTCTACAAGTGTCTCCTAAGGACACTCAGGGAGGTGGAGGAGGAGGAGGGAGGAGAGACGGGATGTGTGACAGGAGAGGAGAGGGCTGCCACAGACAAAGAGGCCGAGTTAGAGGGATGGGAGCAGAAGCAGAAGGGGGATGCAGGAAGGGGTGGCAGATGGAGGAAGATGAGAAGTGGGGCGCTTGGGAAAGGCAGAAGGATGGAGAGGAGAAGACACGGAGAGGGAGGCAGACGCAGACACAAAGAGGAAGAAAGGCAGACGGCAAGACAGAGGGCAAACTGAGTCAAAGCAACCAAGGCAACCGGCAGCATCTGCGATCAATAATATGCGTCCAATGTGTGATATGCGGAGCGGAGCGCCAGCCGGGCTCAGGCCTTGGATGTGTTACATCACTGCCACCCACGGCAAAAATACTACGCCTCCCGGAGCAGGATATTGTGCTTAAACAAGAAAAATAAATCACTTATTTTCCCTTTTCTCTCCGTCTTTTTGTCTCCTCGGCCCCTCTCTCCGTGTCTCTGCGCCGGCAAGATAAATAAAGAGATGTAATGAGGAATCTTACAACCTTGTGAGAGGCAGCCATTGTGCTCTTATATTACAAGTCGTGAATAGTAAAAAGGGCCCTCGCTGTCTCGCTCTAGTCAAGACACAATTCGGGCAAAGACAAATAGGCACTTGGATAAAATAAAAGGTGGGACAGGGGGGCCTTGAGGATATTGAAAAAGCAACAAATGACCTTCTCCTCTTCCCCCTGTCTTCCTTCGCCCTGTGTGTTTCATTCTCCGCCTCTGCCTCGCCATCTCCCTCTTTCCCACTCACTCACCCGCTAATGGTTATTTACCTTGTTGGAAAGGGCTTCGCTTTCTCACCGGAGAGATCGACAACAGGACGTGAGCGAAAGCCGAGCGGCCTCGCACAAATAAAAGGGGAAGGAGGGGAGAGCTGGAGCAGGGCAGGAGCGGGAGAAAAGAACGGACAAAAATATATCATTCATGTCGGTCTCCCCGGTGACACCGGCTCTCCCTCCCACTCTCCCTCACAGCTGTAATGGAAGTGAAGGTTTTGGCCACAGACGGCGAGGGGAGAGAAAAAGAATTACATGTCAATATTTGTTCCTACTGGCTGCCTGGATAGAAACAGATACATTACATTCTCTTAGTCTTCTCCCCCCCTAAAGCCAATTCAAGATCTCTACCTTTGTTTGGGATCAAGAGGAGTTCTGGGGTCGCCTGGGGGAAGGCAGACGCGGCGAGATAGTGAGCGAGGACACCGAGGAAAGGTATGAGTTGGAGGGAAAAGGGGGAGAGAGGATGACTAACGCAGACAAACAGTGATTTTTATGGCCACGGAATGGGAATCGGGCTCGAGAGTGGACATTTCCCATAGCGAGTCTTTGGAACACAAACAGTGAGTCAAATCACTGTCCGGGCCGGCTGCTTTTCTGTCTCATAGACTACGGGCTGTATCATCAGTGTGAGCCGCTATTGCTGTTGGGCCACTGGCTGTCCCGCACTTGAAAAATTGCATCGGGTATAGAAATAAATACCATCAAGAGCAGCGATTGTTTGTTGGTCTTTGGAATAAAACAGTAAGGCTGACATCACACCTACGGTTTGTTTTCCGCAGTCCAAACCACAGCACGTTGCTTCGTTATATTTGTTTTGTTAAGGTCAACGATGCCTCATTACCAGTAAGCTGTGGCTTGAAAAAAATACGCATTACACACCGCTTCCTTTTCTGAGACCGTCATTCCCTGCCATAAACCGGTAAACCAGATTAATACCACAGTATGTTGCCTCAAGGAGCAGCTAGAATCCTCTCCGGCTGAAAACGAGTTGTGCTGAGCAGTAGCTGTCGTCCCTCGCCCCAATAAATCGGAGACGTTGGCTTGTGTTGATGGACCTGTCTGTGCTTGCGGTTAAATTGTTCTCATTTGGCAGCAAAGGCAGATATGAAAACATGACAGAACAGCTTGATGCAGGAGTCAGTCCAGATTTTAGTTTCCAGTTCGTTAAGGAAAAGGAAAAGTCAAGGGAGTCTCCAGAATCTTTGTAATACATTACCTGGGTACCATAAATCTCTGTTAGAACGTTAGTGCTGATCCGTCTTTTATATAGTCTTTTATATATAGATAATACACTGGACAGTGCCAAGTTCACAATGAAGCAGTGTAGCCAGGATTTTCCACTTGCTGACAGCTTTTCAAATCAGCACACACAACCGCTTACACCGCATGTGGTTTACTACTCAAACGAGCGACCTGAGAGCTAGCGAACGGCCGAAAAGATATTAAGCAAGCTGTGTTTCTGGTCTCGTCAGTGACAGGCCAGGGGGTTGGACGTGGGCCAGGGGAGTGGAGGAGTCGTGAAGAAGAGACGGAAGCCACTGTTCTTTTCGTTTTCTTCCTTTTTTTTGCTGCAAATCAGTGGACAAACAAGATGGACCACATGTTTCTTGTGTTCCTTCTGTTTTTGTGACACCTCCCCCCCAGTCGTTGGGGGTCAACATTAGTGAGTTAAAGAGTCCTGATTGAAAGACAGAAAGTTGGGTAGTGTGTACCACAATCTGACAACTTTGAAAGACGTGTAACATGACCAAGGCACAAGATGAAACTTTGACTGACTGGGGGCACTAGAGGAAAATCAGGGGATCAACAAAGTCAGTAAGACGCATCATCTGTGAACTCTGAATGTACAGAGATATTTCTAAGCGACAAACCATCATTGCCATCCCTTGAAGCCCCGCTGCTAGCATAAAATCCTACAAGACCTTTTTTGGGCATTGAGGGCAGCAATATGCAACAAAGCTGTCCAACAAACTGTCGTCCATCAATTGGAGGGTCGATTGATGGACAAAAGTTGGTCCTGGTTGCCCTTCAATCGGTGTGTGGGCTATTGCTCCTGATGAGCAGGTGACGCCTTGCACGGCTGCCATCTCCGCCGGCGTACCGCGCGAATGTGTGTGTGCGCGCGCGCGAATGGGCGAATGCTGACTTGCGAGACTGGAAAAAGCGCCCCATAAACACAGTCCTTTTACCATTCTCTTGCGTGCCATCGTTTCGCTTGCTCAGCGCCGTCGGAGTTTGAGTGGCATTGTTGCAGCAAGATCAAGCGAAGGCAATTAACTGCGCCGCTTGTTAAACCCCAGCACATCACGCGCACCAACTCATTCACCACAGAGGACACGAGTAGCAAAGGTTAAAAATGGCTAATGCCCTTCTGTGTGCGATAAATTGACAACCTCACCATGTCACACTCAATATTTCATTATGTTAATACACTATACAGCTATACAGTACACAAGGCCCCAGAGCTTGTAGGACAGGACGTGTAAGGCACTTTTTTTTTTTTTTTGCTTCAGGATTGATGACGTGCGTGACACCAACTAATTAATTGGCCAGAGGCAGTCAGCCTTTCCTATCCAGAAGCCATTTATAAGTGTTTTCAGTGCTTACAAACAGCACTTACAAATCAATGCGGTGCTATGTTACATTGCTTACAGCCACTGGATTATTGAGCGGGACACATATTGTTAAGGTCATGCAGAGTTGTACAGTGGGAGCAGCCAATGCCCGCTTTAATTGAGAGTCCCTCTCGCACCGAGCCAACATTTTGGAGAGGTAGTTGAGGGTTATCTGAAGCGAAAAACCACTCTGGGAAAAAAGACATAAAACAGGTGTGGAAGACCCTTTAGTGCTTTAGATTTACTGTAAAGGAAAACTGCTGTCTCTTTTTTTTTTTTTTTTGTCAAATTATTAACTTCATTAATACCTTTCAGTCCCAATTTCTCACTACTTTCCCTGAATAACTACCCTCTGACCTATTCAGCATTCAGACGTTTTCTCAAAGTCAAGTCTTTAGATTTAAATCAGGCCACAGGAAACAATGACGTTGATTGTCGCCGAGGCAACAATTTTCTTCTGGCACCAAAGGCGTTTGATTGTGAGATTAGGGTTTGCCGTCATTTAAGGCAACCTGAATAAAGGTTAATTGTGGCTGTAGATAATTTTTTTTTTTTAAAAATTAGCACGGCATTCACACTGATCTGTTTCGGAATAAGTTGTCTGTTAAGCATCACCATCATTTGCTTTTTGCATGGAGGTTGTATCACTCCGGGCAACCCTGGGATTTGTAATAATTGCACCAGCTGTCTTAATCCTGTACACATCCGCCATGTCTGTAATCTGCAAAATTCCATCTTGACTTGCCGCATTTTGCCTAACACAGTGATCATTCGATAATTCGACCAATGTGAATCTCATCAAAATTGGAGCCAATTTATTTACCAAAAGTAATTTTTTTTTTTTCCTTCTCCCCCCGCACTTTGTTTCTTTTCTCTTTTGCCTGAGCACAGTACGGAGGCTGCTGTGGAAATTCCTAATGAAAGCTTGATAGTAATTTGGGTGCAAATTCGGGAGGCTCATCTCGCTGCTCAGCATGAAGGGCCATTACGCTTCCGTCGTCCCCAGAGATAATCCTTGGGATTAAATTAGAGTGAAACACCGATGTTGTTTACCGGTTGGGAAGGCAGCGCATGAAACGCAGACGCTGGTTAGATTCCGAAATCATATAAGGTCCCCAGGTCCGCCGGTTCAAATGAGGAAAACTCAAAACATGTGGGAAGAAATCAGATGGCGCCGCAGATGTGTATTTACTTTTGCGACGTATGGCAAAGTAGTGCAAATGTTACTGAGATCAGGGAAACTGGATGATGATTAGCATTCTTTGGCATGAAATTAGTAATCTGTGATGGATTATGTTGTGAAAGGATCCCTGCATTTCCAATTACATCCGAGTAGCGTGTTAAAGTCGAGGATTTCTTCCCTGACATTATTGCACAGCTTACATTTGCATTTCATTTTTGGAGCGTCGGGTTGAATTCTAATGAATGCAACTCGTGCTGGAATACATGCCAATGGTGAAACGTAAAGGTCAACGCGATAAGTGTACCTGAGGAAGGTCAAATTGAAGAGGCACCCTGAAATGACACCTCCGCATCGAGTCTGAGCAGTCGGCTGCGCTCCCGCACTTTGGCTAAATGCGGAACTATTGTATGTGGTATGCAGTCGTGAAAGCCCTTCATTTCGGGACAGGGTGCCCTTTTTAAATAATGTAACCTTCGGAATGTGAGAGGTGGACTGGTTGTGTTATTCACTGTACTCATTTTGAACGCTCACTTCAAAACATGTCCCCAGGAGCCTCATTTGAGTATGGACAGCGCTTCAGAGCCAACATTTGACCTTTAAAGCCCCAAACGGTTTTTATTCAGTTATTTCACTGTTGCATATGCACATTTCCCGAAGGATATGGATTGCAGATGGCAAATAGCTCTTTGGATTGTTTTTATTTAGATTTTTTTTTTTTGTAACCCACTGTTTTCAAAAAAAAAATGGAAAGCAGCATTTCTATCTTCAAAAAGCGGTTCAAACCCATGAGTCAGTTTTTCTGAAAGAGGAAAAGGCTCCACACGTCTGCTTTTATATTCTGTGCCACTGTCAGCGCTGCTTCCTACACAGTTTGTGCCACACAAATTATATCTTATTTTATCTAACTTTCCGTGTTTGTTCCCCCTGTAATTTAAATGCACCTGTTCCAGATAAACAGAAAAGAAAAATTGGGGCACACACTGTACTAGATATGTCCACATGGAGACACTTTTATAATTGATGGAAAACCATAGTCTCATTCTCAAAAGTTGGGTTTTTTAAAAAACTTTTTTTATTTAGGGAAGCAGATTGACCTCTTCAACCCTCCCTGACATTTTGGAGGAAATCACTTGTGGCCCATGCAACTGTATGACTCCAACCTCACCTGGTAGACTGATAGGGATAATCCAGAAAAAAAAATAACACTATTGCAGCATGCTGTGGCAATCGCATAATACTGTCTGATGTATTTCCCCACACTGCAGAGGGGGGAGAAAAAAAAAGCCTTTATCACAAGTGAAAAATAGTAGTTCTCATAACCACAGAGGGTGTTTAGTACAGATGTGCAAGGAGGAAAAATGGATTCACAAGAGCCACGGCTGAATCTGTATGCTGATTTGCTCCGGAGCGTTGGCGCGAGGCATTCGCATTCGGATACCGTGAGACTAACATCCACCTACTCCTGATGGCCTTGATGTGCACCCTGCACTGCAAAAAAAACATAGCGCCGACTCACCTCGCAGCGAGAGTTCACGAGACGGACACGCGGAGGACATGTGAAGACACATGGGTGAGGAACACAGAAGATGAATGCGCAGATTGAAGTGCATTCCTTTGATTAAGATGTATTTATGGTTGGTGGAACCTGTCATAGAGGTGCCTATATATAGCTGGGCATGTTGTGTGTCTGTAGAGGGAGGTGTTAGAGGGTGCTGTTCATAAAGGGTCAGCTCCAGAAATTCTGAAATGATATATTTTGTCACTCTCCTCTGCTGGCATGCTGATAATTTTAGTTCCATGTGTTAAATTTACACCTCAAAGATTTCTGAGTATACCCAGTATAAGCTGAATGGATCTTCAGTTGTGTGGCTCACAGAAATGAAAAATGATATTGAAAAACCTCATGAGCAGCTCCTCTCCAAGTTCAGTTTTTTTTTTTTTTTTTTTTTGGTTGTCCAGGATGATATACGATGGTCCGAGGCCACATTGAAAAATCTATATTATTGTCACGTAAACCTGGAAATAATCTGAAAGCTTGAGGATGCAGAGCGTATATTAAAAAAAAGGACAGAAACCGAGCCCTTTCTCAGATTAAAAATCATGGCTGGACTGAGGTTTTCTGCAGGTTTCTGTGGAAAATGCTTTGCAGATACCAGATCAGTTGGAACTAAAGACCTAAAGTGACCACAGGATCAGAAGACCACTGCATTCCCTGAGCCGAGTTCCCTGACAGACAGAAATCTTTGCAGAGGCAGAATTTACTAAAAAAGGACGGAAGTTTCCACTCGGCAAAAGTCCCATCAAAAGGAAGCTGTCTTGCAGTTGGTCTCAGAGGACGAGTAGCCTATCTCGCACTCTGACCAAGGAGAAGTACCACTCCATTCTTTAAAGACCTGCTACGCGCTGGTTTGCATCTTTGTAGGGACGCACTCATGCTGGAGCAGGTAAATGAGCCCAAGAACCCTGAACGAACTGCAGCTTAAGAAGACCAAGGACTTTCCTGCGCAGTCACCAGACTACGGAGAAACGTGAAGACGAATGACAAGAAGTCTGTGTCATCCAGAGAAAACTTTGTGTCCAGCGTCCAATCGTGCTGGGATAGTGGAGTCCATGCCAGCTAGGGACGTTTGCTGTGAAGCTGATATTATCATTTGCGATACATTTCAGACAAATTCAAAATAGAAGTATCTCGACTCGACTCTGACTTCAGAATTTTGGTCCCCACTGCAGAGACAACACTACTTTCATTGCTACTTTCTCCTGAAGAAATCGTCCGTATAAAACTTTTCAGTTGTCACTTTGCTCAGTTGTTGTCCTTGGGTGACAAAGGCCCCCCCCCTGCTTTTTTTTTTTTTTTGTAGGAAGACACATTGTTTTAAATATATTCTTTTCAATGCTGCTCGCGCTTTAAACAATACTTTATACACCCCCATGGTGTCGGGGGCGGAAGCAGAAAGCGTCAGAGACAGACAAGCTAAAACCTTGGAAAATAAAACCAAAGCTATCTTCGAGACTCGGTAAACACCAGAGTCATTCGTGTCATTTTGGGTGAATCGACCCTTTAACTACAGGTCAGTTGTTTTCTAATGCCTAATGCGTTGATTGTCGGCATTATTAGAAAGCTCAGGTGCCACATGACGAGTGACTGATTACACCCTTCTGATAAATCTGCGCCGACAAAGACTTATTGAAACGTATTGCCTATAGAATAACGCTGATTGGCAGACTTATTAAGAAGCTCAGGTGCGCGGTGGCAGTGGTCTTAATAAATGGGCCCAAGCTGTGTCAGATGCCCGTCAGGGTACAATAGAGGGGGGTGACAGGGCTGGGCTGTCCCATCAGTCACAGAGCGGTGGGGGGTCAGAGGTGACCCTGGCACCCCATCTGGTTCAGAACACACTGATAGGGGAGAGGAGGGGGTGGAGTGTGATGTCAGCGGTTGGGGGTCAGACACGACGACTACTTATAAATATAGATCCAGGGGCTGATGCGAGCACGCCAGCGTTGTGTATAGGCGCACGCATGTGAACACACTCTACATCTGTAACCAAAGCAATCCGCACTCGCACCACGCTCTCAGGGGGGGGTCAGGGGTGATCTGTCACGCGACCCACCTCAGTCGTAACAGATGGACGCACGCACACACTTGGACACACACAGTCTCGTGTCCCGGCGAGCCTGGCAGGGTCCTGACCCGTGTGACCACGCTCGCAGTCCAGGCAGGCATATGGGCGTGAGGGGGAGATAGACAAAGAGCTGGCTGGCACCATTAGAGGATAAACACACATAGTTTACCCAGCTTTTAAGTCAGGTAATGAAGTTTGCACACCTTTTTTCTGTACAGCAAATTGTTTTAGTTGTTTTGTTTTTTTAGATACATTCTTGGAAATTGCCATCAGCCTCGTGTTTGCTACATAATGTTTTTGTTCTTCTTTAAAAGTAAAAAAAAAATAAAAAAATACTCCAGCGCAGGCACAATGCTGATATGAAAGTGTTTTCGTTTGTTCAGACACGGGGCTGGGGATGAAGCAGGTGCTGGCGGTGGCTGGCGTTGCGAGCTTGGACGAGGAAGGACATACATGGGTAGGCATGGCTGGCTCCAAATTAACATGGGTTGGATGGCTCACCTGCTGCAAACTGTGTAATTTATATCCCACACCAGTGAGTCTAATTCCTTTGTACTTATTTTTATATATAGTCATTTTGTTTTTTGCCGTGGGGCTGTGAAATTGGCAGATGGCTGAAAACAATCTGTGCCTGTTTCTCCTTCATGTTTCTCATTTAAAGATGCATATGCATGCACGCACGCACGCACGCACACACACACACATACACACACACACAACGGGACGTGTAGCCATTTGTATGCCTGCTTTGTCTCGTTAGATATATACTGCCTAAAATGTTTAGTTTAACCAGCCCTGGAAAGAGGAGACCAACTGCAGTAAGCACAACTGTGATTACAGTCTAACCAGTCCTGCTAGTGTTGTAGAGGGACATTTTCTGGGTCCAAAAAGGGATGGAAACAAACTGTAACCTGCTAGATGGGCATTTGTTTGCAGGACCAGCCTGTAGGGTCTACAGGACCCTGCTACTTCCCAGCAGCCCCCTGTACGTATACTACACAAGTAGCCAGCATCTGATAACTGCAAGGCATTTATCTAACTTCATGCACATTCATAAGAAAACAACCACAAAGGGTTGGTCAGAAGTGTACAGCTGTTAAAAGATTGAATATGACTGGGGGACAGAGGATCCGCTTCTTCTTTAGATATGTAGAAAACATACTTAGTTTCAGGTGACTGATGAAAACATAACAAGGGATATTATATTCAATTTCTGCCCCTGTGGAAGATTTTGAGATTTCAAAAAAGGTCAAAGTCAACACATCAGCCGTCACTCAGTACCGCTCCATTGTTTGCAGAAACGCCTTTGTGACGTCACGCTCGGGCACGTTTCCATAATGTGTGCCTCGTGGTTAGTTTGGCACGTAACAATGGATAAAGCGCAGCTGCTCTGTTGTTCTGGGTCAGGCGTGTGTGAGCTGACCAATCGGAAATAGACTCAGGATAAAATAAAATGATGAACCTGGGAATGAGCATAATATATCTTCCTTAAAACAAAAATCAATCTACATCTTAAAGGATATCTTTATTTTATATAATTTTTGGAAAAACTCATTTGCTTACTCGCTGAGTTAGATGATAATATGGATACCACTGTCACACCTGCAAATCTACGTTTCATTGTGGGAACGGGACCTAAAAGTCAGGATATGCTGGGCCGTGAGGGGTGAAAACGGTCTACACAGCCGGTGCACAACACTCTGAAATTCATTTAATCTGGTTTCATTTGTATGTTGCATTCCCGAGTGCCTCCGGGATGGATTGTTTTTTTTTTGTTTTGTTTTTTTCTAAGAGAACCGAACTGGTCTGCATTCTGCTGATCACCACCACCCTTCACCTGTGATCTCTCCACTCTCATCAATAGAGATTAGCCTCCTCCTCACACTTACAGCCTTTTCTCTGTATCTCTCTCTCTCACAAACACACAGGCACACACACACACACACACACACACACACACACACACACCTATCACTACATGCAATATATACACAGTGGATCAGCTTGAGTTGAAATCTCTTCACTCCCCATTTACTCCTGACTCTGTGTGTATGCATGCATACACACACACACACTGAGACCTGTGAGATGTGCACAGGAACAAATCACCAGCTGCCAGCGGTAAATGAAGATATAACCACTCCTGGCTGCCATGTACCTCCAGCGGTGCCACTTAATCCTGCCATAGGATCTAATGTGGATGGACTTCCAGTGATAGAGAAGGACATGCACTAACAAACACATTCACTCCAGCTAACGGTGATTGACACCAGCCCGCACGAAGCTTCGTCTGTCTTTTACACACAGTCACAGACACACACACACAAACATGTGGCAACGCACACACAGAAACAGTGTACACACACACACAGTTTTCTTTTTTAACGGCTGCCAAATCTTTGATGTTAATCACAGATATACATATTGCCAAGACACGACTTTATGATTCCAAGGTAATGATGCACCATACAAACACACTTTAATGCATTCTCCCGCCCACGGTTTTTCTTTATATAACGACTTTCAGCTATATGAAGTGCCTCAGTGTTCCACAAATATGTCTGACCATGTCTTAAACTGCACATTGCTATGTATAAAAGCAACTTTGTTGTCAAGGCTTTGTTATCAAAGCTATACTGTGATGGAATATGGAGAATGAAGGGTGCATATCCCACAGTTTTCTTTCTGTGACAGTTTGTGAGAAGTTATGCAACGCTCACCACAAACTTGTAACTTGAAGTAAACGTGCAAAGTAAATGGATGCAACGCTGTGATCTTACCCTCTCACTGAAGTAACATACTGCAGAAACAAGTGATGGACACCATTCACACCAAAGTGATTCTGAAGCTGTTATTTTCAGGTGAATAAAGTTGCTTTAAAGTAAGATAATTTACTGTGCAAACTACTTTTTTGCAAAGTTTTACAAAATGTAGCATGGCTGTGGGTCAAGGCTCTAAAGCCACACAACACTAGCGCTGCAGCATTCTCACAGTTTCATAGAGGTGGTTGACATTTAGCTTTTGGTATAGTTATATTTACCCTCATCTTAGTTCAGCCTGCAAGACCGCAAAAATTTGCCAATTAGCAACAAACACAAGTAGATCTGAAGCTGTTCTGGACAAATGTTGACTTTGATGCAAAAGAAGATTACAGTTCATCTTTGGGACACAGTTTTCTGCATGAATTTTATGGCAATCCATCCAAAAGTTGTGTACACATGTCCCTCAAAACCAAAAATGTTAACGTCTTTGTCGTGCCGGAGGAAATGCCACGGGGTCACTGAAGTCGTTAGGATACATCCGTGAACGTCCAGCGTGCGATTTTGCACCGATCCATCTGGCGGATGATGAAATATTCCTCGGGATATGTGAGAACTTTAACCTGCTGGTGGCACTGTATATAAAGCCAGGGATCACCGAATTCAATAAGATTTATCCCCTGAGGATTTCTGTCAGACCCTCCTGTAGGTGTTGAGATATGTCATTCAAAGTGCAGGACAGACAGATAGACAAAGTGAGAGACAGACAAGTAGACAGACATTGCAGTCCCCAGAGCCGCTAAAAAAAAAAAGAAAAAGAAAAAAAAAAAACCTCACATGGATCTTTCTATAAGGTCCACCCTGTCTCTCCCTCTGCCCCTCTGTCAGCCTCTTTTGTTCCCCGTCCTCCCTCTGTCGGGGTCTGTCACCACTGCCTCCATCTGCAGAGAGCAGTGATCATCGCTAATGACGGGCGGGCTTTAATTAGCCCACATTAAACAATTAACACCACGGCAGAAAAAAAAACAAAACCAAAAAAAAAAAAAACAGAAAACAACATTTCAATGCAAATCACATCCTCCGATGATAAAGTGCCGCAACTATATCAATGAATACATTTGCCTGTAATTAGGAATACCTTCTGGGTTCATTCTGTGTGTGCGCGAGCACATGCATGCAAATGATTGTGTGTCTGCGTGTCGTCTTAATAAATTCCTTTAAAACTGTTTTCCTTTCCACTTTGCCGGCCTTTTGTGTGGCGCGCTCATTAATGCTCATAGAATTGCTATTTCAGTAATGGATGTCTGAAAGTAAAGCCATAGAAACTACAATCCAATGAGGCTGAATGGGCTGCGGATGAATAGAGGGGCAGGATACACTGAAATAGCTCTCTCCGTGCGTCTATCTCCCCTTTTTCCGCGACATGTTTTTTAAACACATCCTGTTTATTGTTTTCGGCGTGAGGAGGATCCGTATCTGTACTGAGTCAAACAGACAGCTCATGACAGAGCGCGGTAAAATGAAATGTGGCAGGCCGCCAAGAGTGGCGTACAATGACACGACGCGCGCTGTACGTGAGAATACATCCAGCTCCGGATTGCAATTACATTCTTAAGAACTGGACAAAGAATTACAGGCGGGAGGAATTAAGTCGTATTAGTCCATCTGTCATTTATGGGTTGTCAGACCCGTGAGGACATCTTCTCTCTGCTGGTGATTTGGTGTTGGTGAGCCTCTCCATATGCATCACACTCCCCAGAATCCTCAGTCACGGATGAAATACCGGACTCAGGCATCCCAGCAGCCTAGTATGATGTCTGGCTAACAAATTAATGACAGACAAATGGCATCGATCCTTGAATGCACTGGCTTTGTGTTAATTGCCACAGAGTCAGTAATGAGTCTTGGCTAAATCTCTGCTAAAGGCCATTTGCACATAAATGATGTCACGTAAAGATTTCTGTTTTTTTGTTGTTTTTTTTTTTTTAACTTTGACCATTTACAGCGTTTTTGTTTTGTTTTTTTTTTCACCTTCAGTCAAACTTTTTCACATAAGCAAATCACCGGTATGAATGTTCGCAAGGCACGTGTCCGGAAAACCAGTGATATGTCGCAAACTTGTCACGACGTCATGTCAAAAATACCCATTTTTTTTTTTTTTTTTTTTTTTGGGCTGCAGTTTGTACCGACAACTTGTCAAAAATGTCCAGTTTTGGATGCCACGATCGCGGCTAAAAAAAATGTCTCTCGTTAAAACACGCGTCGTGGTTTTTCGCGCTCGCGGATGTCGGTCACTCGCTTGGCAGCTGTCAGCGGCTGTCATGCCTCCACCAGCTACTCCTTCTCCGGACATGAAAGTCGGCTTACAAACATGTGATCTGAATGTGATATGACATGTAGGCGATTTGTTAAGGGACAAAGGGGGACGCCCCCCCCTCACCCCGAGATCACTAATAGAGTGTTCACTTGTCCAGGTCCCGACCCAGACACCATCCCATCCGGACCCGAAAGTGAGAAATGATTGAGAATCATTACGTTTTGACGGAGCGTTTCTATTTCAACAGCCGCCGTAATGGCCCAGGAAAGTCACAGATCAATCACATATATTATAAATCACACCTGTGACGCTACTCAGTCAATCACATCTGTGCACTGCATTAATCATTCGGGTCAGACATAAGTACACAGGCGAGACAAGAGACAACCGTCGGAGAAACAGTGCTATTAATCAAGAATAGGCTTTTACATTATCCCGAAAGGCAGTTTGAAATCAGTATGAGTAATACCTAGGACCCGGGTGTTAATTAAAAAGACAAGACAAAGACGGAGCATGTTTTGAGCAAACGTTCCCAGTCAGAACTTAACTGAGGGCACAGGAAATAAAATATTTAATATTAAGACCTGAATCAGAATGCAAGTTGAAATGTATAATGGTTTGGACCTCTGCTTAATGACACCTGAACTGAACCACTTTGAGTTTTTTTCCCCCCCACTGAATCCTGCCATCCTGTCATTTAGCCCCTGGAGCTATAGTGTTCAGTAGCCTAGGAGGCCAGGCGAAAAAAACGAACAAACTGCCAACTGCATGCGATGTCGAATGTTGATACTGAACGTATAAAATTTAACTCATCCGTGGTTTGCAGAAATGTGCAATGCCAAGATTTTTTTTTTTCTTTCTGGAACCCTAAGTTTTTTTTTTTTTTGTTTTTGTTTTTGTTTTTTTTTTCCTTAAAAAGAGCTTTAGTAAATGGAAGGGAGTGAAAATGGTGCTGCTGACACAATAGATCATTTTTCATCTTCTGGAGGTTTTACTGCAAGTAAATTGAAATGTCTTCACCGCTGTAGCAGGGGAGGCAGCTGACAGACCTGATACAAACCAGACAACGGCGGAGATGTCATTTCTAGCAAATGCCGCCGTACTTATCTGGGTCAATCGCTAACAAATATGTCACCCTGATTTGACCTGTAATTGTAGAACCTCCCTTTGGGCCAGTCACTGTGATATATATTAAAAAAAAAACAACCAAAAAAAAACCTGGCGATGGCCAAATGTATAAATGATGTATATGAACAGAAGACGACTGCTTTTCCGCACAGAATCTAATATTTATTTTTCTTCGATGTGCATTCCTTCACGCAGGCTTTGCACCATGTGTCGCACTCCATTTGAAACCACAGACTATTTCATGACATCATAGCTTTCAACAACAGCCTAAACACAACAGTTTCCATAACAATTATATCGCTGTGTGAATATCTCTTTCTATAAACTTGACTTTTTTCCAGCGCGTGCACATTGTTTCATACAGCCGCCCTCCCACATTACACAGCATTGTGGGAACACTCACAAATTTGACCCACTTATGTATCATTATTCTTATTAGCAGGCTGTTATGGATCGCGATACACAGTATACTGATACATATGGCTGTGGGGAACAGCGTCTGCTGCCAATGTCAGATCACGAATGGAATGAGTCTGGGTTATGTCCAAACAAGATTAAACAGGGGGGGGTGTTGACATAAATAATTTCGGGGAATGAGCGTGAGGCTTTCGCACTGACTCAGATCTGTAAATCTGCCACGATGATGAAATGTTTCGACTTTTGTGCATATGCAGATGTTCAGTCATGAACCCGCGCTGTGTTTTGGGTTTTTTTTTTTGGTGCGGCCTGCCCCAAGAAAAACAGCAGTGAGGTGTGTCATTGTACAAATCTCAAACCTTGCTCGTGCGAGTATGTTTCCCTCTCTGATGTTGTGTCTTTTTTTTTTTTTTTTTTGAAGCAAACCTGTGTTTTCTCCATCTGGATCCAGGAGCCCAAATGGATTTTGCATTGTCAAAATTACCACTTTGATTTCAGCCCATATTGACTCCATCCCTTTAAGGGCTAAAATCACTCTCCCTTTCTCCCCCCCCCCAACTCCTTTATATTCCATGTTTTTCGTGGCATCTCCATTTTGGCCCTGTTCTCCCATTTTACTCCCCCCCCCCTTCCCCACTCTCCCTTTCTCCCTTTCTCCATTCTCTGGAGTAATTGCATTGATAGTGAACAGTGCTGCTAATTAATTATGCAACAGCCGAAAATTGAGGTGAGAGCGAGGGATGAGAGGAGGAGAGATGAGGCTCGTGCCAAATGGTCTACAGTAGAGAGAGAGAGGGGAATGAGAGAGGGGACGAGAGACGGGGAGAGAGAGAGGGTATGAAGTACTTTGAGGAAAAAAAAAGAAAAAAAAGCCAGATGGGAAGCAGAACAAAGGGAAAGCACAAGAAAAATGAAGAAGGGAGGAAGATGAGAGGCGAAGAGCGCTACAACTGAGAGGGTATGTTTGTAACGAGGATCTGTCAAAATGTGAAGATCAACAGTGCCGAGGCAAATCAGTGCTCCTACAGAACGGGATCACAGGGATGGATGCAAACACTGGTGGGAAAGTCAAAGGGAACATTTCGCCGGCGAGAGGCGCAGATGTGTTTCCCATACTTAACATACGTCCCTGTACTCCGCAGGGGAAATCCTATGGGACTGCTGGATCTGATGGACTAGGGAGGGTCAGGTTGAGAAGTGCTGGTACTGATTAAAAACCTGAGTAAACATATTCCAAAATGAGGAGTGAGATAAGATTGTCTTTGATGAATATATCTTTCCGTTCCCTGTTGGAGGGGGATTAGCAGAGTTGCTAGTAGCTTAGCAGCAATTTCCAGAAGCATGTGGTGGTTTAACTATTGAAGCTACTCATTAATTTAGCTCCGGCAGCACAAATTGGCATTTAAATGAATTAATAGTTAACTTACTACTACTCACATAAGAAAAAAAAATGAATGAAAGATAACAGAAAAACCCATCATTATGGACATTTATGGATCTGGTATGTCCAGGATTTCTTTTATTCCAGTGCATCTCCATGTTTTCTTAAATGTTCCTATGGGATAAAATGTTCTCGCGCTCGTTGTTTAGCTCCAGCACAGTCGGCCTGCAGCTAACGATTCTTTGCGTTATTGACCGATCTGCCGATTATATCGCAATTAATCCTTGAGTCTAAAAGGTCATCACGATTTCCCAGAGTCCCATTTTCAAAATGGATTCTTTTGTCCAACCAGAAGTCCAGAAGATACAGTATCATAAACGACAAAGAAAAGCAGCAAATCGGTTTCGTTCAAGAATATCTGACATTTTTTTTTGCATCCAAAGGACATTACATTTACATTCAGGGCTTTTAGCAGACGCTTTTGTCCAAAGCAACTCACGTGACAAGTATAATTGTCATATGTAAGAAGCCACAACATATCACTGTCCATAAAGTTCTGCTGTCCTGACATTGGTCGGGAGTTCGTTCCACCATTGGCGCGCAATCTTTCTTTTGCGCTCAGCGATGACTGATGTAGCGTAGGCAAGTGGTCTCATGCCGGGGAATATGGTCCGACCAGTGTTTGGAGGTAGACGGGTGCAGCTCCGTTGGCGGCCTTGAAGGCCACAACCATCGTCTTGAATCGGATGCGGGCCGCAACAGGAAGCCAGTGGAGGTCACGGAAGACGGGGGGGTCACATGGGAGAATTTGGGTAGATTCGAAAAGACGCTGGTTTAGTCACAGAGGCTGGGACGCCAGCTGAGAGCGGGTTGCAGTACTCCAGGTGGGAGATGACCAGGACTTGAATGATTAATTAATAATCATAGCAGTTGGCAGTTGAAGATAAAGTGGAACTATGACTTTATCTGTTGTTTGACAATCCAAAAATGGTGCTTTGTCTTTTTTTATATTTATTGTGCCGCATATCACACTTTTCACAGCAATACCGCGGCAAACAGTGCAGACAGGAAGCAGCTAGTCCTTTGGTGAGTTCAAAGACGCATCGAGGCAAATGCACTGATTGTGATGCAACCCCTCCTGTTTAATGCGGGTCTACTTCACCGGTTCTCAAAAGCACCTGTCTGCTGTCATTCACTACCACGTTGGTTCTGATCCTTTCTGACACGCCCATCTTTAACAAGCCTCCCACCGCAGACGGCTCGCCTGCTGTTATAACGCTGAAGTCGTGGGTGAGCAAATGCAAGACTCGCGGCGCGGTATTTTGTTTTTTTGGGGTAGCTTTGAAAAACAAACTGCTGACGGAGAAAGTCAGCAAAGCAGGGGCAAACAGAAAGAGCTACGGCGCGCGCAGTCGAAAGGGAACGGGTTATACCGGGCCCTCATGTCAAGAACCGAGCCCTGTGTAATGATTATGAATGATATTCTGTTGGAAAACACAGAACAGACTCAAACACAACCAACCTCTTTTAACACCTACACATGAATCGTGTCAAACAGTGTGGAGAGAATCTACTGATGAGAGCCACAAAAGTCAAGGGCTTTCTATTTACCTTTTAAATTTTGTATATTCATGATTTATATATTTTTTTTCCTCGTGCTTAATTAAAAATGCGCACAAAGGTTCACAACAAAAGTAGAAACATAATCACATTTGAGTTGTTACCTTCTGATGGCATTCTATGTTGCCCACTCAGTCAACAAGGCAACTGTGGCCTCTACAAAACGACAATGGAAGACATGTGACTCAAGTCGTTTGGTCTAAGTCCAAAGAAGTTCCTGGGTCGAGTCGGCCCCAAGACGCTGCAGTATCTGGTCTTCATCAAGCAAAAAGACAAGTTGAGAAAACCTAAATCCAAAAAACAGACAAGTCCTCCATCTAGTCATCGCGTCTCAAGTCAACTCTTGAGTCTTTCGCTTTCATGTTTTCAAGTTGAGGCTCGAGGCGTCAAAATTGGGTCGGGTCAAATTGCAAGTCATTAAAAACAGTAGTCAGGTCCGCGTCATGATGACTTGACTTAATCATGTGACATCTAGCCGTACCATGGTATCATATTTTGCATTAATATGGGGTTGAGATTGCACTAAGACACCTGCTGCGTATCCCCGTCCAATAACTGCTAGCTGAGTGTGATTGAAAAAGACTCCTATCAGTTTTGGTCATAAGTCAGTGTCAACTATTTAAAAATAAACTAGGAGATCATATGAGATGAAGTCAGTTTTACGCTGAAGTATTTTGTCCTCAGATCGGACTGTTCAAACCTCGTCCTGCCTATCCCTGATCGTTCTGCCCCGCGCGTCGCTTTGCCGTCTGCTTTTCAATATTTAGTAATGAAAGTGGTATTTAGAATTGTCAGATGAGCATTCCAATATTCCATTTCTCTCCTTTGCCCTTTCGCAGCCGCTCGCTCTCCGCCTCACCTCGCTCCCCTCCACATATTCTTCCTCCTCCACTTTGCGTCAAAAATCCCCCCCGCCCTCCTCCTCCTCCTCCTCCTTTCTCTCCCACTGTCTTCTCCATCTCTGCCGCCCTCTCCAGCTGAAGTGCTGGCTCGACTAATTAAAAGCCTTAATCAGGATTCATAATTAGGTCTAATCAGTGCCTTGTACATCATTCCCTTGCATTCCTCCTTCGCTGGTGGTGAAGGCCGAGATGCTTATGAAATAATTTTGGCAACTTAATGCGTCCAAATGCGGAGCTGGGAGCAGGGTTTCAGTGAAAAGGAAAGAGAGAGGAACATGATTAGGACCAGGCGGCTGATTGCTTCCCCTTCCTCCCTCCCCTCCCCTCCCTCCCTCCCTCCCTCCCCCTCTGGTTCTCTACTTCACACATTCAGATTTGTTCTCTCTCTTTCTTTCCCTTTCTATCTACAGCACTTTTTCTCGTGTGTGTGTGTGTGTGTGTGTGGTGCCCTCTTGACAAGACAGTGGGGTAATAAAGCAGACAGCCTCCCAGATTACAGCTCCCTCATCGAACTCCGCTGCATCCACCTGCTTCATTACAGCTGAGGCCACGGCGCACTAAACCCTGCAACAGCCTCTCCGCTCTTTACTGCCTTCTGTCCACCTGAGCTCTCATCTGTTAGGATTAACGCCCAATACAATAGAGTACAGGAACAGAAAATAATTATACTGTTCATTATGCAAAAGGCCTCGGCACAGCTAAGACTACAGCCTCCTTTTATTACCATGTCTCTGCGCTGCTCTCATCACTCCTACAAAGTAGGAATATGATCCCACTGCAAAGGAGCTGTTCCTTTTGAGTTTCGCTGGGGTGTATCATTGTAGCTCATGGAGTCCTGACCGCGGTGAATGTTTCTCTTGTGCGTCTGTGTCAGCCTCCCGCTGTCTGAATAAGAAATTCTGAAGGGGGAAAAATTAAATTGCCTTCAAGAAGAGAAACGGCAAAACAGTGGGAGTCTGAGGAAAAGCTGCGTTGAACAGATTTCAGTATGGAGCTTAGTCTGCCCTCTTTGTCTATGCTGTCAGAGCAAGAACATTTAAAAAAATATATATATACCAGGTGCCCGGGTACGTGCTCCTGCTGTGGTACACACATGTAATTGCAATTATGGTGACAAGGATTTTCCAGCGAGCCATACAGAAATTCGTCAAAATGATGACATGCATTGTTCTGCACGAGCTATTAGGCTTATAATGGAGCGGTTACCTTGGCGACCGTAAATCAAACCAGGTAGTCCGACCGCATGAGGGTTGTTGAGGGCAAAGAAAAACTAGAATTGGTGTCATTTTCTAAAAAGGTTGCTTTTTATCAGAGAATGTCATGTGCTGTTCCGCAGGGTGGTCTCAGGATCTGCTTATCTGCACAAAGGAGAGCACGGCGTGCCGGAGAAACACATTGGTCTACACTTCAGCTTACATTAACATGAACCATAAAAATCTATTTTATTTTAAGTCAAGTTGGCTTCAAATCCCAGCTCCGGGCTGAGCTGAGCTGCATGTCGAAGTGTCCTTGAGCAAGATACTGAACCCCAAATCGCTCCTGATGTGCGGCTGACACCCTGCATGGCGGCCTCAGCCATCAGCGAATGGCCCTGCGATGAGCTGGCGACTTGTCCAGGGAATACCCTGCCCTCGCCCAGAGATAGCTGGGATTGGCTCCAGCAAAAAAAAACCCTGCAACCCCATAAGAGGGATAAAGCATTTACAGACAATGGATGGATTATTCCAGTACCATTATCAGTCGTGCTTATCCACATCTGTACCGTTTCCCCAGCTGGTTCTTGATCGTCTTTTGTCGGGCTGATCGTAGCCTGAGAGCTAGCCGTAGCAACAGCCAGTCTGTCGTCATCCAAAAATGGATGAAGTGAGAGGTTGTTTTTTACAGCACTCGTTTTCATTTAGGTTTTCTCAGTCGAAGGAAAAAAAAAAGAAAAATGCTGAGCCTGCCTTCATGGCGCTAATCTCATTATATCATAGGATATTCATCCTCAGTTGACATACTGCTCAGTTGGAAAGCAAGAAGGAGTGTCAAATACATGGCAGTCCTGCAATTTAATCTTATGCCGTGTAGAAAGATGGTGCGGCCTATTCCTGCTGTTTTCACCTTTATTTGAAGTGATCAACTGACAGATATTACAACCAACGCTGTTGTCATCTGTCCTGAAATGAAGCCACACATGTCATTGTTTTTGCAGTGCACAACTGTCAGAAAACTTGCCGGCATCGAGGAAAGGCACAAGTTTTCATGAGTTCTGGTCCTCGATTCCCATCCGTAGGAAGACGTGCATCCACTCCAGATGAAGAGCAGATTAACTTTGGGCAAAATCTTTATGTGTCTGGACTTTAATAACACCTTCCAAGTGTCTCCCAGTCAGTGAAAATTAATTAAATTAACGGGAGTTCTGTTCGTAACATTTGCATCGCCTATGAGGAACACATCAGTGAAACAGCCGGGAAGCAGACATCATCAGCTGTCTGTTAAACACCAGTCAAAAACTGGTCACTGAATTGACTAGAGAGGAGTCAAGGTCACAGACCAGCAGGCTGTGGATGGCTGTACAAAGATTAAGAAGGCTGAGACCTTCCTTGAACATAGGGGTTACCATCATCCCCCCCCCAGGACATGCCACTTGTTAATCACATGGCCACATGAAAGCAGAGGTTCTTGCTTTAATCATTCCTCTGTCCATACTGGCCATTAAAAGATCCTTTTTGCGAGCGTGGTTCTGGGAGAAGAGATGTGGGACAAAATCCATAGTCCGCCTTCTTTGCCAAGAAACATTCCAAAGTGTCAGTGAAGCAAATGCGAGACTTCAGAGGAGGTCTATTTCAGCTTCAGATGAACTTTAGAACACACTGGAACGAGGACTCTGGATATAGTCCCCTTTTTTCTGACACTGGATTTATTATTACAACAAGCGAAACGGTTTCAGTCTACATAGAACTGTGTGATCGTTGTCTTGAAGGCGGACCTTGAAACTGTCAGCTCCATTTATGAGTGATGGCACAAGCTCCAAAATTTCAAAAACTGACTTTTGAAACCTTGGTCCTCTACCACGTCCTTTATGGTAATATGTCCTAGTGGAGTTATTTCAACTTTGTGCAGTGCTGCTGACTTACTTCCAACCCACTATATTTCAGTGGGAAATACCACACATTTTATCCCACCATATTTATCCGATTGGCTGTAGTTACAAGCTACTTTGCAGAGAGTTTCAGTGCAAATGCAATAATACAAATGCAACTACCCGACAATTTATGTAGTAGTCAAATTTAACTCTTGTCTTCCCATGCTTTTACTTTTAAAGGCGTAATTTTAAAGAAATGGCCAGCTATCTGGCTGTAACAACTAACTGCCATTAGCAGGTAGGTCAGCTGGCTGTGGAGCAAAGTGGGCCTATCAGCTGATTGTGGTCTGCCCACACTGCAACCTCAGATCACATGGGAGTCAATGTGGTGAACGGTTGCATCGTTCTGGGTTAAAGAATAAAGGTTAAAAAATACGTAATTTGATGAGTGAGCTGTGGCGTCCTGCAGTACAAAGTGGTATTAGGACACAAGATGGGCACGGGCTAGCTGGTTAGCACGGTTCTTTGACAGGACAACAACGATGTTTCCTCACACACTGTTGATACTATTCAGTTCATTTTTCAAGTGTTTTCAAACAAAAATATCTGTCCATATTTTACAGATCCCCCCTCCTTTTAATGCAGGACTTTAATGTACGATGAATTAGTTTTTGCATAGTGGTCTTCTTCATTTCACTCAAGAAATATAGTCGTCGTCCCCCCAGTGCTGGTCCTCCTTCTGCATCCATTAATGAAATCAAAAGCAGAACTTTTGAAATGAAAACTGGACGAAGCACAATGCCGGGGCCACTTCAGGCGGAGGAGATGAATCAGACCCAATCAGATTCGTGACATCTGCTACAGCTCGGCTGAACGATGTCATCTGAAAACCATAAAATAAAAGTTTTGTGCCTCTAAACTTCATCCATGCACGGATCTAAAGACTGCTTCGTTTGGAAATCTTAATTATTATCATAGACATCAAATTAGGTGACAGAGTACGATGGGCATGAATGCTGTAATCAGTTAAAACAATAGCAGAGATGATTGGTACCCTCCGTCTCCATGTCACAAGTATTTTTAGCACGTGTTCACAATTCCCATAATTGCTGTTGCGTTTTGTTGCGAAAGACCAAGTATTGTGGAGCACAGAGGCCAGTAAAGGCTGCTATTCTCCCCAGCAGTTGTGTTTTTTTTATTTATTTATGGTAAATGGTTTTATGTCTCAATGAATGCGACGCTGAATTATTGATGGCAAAAAAAAAACGTTCCGCATAGCACCAGTAATCTTGTGCTTTTAGTCCCATCGCTTCCAAGAAGAAAAGAATGCATAGATGAGACCCACAGTATAACGCACGCAGGGTCTGCTCTGAGGGAATCTTCAGAAATGGAGCTGTGGTGGACATTGGCCCCTGGCCCTGTAGAATCCCGCTTGTGAGTCTCTTATTGCTCACTGCGGCAGGAGGGAGAGACACGGAGTGAATCTGCAGAGCAGCATCACAACACGGCGCAATTCAACAGTTGGAAACATCCAAATGCGCTTTTAATAAATGCATGAAGGCTGCACCTGTGGCCACTTTGGAATTACCGTGAAGCAATATTTACAAGGCTCCCGGTGTACATCTCTTTGGACTTCGAGTGAGGCCGAAATTAATGCAATTTTGATGAATGTGAACTGGATTAACGCACGGACACGTCCCCCCTCCCACACACACACACACACACACAACACACGTGCATACTTCAACTAAATGCCATTAAATGTCTTCTTTTGCTTTTTTTTTTTTTTTTTAATCGCTGTGTTTGTAGTTCTTTAGAGGAAGTAAAGGGCCAAAGTGGATCTATAAACTAAAGGTCAGAACTCTACAGAGCCTGGCTGCGGAGCAAACGATTGGCCCAAAGTGTTTGGTTGCCCGTCGCTGGACGTTGATGAGTCCGCAAAAAATGTTTCACATTTGAAGCCCACTTCATAGTCATTGTCACATGACGCACTCTAAGGTGGTCTGATGATGTGACACGCACGCACACACACACACACACACACACACACACACACACCATGCAGCTGTCTGAGCAGTCATTTCCAGGGATATTAGAGGCCCTGTAACATGGTGGGCCATTAACAGCAGAATAATATCACAAGTTGACCCTTGACATTCATAGCAGCTTATAGCTCCTCGCCGATAGACGCGGGCTCTGCATATAGCGCTCTGTGCAACATGGAGGGAGGAGAGGGCAAATTCCCTGCGTCTTAAGCCTTGCCGGCGCGAATAGCGGAGCAGCTTAGGGGAGGTGGGGGGGCATGAGAGGGTGAGAGAGAGAGAGAGAGAGACACGCAAGCTTTGATACAAACGGAGGGAGAGATGATGGGATAATGAGAATGAAGAGAGCGGATCCCCCCCCCCCCATCCCTTCACAAGGTTGCAGTTACAACCCCCTCTATCCCATCTCAACTCCGTTGCCCCACACCCAGCGCGACCGCGTTGCATTCAGCCGGATGACATCACCTGTTGATGTGGTAGCAGAGCCGCGGTGATATATTACACCTCTGGCTCTTTTTTTTTGTCCGTCTTTTCTTTTTATTCTGCCTGTGGATGACACTCACCTCGTCTTTCATTCCTGTGACATTACTCATCTGTGCCCGTTTCTTACCAGAATTCCCCTATTTTTAGATGTGTCTTTATGTGTGTTCCTGTGATCCCCCCCACCCCTGTATGTATATATATATATATATATATATATATATATATATATATATATATATATATATATATATATATATATATATATATATATATATAGCTCCCCTCCACCTTTCCTAGGCAAAGCGATTAATAAGGCAGTAACACTGTTCATTTGCATCACTCAGTTACTCCATTCCTTTCCCCTGCCCCATGTTTTTGACCTTTTACCCTTTCTCCCTCTGCCTTGCTTCCCTTTCCCACATTCTTTCAGTTTCCTCCCTCCATCAGCGTGCCCTTAAGCGGTCGTGCAACCAGTTTCCCATGAGGCTCAGTGGCAGCCTGACCGACAGGCTACCTGACTTCATCTTCTCCACCCCCCCCTCCCTGCGCCCAAATTTTCCACCCATTTCCCTTCCATCCATCCACCTTCCAACACCCGCAGATGACTCAGTGCCCACCTGCCCTGCAGCCATCATCTATCAGTCAGTCTGAATCACACACACACACACACACCCACACACACACACACACACACACATACACACACAATGGATCTCTGTGTGTGCTCCTTTGGATGCACGTGTACAGTAACCGCTGTGAAGGACTAAAATGACAGCTTCAGCCCTCAGGGATAGGCTGAACTTCTGTGTGCATGTGTGTGTATATATGTGTGTGAGTGTGTGTACATGCTCAAGGGTGTCCATGTACATGTAAATGTAGTTATCTCTATAAATATGTATGGTAATGCACAGGGAGCGGTCGTGAATAAAACATGGGAACAGGTGAAGGCAGCTCTACTCTACTCTTTATGGATGTTAATCTCTGAAGCTCTTATTGTGAAGGCTTCACAATATCCTGTTCAAATGTCACTGCTTTCTGCGGTTATGCTAAAGTGAACGTGTACTATATATCTATTCCTTATGTTAGGAATAACATTATAATAACAATGACTTTTGATCATATGAATATTCTGCCTGTATATGGGGAGGTGGGTAAAACGTTCCACAGTATAATTTAACCATCAACCATAAAAAAAGTTTTTGCAATAAAGTTTTATGATAATTAAAGGGCAGGGGCAGCCATAAGTTCTCTTTTTGTAATAACATTTTTAAACTTTTCTGGGGATTTTTAAAGTCAACCCGACTGCTTTTAATTCGGGATGCATCACTCATCTTGATAGACTTGTGTTTGTTGTTGATGCCTGTAAACATCATAACTAATAATGACCCAGATAAGCTTTTTTTTCCCCTGTTATGAAAAACCTGATTAACATATCTTGGAAACCTCAGCTTGAATGGTGAAGTAAATATACACTTCTTTGCTTTTTTTTGCATTCGTGATCACATTTCCTAGTTATCATTTCTTTGTCAAAAGACCTTAACTGGTGTCCCAATTATCAGCCATTCATTGAAATAATATGTAATGAGTAAAAGCATGCAAAGAAATGAACTTTCTATTAATGACTAAATACGGGCAAACGTCATTCACTTATGAACATCGAGATTAGCGGCTTTATTGTGTGAATACTACTAACATTATTTATTGCTTTGGCCACTTAGCTAACGCGCCTAACGGCACCGCTGGTACATCAGTTATTATGATACTTTGCCACTTATGCTGGTTAGCATTCTAGCATGCTAACATCAGTATTTAGCTCGAAGCACCCTCTTAGAACAGCCTTACATAGATGCTAGGATAGATAAAGTCTACTATGCCACATTACCAGGACCTTTCCTCAGGGACTAGAAACCTTTAGAGGAATCGAACAACTAGTCCACCAAAAGGACTAGGGTCTAAATTGACTTTGGGAGACATTATTCTACCCCCCAAACTGTCCATGCTGACAGGTGGTATTTACCAAAAGTACAGGAATTTTGGGGGTGGGGCTTGTGGCGCTGAATATTTCTGATTGGTTGAGTACCTGCTGCATTTTTGCCTCTTGCAACATCTTCAATAACACACGTTTTTGTTCAGTCATTGTGCTTCAACATACAAACATTGAGCTATGGAGGGAAGCTTCCATAGCCACTCACATTGTCATGTGTGAGTGGACCACTTTGCCTCATCTTTGAGGGTCTTAAGACCGTGGTGGAAATGCAGACAGAGACGGGCTGAAAAAATCGTGTAGTTCTATGAAAGATCCAGATGCTTTTAGGTGAAAACGTGACCTTGATCTGGCAAAATTTTGTCTGGTCTTTATTTTTTCAAAGTCACTTATCTCGTAAAAAAAAACAAAAAAACAGTTACACTTTTTTTTTTACTGAAAATGAAAAAAAAAAATAAAAATACTGTAGAAACTGGACAGTTAGATTTTGGCTCTCTTCAGTACATAAATACACAACTGAGTTATTATTATTTCTGCAGTTATTCCCCCAGACATCTGTCTCAATGGCTTAATGATGTGCGAGGCATTCTTTTTCTATAGGGAGCCATACTTAGAGGTAGAGATAGCTTACTGGGCACTTTTGGTCTTACAGTATTAAATTGTACATGTCTCTAAAGACAGTACAGATTGAAGTCAATATGTCCATGTCTCCTAGGTACTTATAAAATATCTTGTACATAGCAGTTTGAAATGGGAGAATGACATCTCAAGGGCCGTTTGTCTTCAATGGACAGTTGGATATGCATTAAGAAATCTATGACCTTTATCAGCCTATATCTATATGGCCATTATTTCTTACTACCAACAGTTTTGTATTTTATTCCAAGTAAGTACTGTTGAGTCTGGTGACAAATTGAGACTCTGCCAAACACTGAAATGATAATATTGTTTTCTCATGTTCTTTTGTTTTGGCTATTTGAAGTGTGAGCTTATTTTTGAACACCAGAAATCACATCGCGGAGTAATTGCTGAGTGATTTGTCTTGATCAACAACATTTTAATCACGGCTGTCTCGGAGGGCTGGAAAAAAAAAATCTTCATTTCCCCTTTTGTTAAAAACAACGTAGCTTACACACAATTAGACGAAACTGAGACCAAAACACGGGCCCCTACTTATTAGATGTGTCAGCGTGTCATTCATCACTGCTATGATCATATTGGTGTACTTGAAAATAAACAACGTTCATTAAAATTGAGACCAAAGGACACAATCTGGGGGGGTTACTTACTGTAAGTAAAGGAGAAGGCGGCAGACAAACAAAAATGTCCTGTAGTTTAGAGAACTGGGATGAGGGACAGAAGGAAACTCCCTATGGACCCAAATGAGATAGTGTAATGAGTTGCCAGGGTTTGATACAGTTTTCTCAATCTCACTAATGCATTCTGCTGTAGACATTTTCCCAGCTTGCCTCCCTCCTTCCTTCTCTCCTCTCCCGGCCTCGTCTCCGTCTCTGTCTCTGTTCCAGCCTATCAGACATGACAGTACCAGCTGGCTGCTGGCAAACTCACAGCCAGAGGATATGAGTGTGTGAGCATGTGTGTGAGTGTGTGTGTGTGTGTGTGGGTGGGTGAGGGTGTCAGCATATCTGCCTTCTGAAGGTGTGCGTCCATATTTTTGACAGTCGTCAGGCGTGTTTGCGCAGTTGCGTGTGAGGCACATTGTATATGAGCTTGTGTGTGTGTGTGTGTGTGTGTGTGTGTGTGTGTGCGCGCGCCGAGTGCGATGCGCCGAAAAAGCGAATGTGTTGATTTAATGTCGCGGAGCCTGAGCCTGAGTGATCTGAGTCACAGGTGTGTGACGGTTACTAGGGGCGGTGTTAAGAGCAATATTTAATTCCTATAAAGATAGTTGTCAACACTTGCTTGAAGCAGCTGTGTACTCTTGTGGGTGCTTGGCATTTGCTTTTCTGTCTGAGTCACTGAGCACATTAAGAGCCACTTATTTGCCTTCCTCGCTGTGCCTGCGGAGATGTGTGCCCCTGCTTTTGTACTTCTTTGAATTGCGCCAAAGTTTGGGTAATTTATAGACGCGCCTTGCGAGGAAGAAAAGGTGACAGACCACCTATGCACATAAAGAAAAGAAAATCAAACACCGTTCTGGCAGCCCGGCACCCTTTCACAGGGCTGCAGGAAACGTTTAAGACTTATTGGGAACATTCTAGATGAGCAGCAGATGTGCGTGTGATTTTGGCACTGTTCAACATGCTCACCCCGACCCCAACTGCCACTGACCCCTCCTCACCTTTCCTGCTTTTGCCCCCCCCCCCACACACTTCTTCCCTGCATCGATTAAACACATATTCTTCCCTCCATCTGTCCAGCTATACCTCCCACTGCCTCACAAAAAAAAAAAAAAGTTTTGCCCTAGATTTCGAAGTTGGGGAAAAAAACATCCCAGTCGGGGGACGCGCTCATCTCCCACTCCCCCAAATCCCATCCAAAATGTGTATTTTTAGATCTTCAGTAAGGCAGACCTAAACATCCTTTTTATGTTAATCTTGCAGATTTTTTTTTTTTATTTTTCTGTACTTTCCCTTTGCTTTTGTCTCAATGTGTTTGCTTGCATATTTCTATTCCCTTGGCTTATTTTATTTATTATTATTATTATTTTTATTTTTTTACATGTTACAGTGAATCAAATATAAATCAGAAATTCCCAAGATTAGAAGCTACTGCTGGTAAAAACTGCAAAGGTGACATTTCCTGGTGACCTTTCACCAAGTCATTTTCTCTGTTTTCCTTTTATTCATGGTCAAGGTTAAGCACAAGATCTCAACAGTCACATTGCAGTTGCAGCTTAGCAGCTTGGTCAGACATTAAGTAAGAGCCCTAATTTGAGAAGAAACATAAGGGACCTTGATGTAAACCAACAGGACCCCGCAGGCCTGTCCAAGCAGGATGTGAACCAGCTCTCTTACCGGTTGAAACGGGCCAGAGCTGATGACAGACAGGCAGACCGGAGCTGAGGAGAACAGAGGCTCGCATGTTACATGCTGTTTGTTCTGTACGCACTCCAGAATCTGTGAGACGTGGAGGGACGGGGAGAGGTTTGGACGGCGCCGTTAAAGGGAGAAGGAGCAGAGGAGAGATGAGAAGAGAGTAGGAGACTGAGAGGAGGCGAGAAGAGAAGAGGAAACGGGTCGACAGTGAGTAAGAGGAGGTGGGAGAAGGCGGAGGAAAGAGCGCTGTGGGACTTTCACAGTTTGAGTTTTTGTTAATAGGTAAAGGGGTTCTGTCTGCTTTGTGTCCTGTATTAGAAATGACACTTCTCTTCCAGGAATGGATGGAGGAGGAAATAGATACAGAGTCGTGTGTGTGTGTGTGTGTGTGTGTGTGTGTCGGTGGAGCCCCCAGAGGTAGGAGGAATATAGAGCGAACTGCTAAAACCTCAGGCACACTGACCTGGAGGGATGGATGAAAAAAGGGAGAGGAGGAGAAAGAGGAAGTTACAGTGTGAAAAGGAGTCTAAGGTAGCCGAGCTAATGTAGTGCAAAGTGAAATATCTCATTCTGAAAGAAGAGCAAAGGGGAGGAGAGGGGGGAATTGCATAAACGCTACAATATGTGTGGAAAAAAAACGGTGTGTTGAGGAGAAACAGGGAGAAAATGAGAGGAGGAGGAGGGCGGGGGGGGGCTGGATATAGCTTAAGGCCAGTTGGCAGTGACCATAACGGTTTTCATTGCGAGGTGTTGATCCTGTTGCCGAGCCCTTGAGCCACGGGCATTTAACCCCGACAACAGCCAAGAACAATGGCTAACAGCCGCATAAACGGATAACATGTGGGGTGAAACACAACATTTACTGCCTAAGACAATGACATCTGGAGCTGGAAAACCGTATCAGGGCTCCGGGCTTGGGAGGAGACGCTGAGAGGCGAGGGCGAACAGGGCAGGGGTGCAGGTGGAGGGAAATGTGGCGGTGCGTTGTGGTTAAAGTGCGTCCCTTTATGAATCCCCAGGTGCACAATCCACTGACTGAGGGGCTTCTCGGGTTCCCAGCCAGTTCCCCCTGGGACTCGTTTACCTGCGGCGCGAGCCCTGCTCTTTATGAATCTTCTGCACTGTAACGCGTGTCACCGCTCATTACTGACGAGACCGACTGTGATGCGGCACTGGGGGGGGTCCCGGGAGGGGGGCGGCGACTCCTCTGGTGAGGGTCGGGACCTCTGACGTTGCACCGACTCATCACCGCTGACACATCTCGGCGTCATTAACGAGAGTGTGTGTGTGTGCTAGTTTGTATGCGCCCTCCGACGTTTGATGGCATTCATTTAATGCTTTTGATGCCATTTTTCACATCCGCTGTGGCCGCTGTTTGACATACGCTGTTTTAAATGCTTCTCTTTTTTTAGAGTAGATGTCCAGTAGTTCAATAATTTGTGTCTTATTTCCGAGGAAGTGTGATAACTAAGTGTCTGCGAGGGGAGGGAAGTGTGTGTGTGCACGCTTCCAAAAGAGACAGAGAGTGAGAGTGGCAGCGAGCAGAGTGCTCAGTGTGTGTTTGTGCTTTCTGCTGTGAATGTGTTCCAGATAGTGCTGCTGATGGTTATCTTTCCGAGAGAGCTCTATTGATTTGGCTGTGGTAAATAATTGGTTGGGTCTACAAGCTGTCATGTTCGGCCTGATTGCTGAGCATTGGTGGTCTCTAGCAGTTATCTTCCTCCATATCCCTCTCTGATCCTTCTCTAGCCTCCTTAGTCTATCTCTACATTTATTGATTAGAGCCCTATATGACCATTCTCCATCCTTCAATTTGGGGCAATAATCCCCGTCCCGGAGCCATGTGTTACAAGTTATCTGCTTTTTTTTTTTTTTCCACTTCTTGTTCTGCTCCAGGGAGAGAGAGAGAGGGGGCAGGTACAATTTGGGAAAGGCGAGAAAAAAAAAACAGGGAAATGAGGAGAATACAGAATGAGGACATTCGGAAGGGTCAGGCGTAATAGAGGCCTGCGTGGTCTGCCCTACTTTTCCCTGACAGTAGACTACATTAGTGCAACTACTGCAAAGTGAGGTGGAGTGTGTGGTCCCCTGCAAAATTTCATTCCATTAACTAGCATTAAAAAAAAAAAAAAAAAAAACCTTACTGTTCTCAGCAACCTATTCCCTAATTACTATCCCGAAATGTGGACAGATATAACTCTAAAAACTCATAACTAATAGCTGAAATGAACCAACGCTCATCCTCTTGCTGGCTCTGTGGTCCACATCCTGCATGTCAGGTTATGGGAGGCCCCCGGCCCGCACGCCGCAGCCTCCTCCCCCCCTAGCAAGGGGGTCACTGAGCTGAGGCGATGGGAAGACCATTAGCGACCCCGCTTGAATGGCTCTGGGAACTACAACCCCCAGTGAGCCAAGAACAAGAGGGCTGATTATCCGGGCAAAGCCACAAAGCGCTCTTTTGAATGTATGGGAGAGAGAGAGAGACGCCTCGTTTGCTGCAACTGGTGGATTCCTGCGCGTTTTAAAAACCTACACCAGGCCCCCGCGTTACACGCACGTAAACCCCCTGCCAAACGCCGAGAGAAACAGCTATAATACACTCTACAGAGATTCTGTGATATTTAATTATGGTTTTGTAAAGCATAAATATATGAAGGCCACGGATACCACATCTGACTTTTAAAGTAAAGAACAGTCATTTTCACGCACGCGGCTGTATATTTAGCTGTGACGTGCGCCAGCGAGTTAACTTTTATGACGTCTTTTTTTTTTCAAGGTATGTTACTTGTAAACCATTCTCCTACATAAACTTTAAAAAGGACTGCCTTATATAACATTCACACGGCTATTGTGGGTGGTGTTTTTTTCTGAGGTAAATCCCGTTCTAACGTCGTGTTCGACGTCTTTCGTGCGGGGGGACGCCTGGAAGTTTCTGGGGAAGCAGACAGCTCGCTGACCGGGGGGGTGAAGCCGAGGGGAGACGGTGAACTTCCTCCGAGAGAAGCTGCCACGTCTGAGCTCCCAGTCGGTCCTAGCCACATTTCCTCTGGAGCACATCGCTCGAAAAGGACAGCAGCGGAGGACGGGGGAGAAAACTAGATTTAATTAACGGTAAATTTTGAACAAACACGCCTTTTTTTTTCTTCCCCTTCTTTCCTTGTCGCCGAGAGCTCTTCGGGTATCATAACAAAGTAGGCTGGACTAGACGGCAGATGTTTCCCGTCACTGGCTCGGCAAAAAATCAATGAGTCGAATCTTTTTTTTTTTTTCTTTTTTTTTTCCTCTTTTTTCTATTTTTCTCAGGCATGATAGTAAAACGCGTATTTCACTTTCTCCTTTCCATCCTCTCCTTCAGTCCCAGACTAAAAAGCCTTTCTTTCTGAAACTTCATAAAAGTTAATTGTCACATTGTGTTTTCGTCGCGCGGCGGGTGAGACGATAACCATGTTGTCGAGTGGGGAGGGTTTTATAAAATCAAGTTTGCTGCTGTGGCACAGTGGGAGCTGTGCTGCTGTTTGCACAAGTAGGAGTTGTACAGCAAAGAGGGAACCCTCAGGCAGTGTTGATATTGGTTTATCTCAACTAGGAGCAGTGCAATAACAGCGAGCGGAAATGCGCTGAAAAATCGGTCAAGATATGTTTGAAGAGTTATATTTCTTGTATTATACATGGGAGAGATGCTTTCTTTATTCCACTCATTGTCATACACACACAAATAGTTATTTTTCTCTCTGTGCTTTGCTCCAGATCTGCCATGCTGCCCAGGCTTCCTGTCTATATCCTCATTTCTCTGCCAGTGCTTCTGGTGCAGGGCAGCACTGCTGGTTCATCCAAGAAGAGCCCCACAGCCTCAGCCAGCCCCCCACCTCACCCGCCTCCTCCACCTCAGGGTGACCCCAGCTGGGTTCTGGGTCTGCGCCTGTACCAGGCCCTCCGCTCGGACTCGAGCTCAGTGAACACCCTCTTCTCCCCTGTGCTCGTGGCTTCCTCGCTTGGAGCGTTGGGTGGAGGATCGGCGGGCACCACCGCCAGCCAGCTCCAAGACCTCCTCAAGACCTCACCCCCCTCCAAGGCTGGAGCCGGGGATCTTCTCTCTGGAGCGTTGAAGAGTTTCACCGATGCCAACGGGACCAGCTTTCACCTGCACACATCCTCAGCTCTGTTCTCTAAGCAAGCCCCAGCAATCAGCCAGGCGTTTGTGAAGGACAGCCAGGCCAGGTTCAGGCTGCAGCATAAGGCCCTGGGGAAAGGAGACCCCGAGGCTGACCTGAAGCTGCTCCATGGCTGGGCTAAAGCCGGGCTCGGTGGGCTGGAGGGAGCTCCTTTAGCGGCTCAAGTCCAGGCTAAGGCTGGAGCCCTGATACTGGCAAATGCCCTACGCTTTACAGGTGAATAGTAATACAAAAGCAGTTTGCATATGGGCTTGTCTACACTCAGATCTTAATGTGATTAGTGATGATGGACTCTGACTGATGATTATCTTCTCAATTAATCAATTGGTTGTGGTCTGTAAAATGTTAGAGGATGGTGAAAGATGACGTCCTCAAATGTCATGATTTGTCCACAGCCCAGAGATATTCAGAGTACTGTCAAAGAGCAGTCAAAAAAACATGTCACCATGCCAACTTGGTAGATTACTGGGAAATCATAGTTGTAAAATAGTCTGCAAACATATCATCACATGTGAGTGTGTCCAAAACAGTCTTGGCATGTGACCCTAAATGAGGCAATTCTGTAGTCTACTGCATAATTCATTATGGTGAGTATCCAACGGATGAACTTATTGGCTATAGACACGTACCACAGCAGCTCTGCTGGACTGACTAATGCAGAAATAGGCTGCTGTTCTTTGTAATTGTGGGCTTGATTGCAAATGCGCGACGTCTCCGAATCGAAGTCGTAAGCTGCATTGGATGAGAAGTCTTGGAATATTGATATGACGTGCACATGTACCGTTTCCAGTGTTCAGGCAGCACTGAGAGCCTGCACGCCAATTTGCCCACTAGGTTACGTGTGCCAGCATGCCCACCCATGTGCACGAGTGTGTGTGTATCTGTGTGCGTGCATGCATGCGGTGGACTCCAGCTGGTGGACACAGCAGATAAAGGATGATTCTGGGGTCCATCACTGAGAGCTTATTCATCTTCCATTGGGGGGTGATGTGTCATCTTAAATAATTGAGTAACAAGTGTCCAGACTCTCTCCCTCGGTGTCATGCCTAACATCTGTGCTTGGAGCGCTCCAAGTCTGCGGCGGCACAGCTTGGCTCGGATCTGTTCTTTGTGACGGACTGCAGTGGTGGAAACTAGTCAGTGTTTCGCTACAAATCCGGTCGGTTAGAAGCCCCATCTGTGACTGAACAGTTGCATCCTGAGAACATATCCACGTAATCCTCATCTGAAGTCCATCGTTCGTCATCATGCCCATTTTTAAAAAGTGCATTTGTTTAACTCGTATTTGGCTGTTAGTAGGTGTTTGTCTATGAGGAAATAGCTTATTATCCATTTTTCCTGATAACGTTTCAGGAATGTAATCTGCCATCTCTTTTTTCTCAGGCACAGGCAGCATTTGCATGCCTGCTGACGTAGGATCTCATTTTTGTTTGCAGTCTCCACAAAAGATGATAAGGTGTTTAAATATATCCTTCACTCGTTCTTTTTGTGGCGTTCCTCTCTGTTTTTGTGCTTTTGTCATTGTTTATCGCGCGTCTAATCTACCCCTGTCTCCTCTTCCTCCTCTTCCCACATGTCTCCTCCTGTTCACATCCTTATCTGCGGCTATCTGCCTCCATTCCTTCTGTTTCCTCCTGCAGGTAGTCTTTTTATTAGGAAGAGCAAAAGAAAGGCAAGGCGGATGAAGTGAAAACAGGTTGCCAATAGACAGGCAGCCTTTTGAAAATAACATTCCCTGACAGACTATACATTGATAAGCAATTTAATTAATTCTCTTTGTTTGATGTTTTGACTTCATTACAAAATTAGTTTTTCTGTGAACCGACCCTCGTTGGTTGGTTCATTAATTTTATGGAGGAAAATATACAAATTAGATTATGCAGCAGATTGCAGCTCACAAATTAGATTACGGAAAATTGGATTCCTTTAGTTTTGATTCATCATTTAAAAGTGGTCAATAGTTTGCCTCTTGCTCTTACTCGCTGCCCACCATTTGTCCTAACTTTTCTTATTTTTGTCTTTGATTTCAGGGTCCTAAGGTAATTCTGAGTTTTCTGATAACGTAATGCTTTCGGAGACGGCGCCGGAATTTCTTTTTTGGCACCGAGCAGGCATCTGCTTCCTTGCCCAATTTTATTTGTTTCACTATCGTCCTCTTTAGTTAATTATTGAAGGGGAGAATTAAAAAAAGCTCTTCGAGGTCTCTCCTTCCCCGGGCTGTCACAGCATTCAAAGAAAGGGAAGGTCAGGGGCAATTAGTTGTGGAACATGTTTATAGTAGAGCAATGTTAAAAGCAAAGAGAACTGCAAGAGGGCTGCTTAAAAAGAGCAGTGTAGGGAGGGATTACTGGGTGGGAAGGGGACAAAGGAGAAAAAATAAATAGGAGAAAAGTAAAGAGCGAAAACCGAGAAAAGTAAAGAGAGGGTGGCCTGTTGAGAGAGGGAGAGAGATTGACAGACATAGTGGAGGGATGTAAAAGGCCTACCTTGGGAGTTCCAGACCACACCAGTTAATTAATTCAGGCTTTGTTCCTGTTTTTAGACAAACAAACTCTGGAGACGGAAGGAGAAAAATAGGATTGTGGAAAATAAAACAGTAGAGAGAAACTTCGACAGAAGATAACGCAACAACACGGGGAACTTGAAGAGGAAAGAGAAGGCAAGAGAGAACAACAAGTCCCCACATATTTAACCTCTAATAATAGCTTGTGAAATACCACAACTACTTGTAATCAAAAGTTGATGAGGGAGCCGAGGGAGCTGGTCGGTCTCATTGATTCTCTGTTTTTTGCCTGATGTTTACAGTATGAATTGGTGAGTCTGTGCGCGATTGGGTTTCTTTCGTGCAGCCGTCTCGCTGTTTACTGTTGATGGATATTAATGGATTCAGGTTTCAAGCGATCTCTCCTCTGCTCCTGATGCTGTCCTATAAAAGAAGATAATGCAGAGCAAACCCAAAGCAGGTTCGCTTGTCTAGACATAAGCCCACACAGCCACACACAGAGATCAACAGAGTCCTCTGTGCAGGCTGGTGAGGTCATTAAAAACACTGCTAGATACAACTTTTTGCATTTGCACACGCACACATTCGGAGAAATGATTCATCATTTGGACATCATTTCATCAACATGGCTGCCATTTCAGGTAATCTTCAGCCAGTTGTTTTTGAATTCCTGCGCGGTCATGTTTCCTCTCTGATGTTACAGGAAATGGAGCGAATGTCTGTGACTTGCACCAGCATGCTTAGCAGGGAGAATCACATATTTTTTTTAGCCATGCTAAACCTGGCTCCGACGAGGAATATACAGTATCAGTCATTGGTTGGTCCACACTGAAATATCTTTACAGCTATTGGATGGATTGCCATGGAGTTTTGGGATTGCCAAGACTTAACGGTGGCGTGAAGGTTGATTGTGGTTTTGTCTTGACAACCATTTAATGGGTTGTCATGGCACACGTTCATGACCCCCTCTGGAAGATTCTTAAGAACTTCTCTTTACTTTTCATCCAGTGCTCTTTTCAGTGTATCCATCTGCTCATATCTATCAATGTCAATGTCAATCCTTCTTTGTCACATATTTCATATAATTCTATATATTTTTAGATTATTGAACCAGCAAAACTAATTACGTTCG
Source organism: Acanthopagrus latus (assembly GCF_904848185.1). Lineage (NCBI taxonomy): Eukaryota > Metazoa > Chordata > Actinopteri > Spariformes > Sparidae > Acanthopagrus > Acanthopagrus latus. The sequence continues at coordinate 17,134,526 of NC_051048.1, forward strand.
CTTCAGCCTCAGCTGTACTTTGTGTTTAGTGCTCATTATCAAATGCTGACGTGGTATCAAGCTAAACCAAGACGGGGAACATAGTAAACATTATACATACAAAATCAACATGTTAGCATTGTCATTTGACGCATGTTTGCATGCCGTTGTTAGCATTTAGCTCAAAGCACCATTTCACATATTGGCTGTTAACTCTTGTGTAGTCATGCTTTTTATCATTTTTCCACTTTTACTTGTGATTGTTGTGACATCATTAATCATGTAAATGATCAATGTTGTCACCTTGACTTCTGGGAACTTGTAAAAGGTATTGTTTACTTTGTTCCTGACATTTTGAGGAGTAATTGATTATCGATCTTACTGAGAACAAAAAATTCTGCACACTTTGTCCAGTGCAAGTATTTCATGGTGGGACCCACTGGCCAAGCAGGCAGTCTCTAAATTTTCATCAGGGCAAGTGAGCCATTTGGCCTTCCTGCGGTTCAGCATTGTGTCATGAGAGGAGTAATCTTTTTAGCCGTTTAATCTATACTGAAAATCATGGTTAGTTGCAGTGCTCCAGTTGTCCTTGACAAAGAGTGACATAAGTACAAGTCATAATCTGTCGACCTCACTCTGCTCTGTGTCCTCTTCATGAGTGAAATGGCCTGCGGCTTTGTGAAAGTATTGTGAGGTTATTACAACAGTAATTCCACTTCTCTCAGCCCCTCCTAAATTGACAGCTGTCATGGGGTTAGCAGGGCCAAGTGGGATGTGGTGGGCAGTGAATGGGAGAGTGTGGCCTTAAGGACCTCATAACTGCCTCAGTATAGCACTCTCAACATTTTTTAATGGGCAGTAGATATTGAAGATTCATGAGCAGTGTCAGCCGGTGTCACCATGTATCAGGTCTATATGTATTTATGAACATGGCATTGTTTAACCCAGTGTTCACCTTTTCACCTCTTTCAATCATTCAGTATTTTTATTACAGACTCAACATGTCAGGCGCTGAGTATTCGGGATGGCTCTGTCCTCTGTGTTTGGCTGTTTGTTCAGGGCTGTGGCAGAGAGAGTTCAGCAAGGAGAGTACCGATCATCGTACCTTCTTGGGGAAGAAATACACCAAAGTGATGATGATGCACAGAGCAGGTAAAAAAAAAACACATTCTGGTGCGTTGCTCTCCTGCCAGCAAATAAATGCAGCGAGAAGCAATTTGAGTGCTGAAATGGCTTGAACATCTGTAAGGTCCAATCTGCCTCCCTCCTATTTATCACTGTGTACCTTCTGATTTATTTACCACGCTTTTCATATTTTATGTATCGTCTTAAAACAACAAGGTGGAATGCTTTTCTGCTACGACTGCAGTTAAAGATGTTGTAGGGATACATTGCATTCTATTTTAATGTTATCTTATAGTGTCATTTCCAATTCATGAGAAAAGATTATTTGGTGATCTATTGCCATACAGTCTAAGGTTGCACTCACTTTATGTTTGAATGGATTTATTCCAACTCTAGTGTTTTCTGCTATAGTTCAGTTCACTTAAGGGGTGAGAGTTCAGGTGGAAACGAATAACTGCTGTGACACGAATGAAAATGCAAGTCAGAACTGCTGTAGAACTGCTGTAGACACCTCTGACCTACTGCTGAAAAGCAAAACATGATCCATTGCGGCATAAAGCTTCTTCTTTTCTTCTTGACTCTCCGATCTTTTCTCAACTCCATACATGCCTACTTCGGTCCTTTCTTCCAGGCTTGTACCGTCACCATGAAGACATAGAAAACATGGTGCAGGTTCTAGAGGTGCCGCTATGGGAAGGCAAGGCCAGCGTGGTGCTCCTGCTTCCCTTCCACGTCGAGAGTCTGACGAGGTTGGAGAAGCTCCTGACCCCGGAGCTGCTTTCGAGTTGGCTGGCAAAGGCCAATGTCACCAGCGTGGCCATTTCGCTTCCCAGGGCGAACATCAGTAGCACACTCAGTCTGCAGGTCAGTACATCATAACCTAGTTTTATTACTACATGCACTGAACTGTAATGATAACTTGAAAGGTAGGAGGCGATAGTAGCATGACTGGGTGTGAAAGGGGCATCCTCAAAAGGCTCAGTCGTTCACAAGCAAGGATTGGGTGAGGTTCATCACTTTATGAAACATGATTATTTACCCCACTGCTTGAGAACGCTGAAGAAACTGTAATAGTTCTTGCACAGAATCCCAACTTGTTTGGAAACGGGGTTGTAGTGGAATAGGCCTTAAGACAATAAGATGAAATAAACTTGACCTCAGCATCCATCAATTATTAAACTCGCATTTTATACTTTGCACTGTGATATGCTCAAGTTCTAAATAAATCACACGGTAATGTTTTCCATTTGCCGTGAACAGTCAAGTTCCCTATAGTTCAGGCTAATGCATCGTGCCTCTTTGTTCTTTGGCAGGCCGTATGGCATCTCTGAGGCTGGCTGCCCGGAAATGTTTGGATAAAAGACTTGGTTGATCTTGGTCTTACTCCTCACCTGATAGGCTGAGAAACTCTAAGGATACGATCAGAGGGGCCTCAGTAGTTTCCTCTTTGTCACTGACTTTACAATGTAGGCCATCTGTGACACCCTGTTCCATTTTAGATCATGTGGTTTATGTGAGGTGCATCTTCTAGGTTTGTGGTTGCATCCTTTTTTCCTCTCTCTTGTGGCGCACTTACGGCTGCATCTCCTCAGTATTCCCCATGGGCTTTAGTTGGCTGTGGCAAATCCTTGGAGTGAGTGTGAACAGCCAGGTGCTCCATCCCCACCAGACGATGCCCATCTTGAATTGGCCTAATTTCCAGAGTCACCTCACCTGCCCCAGCTTTGGGTTTGTGGTGTTTTTCAGGGGATCTACAGGTGTTTCTGTAGGAATAAGTGGTTGATTCTTCTTCATTTGTATTGTTGTACCTGACACAGGGGCCTGAGGTGATGTGCTTATACAGTCCATTAAATGTGCAATGGAGTGGAAATGGTTGCTCAGCTTTTTAATACCATAGTGGAATTTGACAGAGTGGATCCCGCATGCTGCCTCGATTTGTAGTTTCTTCTTTTAGTTTCAATCCCGTTCATTTCCTGTGTCCACACAGTGCATCATTTTTCACTTCACCTCATATGGTCTCCCATATCTCCCAAGAAATCCGGTCGTCTTTCTCATTGTTTCTTTGCCAACATCATCTTCTTTGTTTTTTATGTGTTTCTTCTTCTTTTGTTCACTGCCTCTGTGTTGGCCACCGCATCTTCCTGACTTCCCCTCTGCTTATCTTGGTACCCTTTTTCTTCCCCTTCCAGAGTACTTTCTCTTTTCATGATGTCTGCTCCTCACTTGGCTCTGTTGCCTCCTCTCTCTATAGCCCCATTCACACTGCCCTTTGAGTGCGGGAATCACGCGCCGATTCTCTGCATCGTCCTCTGTGTGGAAGTTTCAGATGCGGAAAGTGGGGACAGTTAGGCTGCGGCTCTAATGCGCCTCCAGAGGTGGCATCGGAGCCACAGCTGAGGCGAGCCGGCGTCTGTGTGAATGGATATGGGTGCTGCGTCGATCTCATGGTGTTCACAGTCTGACAGCTAAACAGATCTTTCACTAATCAAATAAAAGAGAAATGGCATATAAAACAACACTACACAACCAAACAACAGTAATGTTGTAACTGGTAGTGTCATTGGCAACTTATATGAGGAAAAATAATACCGCAGTTATACATGGAAAAGCCTCTGTCACCCTGTCTGTCCTACCGACAGAAAAACAGCATCCGTCCCTGACAAAAAACTTTAACTCACCATATGTTTGTCTCCAGCATCCTGTTTACTGATGCCAGTTATGTAATTATGTAATTAAGAGAGAAAAACTTAACTTCATCACTTTCCATGATGCAGATTATTACCGCACCCATCTGATTATAAACAGTCAGTGGATGCATGTTTAGATCAACAGGTGGACACCAGGGAAAACGCATCATAAAGAAACACACAGATCTCAATGTCATAATCTGTCCAGTCGTGCCTCTTTCGGATTTGCAGCAACGTGCTGTACGAATTGACACACTGGTGCAGCTATATGGCAGAGCTGCTCGGTTCTGTGAGAACAAACAAATGTAGAGAACTGAGTTGAGTTCAGTGTCTCCGTGTGAAAAGGTCTTCTGTCTTTGTACCTTGCTGCTCTGCCTCCCATGTTGTGCATTTCTGCCGCCATGCGCTCTTCATCTGTAGCCCCTGTTTCTTGCCTACTTTTCTGTCCTTCTCTTCCGCTTTACTGTTCTTAGTAACTGAAGCAGTGGCCTGTCTTGCCCCTTCCAGTTGAATCCAGATCCTGTCTCTGGTGAGTTTGCCTGTCACTCCTTTCTTTCTTGAGGTGATGGGCATCCAGCTGTACACACAGTGTTGGGGCTGTAACAGCCTTGAGCAGCGAGTCAAACCCTGGCTGTGAGGAGGCCAAGAGGGACCCGAGGATGACCATGGCCTGTAGCTCCTCTGTGGGTTTCAGACACCTCCCACAGACCTCCTTTTGCAGGAGCACAAAGGTCATGCCACAGTCCAGCTGGTATTCTGCCTGTGTCTCCGCTCCTGTTAACCCCAGCGCCAGCAGGTAGTCGGTCTGAGTCAGAAGAGAGAAAGCCAGGAGGAGCACCAGGCAGACAGGCAACAGCTTAGTGGCTTCTGATGCTAATGTGAGTGCAAGGGGTTGTTAAGGTTCATAAAGGCCAAACCAGAGGTTTGACCATGCTGCTGTCTGGAAGGTTGGAGAGTTGTCGAGCTGCTGGAAGAGCACGTATTTGACCGGGCCACAGGGTCCATAGCAGGGTCATCGCCACAGACAAGTTGCTAGAATCACACAGGCCTCCACACCTTTGAGACTGTCCTGGTGATGTGGGTCAAGACGAAAAAAGAAAGTTTCCTTTGAAGCTTATTGTACCAGTGTTATTTGAATTCATAGTTCTGCAGGTTCACTTTTTCAGTTCCACTTACCGAATAATATACTCAGTAAGGTTGTCACCATCAAGTTTGTTTATTTGAGAGCTTAAATAACAGGTGTGGCCTACTAAAGTTTGCCCGAGCCATCCAAATGTTGACAGTCCTTTTTTAAAAGCCATTACCTTTACTAGTTGAATAGATAATAGTTATAGGACTACAGAAACACTCAGTTGTCACTTGTGATTGGACAGTTGTGATACAGACGAGAGGTTCTTGCCTTGGCTGAGTAAAGACACCAGGTTACCGTGAGCACGCAAACCTGACGACAGCCAGGTTAAATTTGGGTCTTTCATCAAGTTACTTACAGAGTAAATGTGACTGCTGACATGACCCTCCAAGGGAAACATTGGCCAACATTTAAACTGGCAAAAGTGCAGAGCAGAGAAGATTTCCTGCGACTGATTTGTTAACTTGCAAACACTTCCAGATCCTGGCTGAGGTGAGCAAAATACGGTAAAAAAAAAAAGGACTGACTATTGCAATCAAGTTAAATATTGCTGGATCGGCAAAGATGCAACTGGGAAATCTCTTGTACTTACTGTTACTCGTCAGTAAAAGACAGATTTTGCACTGAGATTGAAAGCATTGCACTATTTGTAGTAGTTTGCTGACTGTATAGACAGCATACTGACAGTTTAGCTAGCTACCCATAACTAGCTAGCAATGGACCTCTATGCAGATGGAGTCTGTGTGCATGTGTTAATGAGACAGCTCAGACTGACTCAGAGCTCAGCTGAAACTCCACTTTTTCCTGCTCTTTTTCTCTAGTTGTTCTCCTGATTTATGTAGTATTACAAAGTATTTTGTGGAGTTAAAACTTTTTCATTGCATAGATTTGTCTCCACCGTAAACCCATAAATCATGTCTTTCATTTGCATCATCTTGTGTCTTTGACTGTCAGTCTGTTTCAAAATTTGCGTCACATTCAGTCGGAACGCACTCTTTGTTTCATAGAGAGCTGTGGACAAGTGACAAATGCATGGTAAGACAAGAGAGCGAGATGGAGAGAGGTTAGTTGAAGCTGACAGATACAGAGGGCATGCCAGTAAAAGCCATTTCCCCAGGGCCTGCTACACTGACTGGAACCTAATACCATGTCCTCTTTACCATGTACGTTATAACCTCATCATGAACTGATGAAATCCACTTTGCCCTCTTTCTAGTTTAACAAACATCTCTGAAGAGTTGCGCTGCCATGTTTTTCTGCTAGCCATGCCCTGAAGAACAAGCTTTTGACATTAACATTGTCAGGACACTCTGGGGAGGAGGCTGTAATCTAGAACTAAAGCTTGAATCAACTCCTTTTGACACGGCAATAACTTTGCCAGGGAAAAGAGCACAAAACATACTGTTGCACGAATCCCTATTTGTCTCTGCAAGAGAGTCTGCCAGCCAGAAGAGGGAAAAAAGTACTTTTTTCTTTTACCTGTAAATAACTGGAAGTAGCTATGCTTTGCTCTCATTATGTAGCCTAATTGTGGACAAGCACTTGAATGTTTTGACCTCTGTTTCTCCGAGTCGTCACGAGATGTCTCCCTCCATTTGCCCTCTCAAGAAAGAGAAGTGCATATGTTGATTTATTATGAAAGGGCATAAGCTCTGAACAAACCCTCAGCCTGCTCTGATCTCATTTCTTCTGTCTGTCCAACCCCTGTGGCCACTGACAGCCTGCCATGTCTTCTCTGACGATCATTTTTCCAATTGGGTCGGGCAAATAATTGCTCATCGCCGTGTGTTAATACTGTTTACCACTCTGTCTGTCAGTCCTTGGGATGTCCATGGACTCCTGAGATTAGAGGGCGACATCTGGACAAACAGAAGATCATAGTCGTGTGTGTGCGCGTCAGCCCTAACACTCGTGTCCTCTGTGTGAGGCAAATGAGAGCAAACAGAATTCTGAGTCCTTGCATGGATTTGCCACATCCAAACATGCCTGTTACCTCCTTCATCTCTGCGCTTTCTGTCATATCAGTCCCAGGAATCTTAATTCCTTTTTGTAGGTCTCACATGTGACTGTAATACTCCATCGCTCAGCATCACATTGGCTCCACTGACCTAAATAGAAGTGACATTCGGCAGGCAAGTGAGCAGTAGAGGTGGAGGATGACAAGGGGGAGGTCAATGTTCGCTCGGGGACAAGGTGGAGAGTGTCACAGAGAGCTATAAATAGTTGCAGACTTCTGCCTATTTCTTTCTTTACGTCCGCCTATTTGTGGTGTTCTCCTCTGGTGAAGGGCAGACTGTGTCAGAGTCTGTAGCCAGAGACGGAGAACCCTCTTAACAAGCCTGGCCCAGAGGTCACCGAATAAACCACCCTCATCGCTCTCTCCCTCTGTCTCTGATCCTGTGCTGACCAGGCCACACACACATACGTACACACTAATGGTCGAGTTCGAGCTCCACTCTGGCTGTATCTCCAGTCGGTGACTAAGACATATGAGTGTGCACTGGAGAGCTCACTCAATCACGGCTAATGAGGTCAAAAGGCCATCAAATATTTACAAGAGCTCACTCCACAGTATACAGTGTCGAGAGACAGCTGTTGTAATGCAGCCACCACAGGGCTGCATCATATGAATTAATCAGATGTGTTTCATGGCCATTAGTGGAATATCTCACTAAAAGCTAAGGCTTTTTTTTTCCTTTCTCATTTGTGGTAAAAATTGCCTTGTGGAATAAAAGGCAGTTCATGTGTATATGTGAGTGTATGAATGAGACACAGCTAGTCTATTGACCATGCAGAAGAGGTAAAAGCCCATGTAAATAAGATACCAATAGCGGTTTTGCTGATGAGTCTCAATAAAGAGATGGAGAGGCTTTGAAGCCTCAAGAGAGCTAATAGAGAAAAGGTTTTTTCTTTTTTTTCTTTTCTTTTTTTTTTTTTTTTAAAAAGCCTGCATCAAATGTGTCCATGAAATGGAGCTGTGATGATGCCAGTGCCACATACTGCATACTCAACCACCCACGCAGGATGTTAAGGGCAGTATTGAATTAAGCAGAACATGTCTGTAGTTGTTAAAGGTGGCAACGGCTTAAAAGAATCATTTGGCAGGTTGGATTTGTGAGCCAGAGGGAGCAGGAGGCGTAAACCGTGCAGGAGCAGTGGAGCAGTAAGTATATTTTTACCCCGAGTTTCTTATGAGTGTTGGCCTGATCATAGTCACGATGTAGGCATCACAGCCTGGGTTAGTGTGCAGTGTTTCAAATTTAAATAATTTGCCTTCAGAGCCAATCAATATCCAATGTTCTCATTAAGATTTTGGCAGGATAAGACTGCAATGCATTTTATAGACCAAATGATTAATCCAGAGTATAATCAATAGTGGTAATACTTGTTAGCTGCTGCCCAAGGTGTAATATTGCCGTGTACAATGGCAATTATTTTATCATCCAGTTCCACAGGTTTTCGGTCCAGATCCACAGCTAGGCTTTCATTCACTCTCACTCTTAATCACACCAACAATCACAAAGTTCACTCTCTCCAGCTCTCTCTGAAACAGTCCTTATTGCCATTGTCCTTCATCAGCTATCTCATCCAAATTAAATGTTTTTTTCCTCTGTTCCTTTGCCTTAATTAGCAAGGTAAGTTGTTTTTGATTGATGTCCGTAGGGCTGGGCGATAAAATAATAACAATATCTATTGCGATAGAGACACGTGATCAATATCAATAGAAAATATGATCGATAATTTCACTGAACTTTGTTAGGAAAAGAAAAAACAGGAAGAAAACCCTGATCCAGAACTGCAAGGCATTCTGGGGGATGTAGGCAGAGGAAGGGCTTTAGCATCTCGACCTCTCTCAGCCCAGCTAAGCAAGGTTGGTGGCATGAACAGACTCACTCATTCTTTGGTAACCTAGCAACAACCTGTTGAGTGGCATGCACAGTAGCAATTTGATGTTTCACCATCTTGCCTCATAACTGCTTTAACAAAAAAACAGCGTGGAGTGAAAGGAACAAATGAGTGCGACAGTGCGAGAAAAAATTGTTGATAATCAGGAAAGGTCACGTCACCTGTTTGGCAGTATCTTGGATATTTTAAGTCCAGCGAGAGTCAGACCGATGTAGTCTGCAAACTATGCAAGGTCATCGTCCCTATCAAGTCTGGCAGTACGACAAATTTATTTTACCACCTCAGCCGCTCTCATCCATTGGAGTACAGCAGGGTCAAACAGCCACATCTGCCGGTACAGGTGGAACACCACACAAGCGGCAACAGACCACCATGGAGAGGTACTTGGCAGCAGTGCCACACAACAAAAAAATCAAAATCTTATAAAGGAATAACGGATGCAGTGGGGTATCATTTAGCAAAGGACTTGATACCGCTCAGAACAGTTGAGAAGTCTGGGTACAAGAATCTTATTCATGTGCTTGACCCCCCTTACATTCTTATTTCAAATATATTTTAAAAAAATCAATAATCGATATCAACTGATATGAAACACTTAGATCGTGATACATTTTTCAGCCATATCGCCCAGCGCTAGATGTCCATTTCTCTTTTTGTACAGGAGCACAAAAAGAAAGTTTTATGCAGGAAGAAGCGGAAAGAATATAATTAATTGTACCGTGGGGATGTCTTGGCTCCTCTGCTTTCCTAAAATCAATAAATGCAATATGCAAGTCACATGCAATTAAACAATACACACTTTAAAAAATATACTGGACATATTTACACAAGCACATTCAGTACTGCACACAACCATTTTCATGGGATATTAGGTTACGTAAATCAGTCTAGCTGTAACAGTTACAGTAAGTTGTTCAGCATATGCCCCTATTTGACCGTCGAGACAAGAAATACTGATGTTGGATGGAGATGGTTGCTTTGTGTGGTCTTGCTTTGGTTTTAATGGTCTTAAATTCTTTCCCCTGTTTACAAGTCCAACAGTTTGTGAGCAGCCGCTGAAACAAATGGAGAAATGTTTGTCAGTAGTTTCCATTTTATCTCTGCTTTTCTTCATCTTTCTCTCACCCCCATTTCTCTCGTCATTATTAAGGCTGTTCAGTCTCTTAACATCAGCCGCAGTGACCCCTCGAATATGGAGCTGCAACATGCCCCAGCTGCCACAACGTATCCACTTAAAACCCCCACAGGTACACCCAACAAGCTACTTAGTGGGCTCACCCATCAGGCTGAAATAATGTGATGGGGAGTGCTGCACGCCTGAGGGTTGATGCCCTGCTACCTCGGGCCTGGTTAGACTGCACTGCTGTAGGCCAAGTGAGCCCTACACAGGCACGCATGGAGGAAACCACCAGCTGACAGTGCCTGTGGCTCTCACTCGCAGACAAATAGCTCGTTGATGCTGTGTGCGAGGCATCAGCAGTCCGCCCAGTGCTGTTCCATCTAAGATTCATGCCGTGCTTCAGAGAGAAAGGGCAGCCAAAGAGCACCTCCCAGAGGTCTTTCTCCCCATATAATGCAGTGCCACACCTCTGTGGTGCACAAGGGTTCCATAGGCTCCTCTGACACCCTGGCCCTCTTCCCAGTGTGCTGCCACAGGGTCCCTTAATTTTTAAAGACTCAAAAAAAAAACTAACCAAGTGTTTTTGCCTTGACAAGCAGAGTAAGAGAGTTGGGTAAAAGGGCTAGGGTCAGGTGGAGTTGCTTTGTACTATTTATATGCTCCGTAGTTGTACCTGCACTTGTGTAGGTCAAGTGATCTGGTTCCAAATGGAGTACTGGTGAAGAGAGCGAGGAAGGATGGGCATGAGTGTCACTGAGGGACCCACACCAGCTGCTGTTCCTCGCACACGCATTTGTTCTCAGCAATCCGAGGAATCCACCGGCTTAAGCCTGTTTCTGTTTCCCTGTTAGATAAGGAGCGGGAAACCTTGAAATCACTTGCCGGTGGAGATCGAGAAGTTGAGGGGGCGATATATACCAGGGCGAGCTGCCCTGTCAGAGGGAGAAGGATGAGGCGGGCAGGAAAAAAGACTGAGTTAGGAGCAGAGAGAGAGAGAGAGACGGAGTGGGATAAAATAGAGGCAAGCGGGGCAGATGAGGGATGGGGATGCCAGGCAAGTTGCAGAGCAGCGGAGGAAGACAGTGATGTAGTGGTAGCGCGTGGAGGAAGAGAGGAGGAATAATGGATGAGGACAATAGAAGTGCATTAGTGCAGGTGCAGGCGTGTGTGTGTCTGTGTGAAGGGGGAGCTGTGCATGAAAGCACTGGAAAAGGGAGTGACAGATGCCAACATCTGTATGTACATCTACTTATTTCATGATCCGACATAATCCAGTCCAACTTCCTCTTGCATGCACATCTCAACTTTTGAGTAGAAACGCAGACATTCTGCAGGGATTATTGCCCTCGCCCATTAGCATGTGGTTTTTAAGAGCCGAGCAGGGCTATAACAATGTGGTTTTGAAAAGAAAGCCAACAAGGCAGCACCCACAGAAATTTCCAGACAACTCATCCAAATGATGTAGTGCTCTTGTCGTTCCAATGGAGAGTCTAATCAGCTGAAGTTTAAACAATGCTCGGATCCCACCCACCCGCCGTCCTCTGCGACTTCTCCTCCAGCCGTGGCCCGCCGCACATCCACACACAAGTCCACAGTCACACACCCGCACATGCACTCACCTGGCCCCTGGAGAAGCCTGTCACTGTGAGTGGCCCGCTGCCATGGGAGGATAAACTACCTGTCATGACGACGACTTTCTGTGGAATTCATATCAGAGGCAAAACAAAGGAGGTGCTGAGGTCGCGGGGCATCACTCTTAAATTATTCATCCTCTGCTTCCTCCTTCCGTCTCCTCACTGCCTGTCGTCCACTTTGTTCTGCCAGCTCACAACAAGGGCAACTGTCAGCCTCCATCCCATCTCAAATTTTTGGTATAGAAAGTAAATAAACATGGTGGAGATGTCCCGTTTTTTAAAAAAAAAAAGTTACTGATTGACTGCTGTGGGGGTTATGTTTATGTTTACGTTCATCATGCGGTGAGGTTCGGGAAGGGCAGTGCGTGTTTCTCACTTCCGAAGGTCAAAGCGTCATGAAATTTTAAAATGTGCTTCCCTCCCACTTGTTTGGTCCTCTGGTGTGCATAATTGATCGATGTCCTGGCAGCTGCTTTTTTGCATACAATAGCAGGACGTCTCTATATAGGCACGCTGGTGGTTAACTGAATTCAAGGCAGTCGAGTAATTCCATCACTCTGTGTTTTCCGAATATAGGAGTCGCTGTTTGCTCTGGGCTTGACAGACGCCTGGGACCAGAAGGTCGCCGATTTCTCCGGGGTGTCAGAGAAGAGCAAGGGGAAACTCCACCTGGGTGGGGTGCTCCAGTGGGCCTCCCTTGAGCTGGCTGCTCAAGCTGGGAAAGGAGAGGACAAACTAGAGGAGGAGAACATAGAAAAGCCCAAGCTCTTCTACGCCGACCACCCCTTCATCATCTTCGTGCGAGACAACACTACTGGAGCGCTGCTGTTGATTGGAGCTCTGGACCATGCCGAGGGAGAGGCCCTCCACGATGAGCTGTAGCACCCTCCAACGCCTCTTGCTTTCTTTTCTGGCTCCATCTCTTACACCCTCCCTCTCAAAGACTACACACTGGTTTCTAAGTCGAGACATTGTCATTCACCGTGGCACACTATCATATCAGGCTACAGCTGGCTGTCACACATTGACACGGCATAGTCTCGCGCTGACTGACACTGACACCGCTATACCCGACGCTGACACACAGTCGCACGCACACCGACACCTACATGGCATACATAAATGGAGATTCTGTGCAAGACATTACGAAAGTTGACGGCTACAGAGAAAACAGTAACTTGTCTCCCGCGCATTCGCACATAGACACATATATACAACCAAGGGCCGCAGTGAGCAAGTCAACACAAAACAAAATGACAAACAAGAGCGCATTGACAAACACTAACATGCTGACAAGCAGAAGTGGGTACACTGACACAACACTTAGAGCAGCATCAACAAAGATCTTTAACGAAGAGCGGCACGCAGTGACACTTGAATCCTTCCTGTCAGGCAAACACCAGGGCAGGTGATTGTGTGTGTGTGTGTGTGTGTGTGTGTGTGTGTGTGTGCGTGTGTGCGTGCGCGCGCGTGTGCGCGCGCGTGGTGACCGACCGATCAAGGGTGCCCAAGAGGCCGTTCTCGGAGCTGGCAGGGACCTGGGCGGGGTCCCCTGGGCTAGATCTGAGGAAGACTGATGGATCGGCCAAGTGCTTATTGATGAGCCAGCTTAATGCTAATGGCCGTAATGAGTCACACCGCTTGTCAACAACACGGAGAGGACGGGGGAACCTTTTAATCTCTTAATACCGTCAAGGATCAATGACACCGTTATGCCGCTGGAAACAAATATGACCGACATTGCTTGACTGAAATGTAACAACTTAATATTTCAGATGATTACAGCAATTGAAAGAGGTGTCGATTTTCATATGTATATTGGTTTTCTAGAGCACCAGAGTGGATGGTTGGAATATGTGAATGACCTGGGATAGTTTTAATATTTGAGAAGGTGCATTTTTCTTAAAATAAATATGTATGTTTTTAATTCATTTTTCACTTGCGCTTCGTGATTTAAAAAAAAAAAAAAAAAAAAAACAATCATTGAAACATATACTATTAATTTCTGATTTGTGTGGACTACCACTGCTCCAGCTTTCTTGACAGCACAGATGCAAGGCTTTTTTTTTTTTTCTTTGCCCTGAACCGTATTGGCTGACATTGAGCCTCAAGGGTGCATGGAAGCCCCAATCTAGCATCTGTTATTGGATTTTGAGGGGCAACACTTGATAGGCTACTAGTGTCTTAAAAGTGCAGTCACTCACTACATGCTTCCCAACAAACAAAAAAAAAGGTCAAATGTCCTACTTCCATTTCCACGAATGAATAACAGAAATAAAACACACGAGGGAATGGGAAAAGTAGCCCCTCCTTGCCATATTTCTGTCTATCTATGCAGCGTGCTTTAGTGGTGTACTGGCTGTCCATGGGTTTACAGACAAAGAACACTTGTGAGACTCAGTATTCATTGTCAGTAAGAATGTGTGCTACATCTGCCCTGGTATACTGCTAAGTAACAGCGTCTAGACACACAGCTGGTCGGTCTGATGCACAGCATTCAACGAATCTGTTCCTGTAACACTCCGGTACAGCTTTGTTCCTAATTTAGCCCTCCGCACAGGTCTGCTCGGCAACAGAATGTGGCGTACGTGTGTGTGCGTGTGTGTGTATATGTGTTGGTGTGCGTTCATGTGTGAATAAAGCTACCACAATGACCTCTCCGCAGTGGCCTCTGTGCAGCAGAGACTTGTAAAGGGCACTATACTGCAGGTATACTCTACACTGAATAAACCTGGGAGCTCAATTTAGACAAGCCGATGATGGATCCGAGGCCGTCCGCTGTGAGCACATCAATCCTGCTCATTCCAACACCAGCTCCCCGCTGACTCACCTTCACATTTCATTCAGTTCACAACACTTACAAACGCATGCGTGTCCACATCCGCTCGGCCAGGCATAATCTTACAAAAGAAAAGCTAAGAAAACCACCCCTTTGTGGTGCATAGAGCAGCTACAGTGTATGTGCAATATAATATACGGGTATCACATGCCAATGAAATAATTTAAAGGGACATTGCTTCAATTATTACATATGAGCTTCTTTTTATCTTGCCCTTGGTATAAACGTTTAGTATCTTAATGTTTTTTTGGTGTGATAGATTTATTATTGTTATTATTTTTTAAAGATTTTTTATCTTTAGGCTTTTCATGGATAGAACGGCGAGGCATCCAGCAAAGAGTCAAGGGGCCGGAATCGCACCTGCTGACCCAGACCCTGCACATGGGCCACACGCCCCACCAGGCGAGCCACCATGGCACCCCAGGTATATCAGTTCCAAAGGACCAGTGTGTAGGATTCAGCGGCATCTAGTGGTGAGGTTACAGCAACCAGTTGAACATACTTCGCCGCACCATCCGCTTTCAAGCATGTAGGAGGACCCATGGTGGCCACTGAAAAATGTAAACAGGCCTTCTTTAGAGTCATAGGTTAGCTTAACATACAAAGGAAACATAAAACACTCACATAAAAAAACTCTGCAGCTGGTATCAAGATGTAGCTTATTGTATAACAGAGTGATCACAATGTATTTTGAATTGTATGTATTTCAGGTGTAGGTGAGGAAATGGCCTGACAGTCATTACCAAAGTGCCTTAAAGCTATGCAGTGAACCTTAAAACCTACACAGACCCTACACAAGATGTAAGTTTGTCTGGTTCTGTTTGTGTTTATCTCCTAGAAATGAGAAGTGTATTTGATATCTTAATTGGCTAGTCCACTTATACTTGTGTTTTTATCCATTCAAATAATGCCACGGAGGTGTACTGTGCACACGTCTCATGTTTTCTCAGGATTGTGGCATGCAGGGTAAAGTTCCCAACTAATTACATGTTGCTCTAAATAATTTCCAAAGCACTGTGATTTGCGCGAGTCCAGAGGTTTAAGAATATCACTTATTTCACGACACAATACATTTGTCTGCAACGAAAACGACCCTGAACATTTTGTGCCACTGTGCTTGATATATTCCTGAAATGGAACACAGTTGTAGTCTCGGCTCTTTTTCAGACGGCCTTTTTTTTTTTTTTTTCAGATTTGTTGACTGCGTGTTTTGTCTCCCGTTAGCACACACTGTCCAAGAGCGCTCTTTGGCGATAGCAAGCAGCAATATTTTTGGACAGGTAATTGAGGTGAACTGCGTTATGAGCCCTCGGTGAAGGCCTGACACTATCACCAAACAGGAGAGCTTCCCTCCGCTCTCTCACATGGGAAAAGCAAAACAGGTTTGAAGGGAATTTAATGTTTAATCTCTGTTTTTAAATAAAACATGGTAAAAGAGTTGCCATGAACTGCCTGTCTTTCCTGCTGCTGCGTATAATGGGTTCAACTCTTGGACAAATCCAAGCGGCAGAAAGGAGGGTGAGACTGCGAAAGAGCACTCAGAGGCAGAGTCATGCCAGTTACAGTACTTACCCTTTAGAGGAAGTCATAGAAGTGGCGCTGAACAACTGGGGGTCAACTGGCTGACAGGGATGCTACAGGGGCCCCCCTCTCTTTTTTTTTTTATTTAACTTTGCTTGTGCTAAAAGCTTGAGATAAGTCAAAAGTGAGGTCAAAAAGCATGCGATAAATGAAAACAGACATGTTTCATACTGTAGGGAAAGCTTACTGACATTCTGAAAAAAAAAAAAAAAAAATCATACACACACATAGTCAACTGCTCCAGACCATGTTCATTCAGATGTGGGTTTAAAAATTCATGGGGTGTGGGAGATTAGATGGTAATGTCGATGCACTTTCTCAGCTATTTAAATAACAAAATGGCCCACAGACATAAGTAAACCTAACAAGTGTTTACATAGCCTTAGCAGGGGGTTCACATCGGCTCTTTCAAAGGCTGGGATTTGCCTTCTGATGCTGTTGGTGACTCAGGGAAAGCCTAGTCAATTAAAACAAATCGAGTTAATTTATGTATGAATTTGAGTTGGATAATTTTAGCAAGTACGTTGGCTATTAATGAATTACAAGCCCTCAGAGATGCAAAAAATAAGATGTTCTGAGAATCAGAACGCAAAGTGAGACAGATATGCAAAACACAATGCCTGCTAAAGCAGTCGGTGAGTGGCCCGAACATGTGCCAGGGTACTGCAAAGACGGATACATGAATAAATGGTAAATGCAAATTCTAAAAAAAAAATTTGTTGAAAAGTCACAATATTCTTTAGATGGACTCGATGGTGGTCTGTTTGTGCTACTTTTAGACTATTTAAATTGAAGTATTTGGAGAGAGATCTGCATGTCTGGGATCAAACCACCAACCTCGAAATGAATGGATGACAAGAAATCTTCTCTATGCACTTCTTTCAATCTAAGGTTACATCCATTATTATTATTTATTCTTAGTATTTTAATTGGGTTATAGGCAAGGCAAGGCCAGTGTATTTGTATAGCACAATTCAGACACAAGGCAACTCAAAGTGCTTAACAGGTGCACAGCAAATTGCATTTAAAATACATTAGAAACAAGTAGGAAAAAAGAAATTCCACTTAGAAAAAAAACATTAAAACAATTTAAGAAATTAAAACAAGTTAGGAAATAGGAAAAGAGGCTAAAATAGAGTAAGTTCATAAGAGACAAGAATAGAAAATAAAGGTCAGTGCAGTTCAAAGCCTTGAAATTGCAAACAGAAAGGTCTTTATTTAAAAGGGGTGAGAGGTGGAGCAGATCTGCAGTTTTCTGGAAGTTTGTTCCACATATGTGGTGCTTGATAACTGAACGCTGCTGCTCCATGTTTAGCTCTGACTTGTTCTGACGGGGCTGAAAGCAGACCTGTACCCGACAATCTCAAAGGTCTGGGTGGTTCATAATGTGGCAGTAGATCAGAAAAGTATTTTGGCCCTAAACCATTCAGTGCTTTATAAACCAAGAGCAGGATTTTGAAATCTATTATTTGACAGACAGGAAGCCAGTGTGAAGATCTAAGAACTGAAATGATGTCATCTACTTCTTTGGTTCTTGTTAGGACTCGAGCAGCAGCGCTTTGAATCAGCTGCAGCTGTCTGATTAATATTTTTTTAGAGTCATGTAAAGACACGGTTACAGTAGTCGAGTCTGCTGTAGGTAAATGCATGGATAAGTTTTTCCAAATCATAGTCAGTTTATCCTGAATATGTTTTTAAGGTGATATCAGGCTGACTTTGTAATTGTCTGAGTCCATGATTACACAGATGTTTCTGGCTTGGTTTGTAGTTTTCAACATTACAGATCGAAGCTGAGCAGAGACCGTAAGTCGTTCGTCCTGCCGTGCAGCTCTTCAGAAGGGAGGATGTGAAGTTCGGAGAGGTGGACCGAACACTATACAGGAACGTCAACTCTGCAGCAGCCACATACAAGCGTCATCCGAAGATGAATCAGACAGAAAAGCAGCAGCAGCAGAGCAAGTATGGCTCCCAAGCATCTGGCAGTGCTCAGGAGACCAAAAGACAGACAGCTGAAGAAGAGAAGAGGGCAAGGCTGAGACATGTGGCAAAACAGTGAAAGCGGGCCATGGAGACGGGCGCTGATCCGCCTCTGGGGGTAGTATCAGGGTCGTATTATTGGAGAACCGAACCAGTGTGAACGGATAAGCCAGCGGCGCAGAGCGGGGGTGTGTCAATCAGACAGGTCGGTTAACTACACAGATCCTTCGCTCAAGTTAATACAGAGAAATGTCCCACAAAGAAACATTACATAACCAAACAACAGTGACGTAGTAATTGTAACTGTCTTTGGCAACTTACATGAGGAAAAAAATATCACAGCTGTACATGGAGCAGCGCCCATCCTCCCACCTGTCCTCCTGCCTGTCCTTCCGCCCGTCCTCCCGCCTGTCCTCCCGCCCGTCCTCCCGCCTGTCCTCCCGCCCGTCCTCCCGCCTGTCCTCCCGCCTGTCCTCCCGACTCCTCGTCACATTTCTGCCCGGAAAACAGCTTCTGTCACCTGCAGAAAACTTTAACTCACTGAGTGTTTGGGATGAAAATAAATCACCCCCTGAGAGGGATCGTATCCTTCTCACCTTTTTCACCCCTGACCCTTGACTAGAGTGGTCTCAGTGCTGTGATGTGATGTGGTTGAAATCCTGATTGGAAGACATCAAAAAAGCCATTCATCATTAAGTAACTGCTCAGCTGTTGAAATACATCATTTTCAGTGATTTTTCTTAAAATTGGTTTGGTTTGATATGGGCCTATAATTATTCATTACTGATGTGTCTCGATTGTTCTTCCTCAGGAGTGGTTTAATAGCTGCAGTTTTCATGGCTTGGGGGAAGACACCTGAGAGAGGAGACACGTTGACAGTCTGTGGCAGATCTGGAATCATGCAGTTGAATCTTTTTTGAAGAACCCTGCTGGTAAAATATCAAGGCAACAGGAGGAAGATTTCAAATGCCACATTGTCTTTTGCAGGTTTTTGTTATTGATTGGATCAAATTGTGTCATGGTATTGGAGTCGGTTATAAGCAGACGCATGGACAACACACCTGTACCTGGTACGTTGGCACGGGAGGGTTAGTTAGCCTGTCGGCAGTAGCAAACAGGGCACGTGCATTGAGAAGACGGACTGCCTTGACTTCTTCAGTTCTAAATTGAACATTTAGAAATCTCTCTTTGCAAATGCCAAAATGAACCCCCATGCCAAACGATGTTGCTCTGATCTGCGAGCAGATCTCGTTATTCTGATTTTTATCATTTAGCGTGGGCATAGCCAGTCCTTGCCCTTTTGTTGCGTTCAAAGAAAAAAATCAAGCATAGCGCTAATTTGCACATGTACACATAATTTACCACTAAAGCTGTCGCCGGGAAGCCATAAAAGGCGAGGATACTGTTACTAATCATATTCCGGTTGTGCTGTTCTAAGTTTGTGTGGTTGCGAATATTAGCTACCTAGCTAAGTGTTTGCTAACTGGCTACAGTGAACAGTTTAATTAAAAAAAATAAAAATAAAAAAATTTAAATTCATTTTCCAATAGGTAATTATCCAGACATAACATTAACCAACCCCATAGAAGAAGCAAATGTGTCAGGTGTGTAATGTTTATTGTGTTTTTTGGGGGGATCAAGAAATTTGACTGGCCTATAGTCACAAAAAAGACTACATCGAATACAATTCTTTTCATGCTTTAAGAGAAATGAAACCAAAAGAGTGGTTCATTCTTAATTAGGGCACCTCAAACATTGAAAAACACTAACTAAAGACCATGTGGGTCTATGAAATTATCACACAGCCGACATTTCGACTCATCATGGCAGAATCACGGGTACAATTATTAATACCGATCATTCCTCTGCTCCCCTTGTGTCTCCCAGTAATCCATGAAAATGACCAGCTTGCACGATTACACCTTTTTTCCACAGACAATTCGTGGACATTTTTGGCATGTCATTACAGGGACAGCAAAGGTGCAATTAATAACACGAGTGACTTCCAATTAAGGTGAGTTGGGTTCCTGGGTCTCGGTATTATGCATGCTGCCTTCACCGACATTGCTTTATTGAGACATTTAATGGACCAGAATTATTTGAAAAAAAAAAATAATAATTTTGCCTCTGCTTTCTCTGTTATGACCTGCCAAACGGTCTAGACACACCTAAATGAAATGCAGCCACAATTAACGCGCATTAATAGTTAATAGAGTATCCACCAGCAGGAAGTTATGTAGTGTGGAGCATGATGTTAAGCCTGAATGCTGAGTGTGGCTGCATATCCGGGTGGAATAAACAGCATTTTATGTTGCTTTTGCAGCGTGACGCTACTTAAAGACCTTGTGCAGCCTTCACATTTGGCGTCACGCCAGGATAAAGACAAAAAACTTGTTCCCTGCCGACCATGTTCAAACTCTGGCTTCTTCGTTCCTGCAATCCCATTCATCTGAACGGCGTGTTTTGGGGGGGTTTGCACCTGTAAGTAAGGGTTTTCCATGCTCATAATGTGAAATATTTCACATTCATGGCTGGTATGAATGTTTACCTACTTAAATACTATAAACTGTAAACCCGTAATGGATTAGTGGGATTGCTTTCGGCAAACCGCAAAGCCACAAAACTTCTGAAAGCTAAATATCACTCAGTAGCTTTCCTCTGTCACTATTGTCTATTGTCTTTCTCAGCAGCAGATAGTTAATCTGCCTGAAGCACACCGTCTGCAGCAGCCCATATTAACGTTATTGATCATTGTCAACTTTCTCTACTCCCCCCCCCCACACCCTCACACATCTCACGGTACTGTGGGGTTTCTCGGTCTCTTTCTTTCCAGTAAAGGTTTTCTTTTTTCATTATTCCCTTTGTCTGTTCTTCTGCCCAATAACCTGTCTCCTTTATTGCGCGCAGTCCTTAGAAAGTGACAACTTGAGAAACTGAATCAAAGTTTCAATAAAGCCCAGACTGCTGTGGGCTTTGACAAGTGAGGTGGCTAGAGTGGAACAGCACAGGATGAGACTGAAGGAGGACATCTCGGTTCCAGAAAGATAAATAGTTCATGAAGCTGTTGACTTCACCATTTTATTACTTTTGTCTCAGAATTTTCCGCTTGCCTGCAGCTCTTTCTGCCCACAAATTATTCATCACGCTCCCCACAGGCCCTGGCTGTCAATCCCAGGATTAGGAGCTGCTAGGGAAGATGGGAGCTGTAAGTTTGTCATGAGCTCAGGTGCATGGATACTTGCCAGACTCTTGATAAAACTATAAAATCTATCATGATACCTTGTAATCAGTTCTGGTTTTTAGAAGAAGACAAAGCACCAATGAAGACTAGACTGCTTCTTTGGTTTTTTTTTCACCTATGCTTTGACCTTTTGTCTCTCCTCTATTTTGTAGCAGACTCAGGGGAAGTGGAGGAGACGCTGAAGTCTTTCCGATGGCCTGGAGTCTCTTATGTTGACAACAGGAGGTCCAGCCTGAGGGGGAAATGACAGCTACATGTGAGGACAGGAAGTGATTTGTACATAAGCATTACACACTCCTACCTTTTGACAGTGCTGTTACTTTTATTTATTTTTTTTAGAGTTTTGAAGTGACCCATGGAAATGTTGCGTTTCATCCACAGTACTTCATTTTTAAGATGAAGTATACCTCTTTCCAACACTCTTCTTTTGCTCGATGCCATGAGTGTTTCCTTTTGATGTGGCGTCCAGCAAATCTTTAAAATGACAAAGCAGCGCATAATAATCCTGTATCACTCTCCTCCAAAATGCCTAATTATATAATTATGTGATTACCTCTGGAAGGAAGAAATTGCCTGGCTTTTTTTCCCCCCTCTGGATTTTGGATCTTTGTATTTTCTTTTATACAATAGTGAGTGTCAGCACAATTACATCAACCTTGAAGTCCAGACTACTGTCAAAAGTAATGATGATGCTCGAAACAAAGCAAAGAAAAGCGAGAGAATCGGAAAGCGAGATTATTCTGACAATGTGAACCAGATGTGATTATGAAAATTGGTGTCCTTCAAAATGTCACAGCGTTTCAACAGTCTATTTAAGCGCTTTATGAGCACGTCAGTGCATATACAATACTATACATTTGCGCGTCAGTGTATGTAAGCACAGAGGATCTGGAGTTGAAGGCAGAGAAAAGACTTTGATGGAGAAGGAAATGTCAGACTGTGCACCAGTGACCTGGTAAATCCATCAGCTGGTTAATGGAAACCTTGTCAGCGGTGAAGAATTAACGGTCAAGGTCTCCTGGCCACCGACAGTGGCGCTCTGCATGCTTAAAACGACATTATCTGCATAGCAGATAAACATTAAACTGAAATACCGCTCAACTCAGACAGATGTTATACAGCTGTTCTACAGTCCAGTCGGTGTTTGCGAACATGAACAACTTGCATCCTGAGCCAGAAATGAGCTTCCAGGAACTCACCTGCTGTGTCATCCAGGGTAACCGTCTCAGAAGGGCTTCGTAAGCAATGCATGGAATGGTATATATATTAAATATTAGATAAGTTGATCGGCAGGTGTGTGCTGTTTAGCGTATTTAATTGTTGAACTCAGTGCTTCCTAAAATGAGGATTAGCACAGTTACATTAATTCTTAATTCATATTTTCTGTTCTGAGTCTTCATCAGCGTGTGTCAGTTAATTTGTTTTCTTTTGCGTTTTTTCTTTGCTGTGGTGTTTTAAGAATTCAGAGACAGACGAAAGTCAGGACGAATCTGAAGTGCATGTAAAAGCCTGTGAAAGTCGCTGGAATATGAAATAGTTCGCCAAACTCCCTTTGTATTTTTTACTTATTTCTCTTGTTTTCATCTAATCTCATCCCATCTGCCTAACCTTATGTGTCTTTATTTTATTCTATCAATATTTATTTGCAAGCTAATATTAACTTGGTAAAAAAAAAAAAAAATGGAAAAACAGCAGATTTGGCAAACGTGGAGAGCAGGCTGTGATTGTAGGTGTGCGCTCAGTGAACCTGCACAGTCACTGTCCTCTCATCAATTGAATTATTGGAATTAATTACCACTCTCTGCCCGGGAACACACGGCTGGCATTTACATACAGTGACCCATAGTACCTTGTGTGCATGTGTATATGTATGCTTGTGTGTGTGTGTGTGTCTGTGTGTGTGTACATGCACCTTCCCCTTGGAAATAACCAATCCCGAGCGTGGGCAACGATCACACATACACAAATGCAAACACACACACACACACACACACACACACACACACTGACACATTTTGCTGTACCTGCCTGTTGGCATTATTCGACAAGACAGCTGCATGTCTAATCTGCATAGTGATATCATTTGGATAATATTGGAGGAAGCTCAGGGACCACCTGCTTGTATGTTTAAATTCTGGTGAGGAGAGGGGCCAGGTGGGTTGGGGGTGGTGGGGGCTTCGTGCAGTTAGAGCACAGCCTTCTCCAATTATGATATACATTGTTATAATTGGGGCACGCATGTCGGCGGGTGTAATTGCGCAAACTTTTTTCCTGCCATGTCTCGTCACAGGCGCGTGCTGACATTATCACGCGGAATCGCCACCTTTTTTTTCTCTCTTGTCCTTGAACCCACCATCCGGCAAAAGTTTAATTCCGTTGATCGTTCCTGGTGTAATCGAGGACTTGTTGCTGGAGGACAGAAAGAGGAAGTCGTGCAATTCTTCCCCAGATGCCTCCCATCACAGCCACAGGAGCCGGAGGCCTGCGTGCCCTCACAGGTGCAGACGATGCCCCACCTTAACCAAAATGCGGTTCCAGTGGAGTGCCGCACCGACGGATAGCGGCTGAACCCCGGCGAGACATGTGTTATGGAGCCCTTAATGAAAGAGTTGTGCCCCATTGAGCCCTATAATGAATCTTCTGACATTGAGAATCCCACGGGGGGGCTGCTTAATTCCTAGGAGTAAGTTCAAGTAGCTAACACATTTTGATAGAGGAAATTGCCGCCGAAAGAAAAGATGGGCCCGATGATGTTTCGCTGCGGTTCTTTTTAATTGGCCGCGAGTAGCCTGGTACGCATGTACCCGCGTGTCGCCGTCAGAGAGAGGTGTTCGAAATGCCTTTGTTCAGCCTCTTTATGCAGCCCTGTCCGGCTTGTCTAATACCTGTTTAGCTTTCATCCCGGCTAATGGAAATGTCAAAAAAAAAAAAAAACACTGTAGAAAAAGCAGGACTGCCCATTCTCCTCAGAAGCCAAAAGATGTGAAGCGGAGATTGCTGCCAAGCCTCGTCAAAGACGCACACCCCTGCACACACAGGCGCAGTGCTTTGCAGTATTATAACTGATAAGAGCTTTTGTAGATTTTGGTAATGATGTCCCTGAATACCAAGCGAGCTGCGTCTAAAGAGACCCACAGGAATTAATAAAAATGTCTCCCGTTCCTTGGTTGCTAGCTCGCATTTGAGGGATCACAAAAAAAAATGAATGAATGGCATAATTTAATTATGTATTTCAGGGTGTCTCCGCATGTATTGCGCCATTTTGGAAAATCTTGCATCCCTCCATTATGATCTGGTTCTTTGTCTTTTTTCACCCGCCTCCCCTTTTTCTACCTCGCTCTTTCGTTTCTGGCGGGGCTTCTCTTTCTTTCAACGTTCCTTTCCAGTGTCTCCACGTCCCCTTTCTGTCTCGTCTTTAATTCTGTCAGCCCCTTTCCTTGTATCCCTTTCTTCCCTCGCACGCCTCCGCCTCTCTACACCGCCGCTCCGATTCATTCCTCCTCTGCTCCCACTCTTGTGCTTGGGCAGGTGGCGGACCAGCTGGCCTACTACATCCATGTGTCAGCGACGGCGATCACGGAGGAGACGTTTGATGCGGCTGTACAGTCTGGCGCAGCGCAGGGCGACCCCACCCCGCAGCTGAGTGGGACGACCTGTTTGCGTGCCCCGCCACCCACCTTGGTTTGCCTTCAGCACCTACTGGGAAAGTAGCATCAAAGACAACAACACCACCAACCTGTGTGCCGCTAAGCTCGCCGGCCTCACAGGTGGGTAGAGAAAGAGACAGTTCAGCGTCAGACTGCTCTGAACTACTGTTGTAGTTCTAGAGAAAAAACGTCTTCGCTCTTATGAAGAGGATGTGTACGGGTCTCCTCAGTTATCTAGCCAGATATTCATCGGTAACGTGAGCTGCTGCAACTGCTTGCCTGCGAGAGTTTGTAGAAGAAATTGCCAGTGATATTTGGCCTCACAAACATAAACAGCTCGGCAAGATGCTCGGGGTCCTTTCGTAATCAAGGTTTTGAAGAGAAAATGGATTTCATTCCTACCTGCGTGGTCGCTTATTCTTTCTTTCAGTCCTTTCAGAGGATGTCTCAGTCAGAATCAGCAGCAGGACTTTTCAATCAGTTTCGCCGAAGCGGCCAAAAAAAATGACTCAACTGCAGGCGCAAAACATTATCCTCCCGAAAGAGGAGTTCATCATGATAAAGGCTACGGCGCTATCGTCTTTACAAAATGTCAGTTTTGACAGCCCACTGTTGATCTGCTTCATGTGGAACAACAGGCCCTTTCTACGATTTGGACTCGTTCTTTCATGTTGCAACCAAAGAGACGCTCTCTGTTGTTTGAAAAAAGCCCCGGAAAGGTAAAAGCTGACGGACTAGTTGAATCGGGAGACACACAGGGGTAATCACACAGCACACTGGTAAGTTGTGATGGTTCAATTCTCATGCTAATTATCTCAATCAGCGTGCAAAACGCCACCGCTTTTTTTTTTTTTTTTTTTCAAAGAAGCGGCACGCACTCGGTGCGCGGGCATGCGAGCGCACGTGTATACACACCCGCGCCCGTCGTAAACAGAAACTGCACACCCACAATTACACCTTCCTCCACCTGACACAGCTCCATGTTTCCCAGATAATCAGACAAAGATTGGATAATCCTGACAGAAATCCTTTTTCATTCCCTCAGCCCCCCTGCAAATTCTCATTTTGCAATATCGTTTTCAGTCAATACCCCGACAATCAAAGGCCTTTCAAGGATTTAAAATTCCTAGACTCTGAAATCAGGCCTGTGGGGTTCACATTTGATTTTTTTTTTTTTTTTTTTTTTTTGTGCTTTCTAGGAACTACTTTTAGTAACAATGAAGTCAGACCGTGAATATGTATGTAAATGGAGAACACAGGTAATGCTATAGCTGCCGGGTGTGTACATTTCTCTCCCATGTCGGACTGACTGGCAGCAATCATGCAAAGCGCCTTGTTTGGCTCGGAGCGAGGCTAAGCCCCGCTTCATCCATTAACCTCTGGCTCGCCAAAGGTTAAGTGGCCATAGCACAGAAACATACACCTTGAACTATATTCACATGCAGCACAAACATGTATGTGGATAAAGCAGCACCCGCTGGCTGGCGAAATGAATCGTAGTTGTGTGCTTTTTAGCTGTTTTGTTCACCTTCTGCGCTCTGAGTCGGCTCATTATTTTTTTTCCTTTTCCTCCACTGTTTTTCTGTCCTTGTCTTGTTTAGCTCCTCTGTTTAAAGGCTAATGGAGGGTTGCATGTTGCTGCCACTGGGTATAAAAGTGTGTTTTGATGATGCCCAGCTATATTCCTTGCGCTGATTCTAACTTTCTCCCTCGGCGAAAACCGATAACAGGAAGCTGTTGTCTCGCCAGAAAACTCTGGCCTTCAAAGTCCCTCATTATTCCGTGTGATCCAGCACGCTGTTCCCCTCTGCTTTCAATCGTGCGCGTGTTCCGTTTACGACCATTAGTTTCATTCACGTTAGCGTGTGATGCTACATTTCACCTTCTTTTAAAACCCCAAGTGTTACGACCCGAGTGTGTGGACTCGTCGTTTCTTTTCTCGGGATTTCTCTTGTCCGTCGCTGCTGAAGCTGTAAACACTTTCAGCTTTCTCCCACCGAGGGTTGCGAGATTTTAATCCGTTTGATCTCAGTGCTAAGAGTGAGATGCATATTTCCTTCCTTGCAACTCAACAGCTGTTTTGCCCGTGCTTTGTAGACACAGAAACCCTAAAAGAGGGCTCTCCCCGGGTACCCTCCACTCTTCAATACGGATCCTATTCTTGCACTTTGTAGGCGTAAAACAAAAAAACCTGAGAGAGCGCTGCCCTCCTGAGATGTAGGTATGACTTTACTGCATCTGCTGTATTCTCAAAAGGAACACAAACCCATGATTTGCATGATTTGCGTTATTTCACATCGGATGTAAGCCACTGAAGGCTTTGTGGTGGCCGTGTGATGTGCAATGTTTCATGTGATGTTATTTTTGTGTAAGAAGGTGGCCGGCGCAGTTCCATACATCCCCAAAGGAAGGCCCACAGCGCAGCCCTGAGGAGGCCGGCGAGGACAAGAAGCCAGTTCAAAGAATGAAGAGCAAGCCTAAGGGGCTCCGTGTGTGTGTGTGTGTGTGTGTGTGTTTGTGTGTTTGTGTGGGTGCCTTTGTCTCTCCGTTTGTCTCTCTGGGGATGCTGTCTAAAAGGTCACACAGACTTTATCTTTTGATCTGTGATTCTCTCTTCAAAACGCCATTGAAGCGCCAGCATCTGCTTCCCGACTCTGGCTCTTTGGAGTTTTTTTTTTAATTTTTTTTTTTTATTTAATGAGGCACTGGGCTCGCCACCTCTCACCTTCACCTCTCCACATTCTTCATAGCCTTTTGTCTTCCATCTCGTGCACCGCTGTCCGCCGCCTTCCCCTTTCCCTTCTCCAGCCCGCGCGTTTTCCTTTTAACGCGTCCCGTGTTTTTTTTCTCAGCCTCTCCTTAGCTCCCTTGGTCCGACGCCGATTTCCCCTCACACCTTCATCTCTCCTTTCCTTTCCTCCATCACTTCAGACTGAGGAGCTACAGCGAAAAAAGTTGTGGGGGATAAATCAGGTTTCCTGAAAGAGATGGACTTTTTGAAGAGGCTGCTCTGCCAATCTGTTAGGCGCATCAGCCCGCGGCTACAAAAACCCAAAGGTCAAGCAGTTCCGTATTATCATGCAGATCTCCAGTTTTTTTATTTTATTTTTACAAGTGCTGCAGGTACAGGACATCTGCAGATCCATGAGCAGTATAACAGTGTCTGTAACATCATTGGTTGTTGCAGAGTGATGAAAAAAAGAGAATTATGCATCAGCTCAGTGTCCTTTCGGAGAAGTTAGCATCCCACTGCACGAAATCTTGGTGTTCAGTTTTAACCAGCGCTCACATCCGTCCCTCACATCAACAAACTGGCCTAGATAACTGCAACTCTCTGCCTAGATCCTTAGGTGGCGCCCTTCTAACTGTTCTGAAGTCGAGGCTAAAAACTAGGCGATCGTGCCTTCGCCATCAGGGCCCTGTGGCTTTGGAATATTATATGTATTTGTTGTATTTATTTTGTTCATTTTTGTCATATTTCTGTTCTTCAGTCATTTGTTTCTAACTATTTAGCTTTACATGCCATTTATTTCATTTGTCCTTTGCAATTTTACATTTCTGTGTTTTATTCTACTTCCTTCTGCTTTATTTTGTCGAGGCACTTTGTAAACTGTGCTTTTAAAAAGTGCTATAAGAATAAAGGGTTAGGGTAGGGTTAAAAAGTGCTTTTTAAAAGTGCTATAAAAATAGAAGTTTATGATTATTATTGTCGTTGCATCGGGCCGCTGCTTCATAACTTGGCTGTTGTGCGCGAGGTGTGGCTCGCAGCACTGAGCGTCGTGACACAGCGCGCGGTTTAGGCCAGCTCGGCATATTGGCTGGTATGAAGCCACCGTGGAGGCACAGTGTGATGAATTATGGGCAAACAGAGAGTATTGAGGCTTTATCCACCGCGCTTTACAGCTCTAAGTTGGCTTAGGCAGCTAAACAATCCATTTAATACTGTAGGGCCAGCTCTGCCCAGCAGCACCTGCTTGGATGTGGAAATTTAGGTACCCCATGACTGATGACACTGGCTAATGCTCAAATCGGCGCGCCGCTACCTTCTGTGTACACGAGAATGAAGGCAGTGTTATGGGTTCATTGAATATATTTGGGCGGGAAATGGAAAATGATGCGGGGCGAAGTTTCAGCATGTGCACATGCAGCACAGGCAGCCAGAGCGAGCTGTGGGGCAGAAGCGCGCCGCACTCCATCAACGTTCCTCCTCCGTGTGAAGCGTGGCGCAGAGCTCGACATTTGCCATTCATCACTCCGGGTGCAGCACAACATACCCGCAGATTACAGCCTGCAACCGCCTGTAGGAAAGAGTGAGCAGAAAAAAAAAAAGAAAAGACGGATAGGGATGGAAAGTCACATCGGTGGTCGGTTTTGACTTGCTCGTGGGCAGGTCAGCATTTATAACGCTCTTTCTCTCTGAACGCCCTCTGTCCTCTGCAGCCCCACCTGTCCGCGCTGAAGGAGCACGGCGGAGAGACTGCCAGGCTCGAGCGCGGCCAAGTGGGCGCTGAGTCTTACCTGCATCATCTGGGTCGCCGATCTGCCCCGCGAGGTTCCTTGCATTTCACCGTGGCTCCTCTGCCTCTTCCTCTTTTTGCTCCCGTCCGCCTTTGACTCCCATCGCTGCTTAAATGCTGCGGTATACTCAGCCTTGTCCAACTCCAGCCTCTGTAAATGAATGCACGTGCGGCTGCTTCAAGTTCATTTCACACGAGCAATCTCGTGTTCCGCGGATGAGCCAGCGCAGCATTAGCAGATGACCTTTCGCTGTCAGAATGTCCATTTCGGTTGCACACCAGCTCTCCAGTTGGATTGGGTTGTTTTTTTTTCTTTCTTTCTTTTTGTCTTGTCGGATAAGACATCATCGTCATCATCATCGCGAAGCCCACCTCCCACTCAGACTTCAGAGTTACAATAGCGGGCGAGTGAATGCAGCGAGTGGAAGGCCCCGTCACTGTTTTCATTACCGCGGCGCTTTTCATTTCAGCCGACAGCTCGGCAGACCGAGGGGAAGATGTTTAACCTTAAATAATTACGCCCTGAACCCTCATTGTTACAATCATTTGCCGCCCCTGTTGCACGACATTTCTGATTTCTCCGAGTCTTTTTATGTGTCCCATCTTCCTCATCTTCTTCCTCTCTGCCCAGTCTCTCTCTCTTGTTCCTTTGAAAGTACATCAAGGCGCGCCGGGCTCAAACAAAACGTTTGGTATAATTATTAAGTGCGGATGTGGCTACAATCGCCTCGACAGCCCAGGAGCTGTCGGGGTGATGCTTCTTTCAGAGCAACCGAGGTGCTTTTGAAACCCTTTTGTACCACCGAGCGTGTCCCTTAACCCACGCCGTGGACAATTCAGAGCCACACTCCCAGAGACTTTGTAACCGCTGGAGTTGGTTCGATTTTTGGAGCGGAATTTCATTAATCACGTCGAAATGTTTTATTCAGCTCGAGAAGGCAGCGGCTACGCGGAGTGGTGCGACGGCTTTCGTAACCTGTATCAGTGGCTCAGCCTCTCACACGTGGTTAAATCTCAAGTGTCTGGCTCGGTGTGGTTTTCTTCCGGCCTTTTTTTCCCCAGAGCCGTTAAGTGGCGTCGTGAAAGGCTTTTTTCCCTGTGCCCTCCTGAGTCCTTTTACTCACTTATTCATTATTTCTCATACCTGAGGTGGAGGTAAGCCATTTTACAGCCATTTAGGTGCCGTTGCCAAGACAGTGCTGCCGGGAAAAAAAAAAAAAGGCTCCCTGTCTGTGCCGAGCAGGCCAGCAGTCTGCAGGCTTCACTGATGACCACTGACCTGGATCTTGCATATTTGAGTGCTTGTGTATGAAAGAAAAATTAATCACAGATCTTGCATTGTAATAATGCATCTCTGTGTGTATTTTTTTTTTTGGTTTTTACCAACCTGCTTCCCCTGCAGTCGTGCACGTTGTCATCGGCCATGGATTATGTTGGAAACCCACGACTCGCCGTGTTTATCGCGGCTCAGATGGCCGCGGCCTCTCCTGCAGCACCGCACACTTCATGTTTTCCATCTCCCCTCATTGTTCGGAAGGCTTTCTTCCCCTTCCAGTCGTATGAAATCATAGAAATGGAAAAAAAAAAGAGAGAGAAAAAAAAACCCCTCTTGTTTATTTTCTACAGAAAAAAGGGAACCCATCAAGGCCCTCTCTCTGTCTTTTTGGAGCAGAACCAGATCAGTGATGTGGTTTCCATTTGTGTCTGATGTTTTTTGGCTAATACTTTCTAATCAGAGTCCATTTGTGTCATGGTAGCATGTGTGGTTGTCTGTGTCTTTTTTAATGTGTGTATGATGGCTAATGCATGCGCTGAGTGCACAGCGCGAGTGTGGCCCCCGTGTGTGAGCGTGCACATCTGTGACTGTGTGGGTCTGCGTTGTGTTCCAAGCTTGTGTGTGTGTGTGTGTGTGTGTGTGTGTGTGTGTGTGTGTGTGTGACTTGCCACTGCCCCCTCTCTCCTGCAGGGCCTCAGCCATTTTCTTCATTTGTTGCAGCTTCGTGTTTCTTTTCTTTCCCTCTCTCCTCTTCTCTTCTTGCACCAGGGAACACAATGTCTGGTTTAATATCATTTTCCAATCACTGAAGGCTGCAGGGCAAGGACTTTTGACTGAGCTATTTCGTTCCAGCTAATACCAAAAGAGAGGGGAGAGAAAATAATAACCCTAGTGGTTGATAATAGCTGCAGTGATCATTCTGCAGTCATTTGCCTCTGGTGCTCTCTTGTAGCTGCAGCTGATGTTGTCTTTGTTTTCGCACTCCCCGCTACACAGAGTTACACCACTATTACAAGCTGTCCGACACCCTTCGTCTCCTCCATGTCCATCTGAGATATATTCAACACCATCTGGTTGTTTTTACGGAGGGGGGAAAAAAGTAAAAGAAATAAAAACCACGAGATGTGCTTTCAGAACAGAGGGAGAACAAAAAAGTCCAGTGGATATGTACTCTTAAAGTCAAGACTAGCCTGTTGTAATGTATGCTTTTTGAAGTGGTCCAGATTCTGAGGAAACTGATTATACAAGAGCTTAGGGGGAAATCTCTGGGGAGTTAAGATTCAGGGACATATGTTGTCTTCATCTCCACCCGCCTCCCTCTGTTACCCATCCTGTTTTTTTTTTGTTTTTTTTTCTGAGAGGGAGGGAGGGAGTCAGACTGAGAAGGAAAGGAGGGAGGGGAGGGAAAAAAAAATCATTATTAACTCATAAGCTGGTTAATGCTGTAGCACTCTCAACCTTCAGCTCAAATGAGAATTTCCGTCATTTACATATCAATTTAATTTCCTGTGTTTCCCTCTCCTCTCTCCCCCTCCTTCATTAAAAGCAGCATTTGCTTGCCACTGCAATCAGCCTGTACAACACATTTTCCTGTGCAGCCAGCACGCTCGCGCGCACTTAAACGCGTCCTTGCGCGCGCGTACACTCCCGAGCAAACAGGGGGAAAAAAAAAGAAAGGCATTTGGCGCACGCGGAAAAAAAACAGCTATGTTTTGACACAAGCAAATGCAGAGATGCGCACACCTATATTTACTTTGTGTCATCCTGTCACACACACACACACACAGATGTTCACGTACACACACACACACAGATGCAGAGGCAGTGTGTTGGGGCTCAGGCAGGCAGACAGAGCAGCTCCGTGGCCCGCTGTAGCTCTGTCAGGATTAAACCAGTGATCAGAGAAATGAAAGGGAAGCTGTCATTCCACATAGGCCTCTATACACATCATCCTCAATAATTACACCCTCTCCTTCCTCCGCCTCGCTTCTTCCTCTCTTATAACCTCCTACCTGTGTGTGTGTGTGTGTGTGCATGCATGCGCGTGCGTGTGTGTGTCACAGACTGCATGCTTGACTGACACCCAGCACATCAAATAGGGGCTTTTATGAAATGTGTGCCCGCTTGAATTACACTCACTTTAAACCTTACCCTTTTTTTTCCCCTCTCTGGCATAAAGCCACACCTGTGCACGCATGTGTGTGTGTGCATCTGAGATTTGTGTATTTATGGGATATGTGTGCGTGTGCCTGTGTGTGTGTGTGTGCCCACATGAGTGCCCCCCCCCCCCTTTTTGAATCGATACAGATGTGCCTACCCCCAGCTCGGGCCCACATCTGGCGGTGGGCTTAAACCTGCAGGGGATGTATGCAGCTAACCACTTCAGTGTGGGGCTGTAGGCTTATGAATGTGATCAAATATTCAGTTCAAGCAAAGTGTTACACAGCAAGGCCTCAAGTGTAAAGTAAGTTTAAGGTCTGTCAATTTAAGTCAATGCCATATGTGACCTCTGGTGTGAAAGTCAAGAGGTACCAGATCCGGGCTGTCACAGAGTGATCCCCTTTCATTTTTTATGACTAATTTTATGGAATTTCCATTTTCACTGGAATTAGAGGGGATCCGCGAAGGCTGAAGGCTGGATTCGACCTTTGCCACGGCTCAGACAGGGTTCCACGGCTGGATCGGGCGAGGAGGGAAATTATTTAGTGTAGCTTATCATACCATTTCACAAGTTTGAATTGTCATCTTTGTTCCTTATTTCAGTTTCACTATTTGATTTTTTTTTTTCATTGTCAGATTTTTTTTTTTTTAATTTTAATTGGTAAATTGGTAAATTGTCAAGTTGTATTAATAGCAGAAGTTATTTATGATACCATATAATTTGTGATTTAAAGCGATGGTGCCGTTTTCATGTTAATGCTGCTGGATGATTCGTGGTTTGTGTGCGTTTGTTAAAATTCTGCGATGAAAGCTGCACGGCTACGTATACACCCTAGAGGTCATAAATGTTTCTGTTTGTCATGTCATGTCATGTCATGTCATGTCATGTCATGTCATGTCATGTCGTGTCATTATCCGTAACCGCTTATCCCTTTCCATGGGGTCACGGGGTGTTGCTGCTGGAGCCAATCCCAGCCTCGTCTCAGGGCGAGGGCAGGGTACTCCCTGGACAAGTCGCCAGCTCATCACAGGGCCCTCACTGATGAGCAATGTGGGGTTCAGTATCTTGCTCAAAGACACTTCGACATGCAGCTCAGCCGGGATTTGAACTAGCGACCTTCCGCTCACTAGTCGACCTGCTCTACCCGCTGAGCTACAGCCGCCCCTGTTTCTATCTGTCTGTTTTCAATATTCCTCTTTTGCCTGTGTGAGTGTGTGAGATTGGTTGCAGGTGTGTCTGATTGAGGACACACCTGTGGAGCTGATTGGCTGCTGTCCTGGAGCAAGGCCGGCTTGTTAATGAAATCATTTAAAAACACTTTGCTGCTGGTGGTGCTTGGAGGAAGAGAGGTGTTTTCTCTTGTTGCACCGGGGTTTCCCCTTGGCCCTGGTCGTAACAATCGGGGGCTCGTCCGGGACCTGAATGTCCATGAGGTGAGGTAGATGTGGTTTGGTTTAGTTTGTTTGTGTAAGTGGCCTTTAGTGAAGTGCAGTGGTCATCTCTTTTGTTAATTTGTTGTTGGTGCATTTCGTGTTTATGCGTGAGCACCCTTACCAGATAGCTGCCGGGCATTTTCCAGAATTTGCCACGTTATTATTTTGCCTTTCTTATTTTTGGTGGTAATCCTGAGTGGGGGTACGCTTCAGTTTAGTACAGTTGACTAGGTTCCTGGTCTTTGTTGACGCACTGAGTTCAGCTTTTAAAATTGCCTCGAGCTCGGCAAGTCACTGAAGACTAGCTAGGTGAGTTAGCCATCTTTGTAGGCAGGTAAAGTTGGGCTGTCTCTACAGTTTGTTTCCTTTGTGTTGTACTTTGCACAACAACATAGTTTTTTGTGAGATGCCTGCTTTTATGATGTGTGGCTAATTAATACTTGTGTGCAGTAACTTTTTGTGACCTTTAGGTTGTTGTTACTGGACTCCACATTTGTTGGGTCAGCTTAAGAGTGAGCTTGCAACATTCGTGTAGTGGTGACTACAGTGTGATGCCTTTTGCGTGTGGTTGTGCAGTCCACTTTTGGTGTTGTCAAGTAGGTGTTGCTACTTTTAGTGTATTAATTATTGTGACTAGGATGGCGTCACTCCCCAGATCAGTTGATCTTGAGTGGTGGGTATTTAAAGGCCGGCTCCTCCCAGGTACTGCAGGCTCTCCTCCGTCGTCCCAGACTGCCAGCATGCATGATTGTGCACCAGCAATGTTTGTTAATAAAATCATTTAAAAACGCTTTGCTGCTGGTGGTGCTTGGAGGAAGAGGGGAGTCTCATTTTCTTGTTGCACCGGGGTTTCCCCTCGGCCCTGGTTGTAACAACTGACATACAGCATACGACATAACAAATAGTGCGTTATTGTAATTGCTGAGCTATGGAATTAAGAGCTGCCATGGTAGAGGGGGCTTAATTGAGTCGGCTTAATTATTTGTGTCCTTTTTGGTTTGCAGTTCATTTGCGGTGCGTATGCTGCTTTAAGTCATTTTAGCCACGTTTTAACAACTCTAATCACTTCCTAAGTAAGTTGAGTCGCTCGGTGGACCTAACTGGACCGAGAGTCGTTTTCCACCTCGAGCCAGTCCACTCCAACCAGTATAATACTTCTGTCTCTTCAGCTGAGCTTTATAGAAACCCAAAACGTGTGCTCCGAAGCGAGTAATGAATAAGCTAATACCTTGGTTTTGCTTGCTGTTTGTCCCCCCCCCTTTTTTTTTTTTTTTGCAACTAATGACTTTGTACTGTAAGACTACCTCGTATCCAGGGTTTTGTGTAACAGTGACTTGTTATTATAGCTCAGCACTTGAGCGTGTAATAAATGTAAATCTCAGTGTCTGTAACTTGGTCCCCCGAAGCTCATTATTTGTGACAAGTGTGTGAGACGGTGTTTGTTTTCTGCTGTGTTGCAGATGAGTAATGAGATCATTCGCCTGTGCTTCCAAAGCATCTCCCTGGACAAGATCTTTAAGGGCTATGAGTTATCCGGCAAGCAAAACCTCAGCGACTGTATCCAGCGCTGCCCGGCTTGGAAGGAAAAGGCACTCGCTCGCCTCGCAGGTTCATCGCCACGTAAGAAAAAAAAATATCACGAATGCACACCGCAGGGAGGGTCCCTTTTTAAAAACCTGTAAAATATTAAATCAAATTCAAAGCCATATAGAGCATTTCTGTATTGAATGTGGCAATTAGAGGTCTTAGTGTTTCACTGTTGTGCTGATTGATCTGTAATGAAATCAAATTTTCATACGACTATAAATTTGAACGGATCGCTGAGGCAGAGTCGGGCACCGAGCCAAAAACAAACCCAGTTAAAGCCCTGGTAAATCGATGGGACCGACTCAGGTTGTTCATTTACTTTCTCGTCCTCTGGTCGGTTTATTGGGCCGAGGAGACACCAAAACTCCTCATCAAGTCTGGACGTCACATTTAACGACTGACCTTTGCAAATCACAGACGTGGTCAAACATGCCGTACGCATCAAGAGTCGGCACAAACTACACAATCAGAAGTGAAGATGTTCAGCTAATTAGAATCTGCACTTGTCTTGTGAAGGTTTAGACTGACTTGTCTGTCTAGCTCCCTCAGACTCTGACTCAGCTGTGATTTAAAATGCTACCTGAATGCCAGAGCCTTTATTTACTGTAACGCTCATTACAGACTTGGAAATGTCAGAAGTACCAGGGGAAAAAAAAACAAAAAACAGCCGGTTTAGTTTGTACCTCAAACATATTTTCCAGTGGGGCTCCGCGGCGGATGTGTGTCAGAGGAGCCAAACGGGCCTGTTTTAAAAATTATGAAAATGAGGCGATGAGTCGTAACGGTTGATTAGAAAACGATCGCGATGTGGGCAGCTTCCCTGAAGAGGTTTGCATTCGAATCTACAGCCAGAATTAATGTGTGCTGACTGTCCTTGGCCCTCTTTTGTGCAGACCAGCGCAGGCTCTATCATCTAGACAGTTATAAAAATCCAAATTGGGGTTACGAGGGTTTTTTTTTTCTTCTTCTTCTTTTTTTTTTTTAAATTGCATGTCCCAGCTGCACTGCATTTTCCATTCCTTGTGTGTAAGTTTAACACGCATGCAAGGCCGGTATAGTCAGTTCAAACGGGCTAAAAACCATATGCAGAACTTTTCCTTATGTATGCTGTTTATTCATTTTTCAATACTTTCATTAGCTGTGTTTATTCTTTAGTAATAAGATTTTGTGGGGGATTTTTTGTGTGTGTTGCTGTTGTTGTTGCATTCTCTTAAAGTTTGGAAGCAATCAGATCATCCATGAGATCAGTTCACCATCAGTCCACAGGGTGCCACAGGGGGCGAACTTGTGTGTCGGATTAGCCAGCTTGAACCCGTGCTCCAGAACTAATTTTAATTTAGTTTTCAACATGAGACACAGCCATGTTTGCCTTATTGGAGAGTAGAATACTTTGCTGCCTGCAAATTAAAGTGCTACTTGCTATGAAAATAGAGAGTAACAAGTGCTATTTGATGTCAGTCAAGATCCTTAGTTGTTTTTTTTTTGTATTGATTGGGTCTTTAATTGTCATTTAAAAAAATCACGCCGCAAGTCTTAAAATAACTATTGACTGAGCCGCTTTGATCACCGGCACTAAATGCAGACGCAGTTGTGATTACTCTTGTTTTGCCGTCTTAACGACATCACCTCTGCGGAAAATGTGAAAGTGCCACCGATGCTATTGATGATAATTCCCCCCACATTCTGCCGACTAAATGAGAGCGTAATAGAGCGGTTGTGTGTAATGATAAAAGCTGCGAGACTGCCGCTTACTTCAAAGTAATACGGAGTATTCTTCAGTGACAGCGGATCACTGCAAACATCTGCTTCTTCCTGTCAGCTGGTTTACCCTCCTCTCGCTTTCTGTGCATGAATTTACATACAAGCTATTCTAGAATTGAATTACACAAAGTTCACTCCCATACAATTCAGACATTCCCCACAAAATAAACAGTTTTTTTTTCTAATAGGGTCAGTGGAAGGGAAGTTGTGCTTCACCTTATTTGTTTCCTTCAGTTGTCAGTTAATCAGTAGGTCAATGGTTTTCTGAACTGCAGATTTTCACTTCATTACTATGATTGCCCTAAGAGGGAGTCTGAAGGGATCCCAGAGTTTTCACTGGCTGACACACACACACACACACACACACACACACACACACACACACACACACACACACACACATACATTCCAGGCTCTCCAATACCCCTTCGGGCCCCTCGCTGTCTGCACGGGCAATCGACCTCGTCCAACCAATTAAAGACGGCGCTTAGTTCCTGATCGATGGCTGAGGTCAGGGTGGGGCAGGATGAGGACAGCAGGAGAGGAGAGCAGCTATTCAACTTCATGACCCAATGAGGGTTTTTATTTGGTCTACCCATCTGAAGCTCCTCACCCTGAGATCGCACCTAAGGTGCCAAATGCCTCACATGCATCTCTCTCATGGAATTCATTTTAAACAAGAAACTCAGTCGTCGTTGCTCCACATTGTTGGAGAACAATTGTGTTTGATGAAACAATTTGGAGTTAATCTACTTGTTAGACTAGGTCAGGCTCATAGATTTGTTTTGGGGATCTGCTGGAAAAGGTCTGCATGCTTTAATGTTCGAAAAATAACATTTGATTTTCCCCTCATCCTGTCCGATGCAGCACCTCTATTCACCCTTTCTCTGAACGCTCCATTTTAGCGCCTGTTTCTTTAAGGCCACCCCCCTCCTTCGAAGCCCAGTCTGCTCTGATTGTTCAGATTTCACAGACCTGAGCAGGCGCCATGCATCTGCCTCGGCTTCCATCACAACCACAACTAACATTGAAGCTAACCCTCTACAATATGAGAGCGTATAAGAAGTATAAGTAATTCACAGACGGTAATGATGTTGTGATATGATTTGTCAGCAAATCAACC
Source organism: Acanthopagrus latus (assembly GCF_904848185.1). NCBI lineage: Eukaryota > Metazoa > Chordata > Actinopteri > Spariformes > Sparidae > Acanthopagrus > Acanthopagrus latus. Next base: position 17,173,249 of record NC_051048.1, read on the forward strand.
TGTAATACTGAAGCTGTCCGAGGTGTTTTAGTTGTGCAGAAAGTGTGTCACAACCCTGCCCCCCCCCCCCCCAAAGGTTAGGTTTATGATGTACACCCACTCAGAGAGCAGATCATCACACACCACCGTCTCTGATTCCGTATGTGAGGGAGCCTGGTAGGTACCGTACGTGACGACACATATTACCGATACTAACACCTGAAAGGCGAAAGGAGCTATAACCTCCAAACATTCAGCATTCGAATTATTTCCTTTTGCAACTGTTTTCTTTATTCATGGAATTTCTGAGAGACCTCGAACTCACAAAGGCCTTTCCGAAGATAGATAGCAACCTTTTAAAAAAAACATAAGTGAATAACATTCCCCGCTACATTATCTCTAGTCAGTCCTTCATCAGCGGCTGGTGAGGGAGGGGAGGGGAGGGGAGGGTGTCAAGTAAAGGAGGAGGCCGATCTGTTTTTCTCCCCTTCGGATATCACACCAGCGAGCCTGTCACCCACACAGCCAATATCACAGTCAGTCCACACACCGGGTTCAGTCACAGGGCAGGGAGAGAAAGCAGCGGGGAGGGAGGATGAAATGAGGAGGAGGAGGAAGGGAGGTGTCAGCGGGGGTAAAAATGGGACGGCGGCATGTCCTGGTGGCTCAGAGCGACGGGGCACGTGCTAGATGCTTACGGTTGCACTTTCATTCTGAGGCCCCTTCCTCCAACTTGCCCTGTCTCTTTGCTTTTTTTTTTTTTTTCAATAATGCAGTAAATACATACAGAATGAATAAATATATTTGAGTTGCCAACAGAAAAGGCCGGCGGAGTAGTGCTGGATGGGTTATAGAACGCAGCGTTGGAAGGGGGGGTGCAGTATGAATGAGCAAAAGAGGACTTTTACATCAGAATACACCTCGCTGAGGCTGACACCGGCCGACCCCCGACATATTTGCGGCGGCGAAAAAAGAGCGATCCGGGGGAAATCGCTGAAGTGCTGCTAGACGCAGTGTCAACACAACAATACTGACAGCTCGGAAACCCATTTACTGTATTAGTCCCCCAGGGATGCCACCGTCTCTGAATTGGTCACAGAATTAGGTACCAGGGGACGCAGCCTTCCTCTGTGGCGAACGGATAAAGTCATAAAACTGGAAGTCGACCAAGAAATCGCCACCAGCACCGCGGTAGCCAGACTGCTGCGTTCGCGTCCTTCTCACCTTCCTGCTCTCGAAGTGCGGCTCAGACTCATGCGCGCATCGTTTTTTTTTTTTTTTTCACATGGTCGCTCCCACGCAGTATTAAGTGCAATAAAGTGAATCTGGGACACGCTAAAGAACAGGCTGTAATTGCACTTAAGTAAATCTTGACGCATGCATGCCCGTTTCTTGGGAGCTGACATTTTAACTCACTTTAGTCAGTTATCTTCAGGCCACAAAGCGGTTAAGAAATCCTACTGTGTAATCAGAGAAACAATATTAAATAACTTCCTGGGAATGAGCACTAATGTATGCATTTTCTGTTTTGTTTTTTTCCCCCCTCCTTCATTAGGACTAGCAAGAGATGTGGGTAATGAGGAGCCATCTTGATGATTTCTACTTCAGTCAGAGCTGCAGAGACAATAGTCTCCGGCCTCCAGTTTCACAACACCTCCCCTTCACGAGGTAATAAACCAGGTGCAGAGACCTCTATCCAGCTCTGAATATTTCCTCTGCCTCGCTTTTCTTTTCTTTTCTCTTCTGCCTCCTCTCCTCTCTTCGCCTCCTTCGCTTCCCTCCTCTCCGCGCGCTCTATCGGCTTCCTTGTCTCTCACTCAGCAGCCAATTTACGACTCAAGGAGACGCCGGAGCGCAATCGGCGGATCGATCAAAGTTGAGACTCCGCCGCGAAAACAGCCATGAATCACAGTTGGCTTCTCTGCTCTCGTGAAAACTTCTCCTTTACTGCACATGTGTTTGTATTAGGTGGTACAGTACGCGTATGCAGCCGCACACTCAACAGTCATGTCGTTTATGTAAGACCTCAGGGGTGTGTGTGTGTGTGTGTGTGTGTTACCGATACATCTTGTATGTGAATGTAAGTGTTGTACGAGCATGGCCCGGTGACACATGATGGATGCGAGGTTGGCCACTAGTCTGCCCTCCCCTCCTCTCTGTCCTCCCGGTGGCCTCTCCGTTGCCTTCTTTTTCTCTCCTCCTCGCTCCGTCGTTCTCTCCATCACTGTCTCTCTCATTTTCGACCTTTTTCATCAACGCCTCCGCCCACCCCCACCCCACCCTCTCTCTTCCCCTTTCCTGCAGGACCACTTCCAAGCGCCGTGTTCTTTGCACGTGCATCCATGCAAGACAGGCACGCACACACACCTCTCTGTCTTTATTTAATCATTGGCTCTATTACAGGGGATATTTTCCCAAACAATGCCTCCGAAGGCGGTGAGCCAGGCAGGCAGGGGGAATGAGAAGGGGGGGGGAGATCTCTCTATCCCTCATCACATGGAAGGCGCAGTACTGGCACTCCCACTGACTGAGATGAATGAATTTAATATATCTCCCTTTTGAAGCACAGATGACCTCCTGATATAGCTCTCTGTCTCTCTATTGCAGGAGGCCTCTATTTTTCTTTTCTTTTCTTCCTTTCTTTTTTTTTTTTTGCACAGCTCATGATATCTTGAAATGCACAGGAAGGGATTTTGACAGGGACTAATTTGTTCCGTGGCCCGCCGTGACTCGCAAGGTTTTTTTGTCTGTACAGGAGCGGCGGACACATTTCTCCTCCGCCCCCCCACCCAACCCACCCAAAACACCTTTATGATCATAAGATAGCGCTTATCATGGGAGTCTGTTTGTGTGCAGCCGTTTATAGCTGAAGCAACAGGCGGTGTTTTTTTTTTTTTTTTTTTCTCCTGCCTATGGGAAATGTATTAAAGGCAGTTTAATAGCTGCTGTAGCTTTTAGTGTCATAATGTGGTGATGTAAACAACAAGAGGGAATCTGTTTCTTTCTGTTGTCTCGACATAAAGGGATATTTTTTTGCTTCAGAATTATTATTCCGCCCTCTGCGAAGGGTTTTAGGGTCAGCTAGCTGCTATGACGCCTCTGGAGTGGGTCACAAATTGTTCAAAAATCATTTAGTGCACTTGTAATCCCGCACCTTTGACCCACTCCGGGATCTGTCAGCGTTTCTCTTCCCCTTGCCATATGGCGTCGTGTTTGTCTTTGTCTCTGTGTGGCAGTCAATTCTGACGATGTGCCTCCATACTAAAGTAAGCCACAGTGACCCCTCTTTTATTTCCATCCTTATTGGATCTAGAGCTCTCCAGAGACGACGGAGATGTTGATGCCTCCGGTCATTTATTCTGTCTCTTCTAACCGACTGTCCCAGTGTGCTATGTAAGTCCCACTTAATTAGGCCTCAAATTGGATGGATTTACGCTTATCCAGACGCCAAAATGTCTTTTACTGGGTATTTATCCCATGAGGTTAGGGCCACGCTGATCGAATTACACCGATTCAGACTGCATAGCCTATAGTGCTCTGCTAAGCACTGTGCGCTCTGTGCGCATTGGTAAATGTATAGTGCACATGCACGGCATGCATGAACACTGACCCCACATCAGCCGATCATCTTGTAGAAATGGAAATTTGAATCTTCAGCAAGAGGTTGGCCACAGCAGAGCCCCCCTGGAGGTCCAGGCTTCTTTCTACACCCGACCAAACACTGACAGCGTGTAGATCAGATAAACATGATACAGTGACATATAAAGCTAGTTGAAGAAGGTTAATCAACAATTTTTCTCTACTACTTTTATTTTGTAAATTATGGTTAAAAAAAAAAAACTAAAAATAAACTCAGTTCCCAATTTAGATTTTTTCCCCTGCAGTTTCTTCCAGCCTCTCCTCCTGCATTCAAACCGCCAGCCATTATTTAGACCCCTGTGATGAACATTCTGGCAAGCAGTCATTTTCTTTCTCCGTAACAAGATTAACATTTTTCATAGGCATCATCCGTCATTAAAATTATAATCAACCTGGTAAATGAATGATTCGTCATAATGTTTTAATGGCATAATTTAAGAGTCTCGGGCTCGTCCGGTGAATGAGTCTGACGAGCGCCAAGGAGGCCAAAAAACATGACGTCCCCTGAGTGGGCAGAAGTTGTAGAGGCAATGAAAAACAATACGTGCATGTACCCAAAACCTGCGTGTTTCTGTTTGTGAGCAGAACTGGACGTTTTTTTTGGGTTTTTTTTGTGTGTGTGTGTATGTGAGTAAGGAGGCAGATTTCTACGCACACACACACACACACGCACACACGGGGCACCGGAGTGCTGTTAATTTCCGCCTGAGCAGGGGAACGGCCACTAAAAGTATCATTGAAGTGATGAATGTGCTGCTAGGCACAGGCATCAGTGTTTAATCTGAGTCATTGGAGAAATAGCACCACATCAACTTCAAACGACTTCCTTTCATCTGCAGTTAGAGACGGATCGTCACAGATGTGGACCCTCGCCCCTTCTTCGTCTTGTTTCATTTCTCCCTGCACATTTTCTTAATGCCTCGCGTATTCTCTGCCGTTAAAATGAAAGTCAAACCCCATCTTTCACATCTCGACCGTAAATGCATGTGCGGCACACCTATGTACGTGCGCACCCATGCACTCGTGCGCCTGCGTGTGTCACTGTGCACTGTGAGGGATGCGGTGGGATAATACAAACCTGCTTATCATTTCTCCTAATAAACTGCTTCAGTAGAAATAACAGTATTTATGTCATTGGCTCTGTGCAAATTAAACATAGCAACTCAAATTGGCTGTTTTATTACACTCTCTAATTACATTACACTTTCTAAAGTCATCCTGCTCTGAGATACAGTATCTGGTGTTGGAGCGTAGCAGCTAAGGCTCTGGGGTAGAGCCTGCGTCTTGTTATTGGAAGGTCACTGGTTCGGTTCCCCTGGTCTGCATGTCAAAGTGTCCTTGAGCAAGGTTCTGAACCCCACACTGCTCCTGATGTGCTGGTCGGCACCTTGCATGGCAGCCACCAGCATCAGTGTGTATGTAAGAATTGTTGTAAGTCGCTGTGGACAAAAGGGTCTGCTAAACGTAAATGTCTAATCCTTTTTGAAACTTTTAGTTTTGTTTGTCAAAAAAGCAAACAAAAAAAGCACAGTCTGAAACATTTCGCAGGTAAACGGGTTTACTGGTAACAGGTGATACCCATTTATATTTACATTTACATTTACATTTGGGGCATTCAGCAGATGCTGTTGTCCAGAGCGACTTACAATAGGTACATTTGTCACAAAGAAACAAAAAAAAAAAAACACAAAATATCACCATCGATTAAGTAAAAATGAGAAAATAGAAACAATTTTCAAGTCGTCATCTAAGCATCGTACCGGCCAACATATATATGTACATCTGTGAGCCCTGAGGATATACATGTTGTTCACGGACACTCTGATCCTCCAGGCATTTTAGGAGTTTCTTGTGTTTTGCGCACTGATGGTATGTTGTATTGTTTTTGCTTGGAGTTCCTGCTGTCAAGCTAGAAAGCAGGAAAAAAAAAAACCCTGTGCAATCAAACCTGTGCTTAAGTCCCCCCAGGTTGAACAGAGAACAGTGTAATAAATGATTTAGCGTTATCTACACAAGCACTCCTAGAGTGTGAAGAAAACACGAGTGCAAAAGGTCATTTACCAGATTGCGAGTACAGTGTGTTAGCGTTGTGTGTGTGTGTGTGTGTGTGTGTGTGTGGGGGGGGGGGGGGGGGGGGTTGTTGCACAAGTTCCACTGAGTCCACCAAAGGGTTTTCTTTTTTTTTTTTTTTTTTTTTTTTTTGCAGATGTCATCTCTCAGTGTATTAACTTCCTGAGGTTACATTCCCCCCTTCCAGTCTCACTTCGGCTCACCTGAAGTCCATCCCTCCCTCTCCCTCACCTTCCCATTTCCACTGCGAGCGCCAACTATAAACTTTTGTGTCTTCGGGATTACCTTTCCATCAGGGGAAGAATGAAGTGTGAAAAGCAATCTGAGAAATGCCAGGCCCACCGATACACAACTTCGGCGGATGCAATTATGCCAATGACAGATCATTTACTGACCTTTATCCCTCGGCCCGTATGGATGGCGCCTTGCCACCGTGACAGCTTTGCTTTTTGTTTTCGTGCACTTTACGATGACGGTGACAGCTGGAGGCCCCGGCTCCAAAATGCTGAGGTGCTCATCTGTTTGAAAGACAGCTTGACTTTTGCGCGCTGCTCTTTTTCCCCTCGCTCTCCACGTACTTTGGTTGTGAACATCTCTGTCAGCGCAACATTCTCATTATTTCTTTATCGTTTTTTTTTTTCCCTGCTCCTCTTCTCCCTCCTCTTCATCTTTTTTTGTTCTCGCTCTCCCTTTCTCCCTCTCTGTCATCTGTATTTCCATCAGACATTCTCCAGGGGCCGGGGGTTTTCCGGGACCAAACCGGTATTTTTCCTCTGGTTGATGCCTTCGTTCAAAATGTTCAGAGACCTGCTTGAGGTGAATTGCTCCCTCGCACTACCGGAGCCATGAATACATATACAGACGCGCACACGCACCTGCACGCAATGGGATTGGAATCCGCATTTTCAACTCTGCAGGCTTCCTGCTGTACAAATAGGTGTCAGACGCGTTCAATGCCATCCACTTCAACTCGCGTTTTCATGCTGCTGCTGCCGCCGCCACTCGTGTCGCACTCCCGAATATATCTCAAACCCTGTCTGAATGCTTGATGCTTCTTTCTTATCTCCTCCACAGTTTACCCATGCCCATACCTTTTTTGTCACACGAACCGTGGCTATCTGTCTATCTCTCCTGTGGGGACGCATTGTCTGGTTTTTTTTTGTTTGTTTGTTTGTCCCCCTCTCTGCTTTTGTCAGCCATGACATTGCCGTGGCGCCGTCTCCCCGTCCTGCGGCGCTTCACTCGCATGGCTTCACCACGTCAGCCTGGAAATCATGTCGGCCGCTTATTTCTTTAATTTTAGATCCCCAATGTGGATACTCAGGTAAAAAAAACTATGTGTCATTTAAAAGAAGATGTCAAAGCGCATTCATCGGCAGCCTTTGCGAGTGCCCCGTGCAAAATCTGTTTTGATTCGATTGATTGGAAGGTTACGCTGCGGCTCCATTCCCCGCCGCCCTCACAAATTGGCGTGGCTGTGACCTTTAACATGTTCGAGATCAACCTTCCAGTGCTTTCTCTCCATTTTGCTTCCCCCCCCCTTTTCTATTCGTATTGTTCACGTCTCCCCGTTATCCCTGCTATTGTTGACCGAGCCTCCCTTCGGACTTTGGGGCTGGAGATACCCTTGAATGCAGATGTGCTCCTTTACAAATCCACGGGCTGTGACCTTGAATACATTTAGTCTCCAGTATTTTCTCGGTTCTTATCACATACATGCGTAACATGTGCATTCTCTTCTCGATGTGTGTGTTCATGCCATACCCTTCCTTTTCGCCTTTTCCATTTCATCTCTGTGATCTGTCTTACATAAATTATACTGCATTACACCACGCAGAGCAGTGTTCCTACATAAAATCTTATTCATACTTGTCCTTATCTTCACCTGTCCCTCAATAGCAGCCTTGCCTTGTGGGATATCACTTTCTCCTGGCCACTGCAGCTTGCAGCAGTTTGCCCACTGGGCGGAGGGTCAGCGCAGGGCCCCGTCGTGCTTTGGTGGGTGCCAAGTGTCAGAGGTCAGCCGCTGCCTCCTGGAGATGCGCGATAGCTTCCACCTTGCTACAGATTCTGATCTTTGTTGGCACGGGGCGTCCTGGACGTCCAAACACCACCTGGCACAATGATTACAAACAGGCACCGCTGTTTATTTCTAAAGAACAGTTACATTTTTTTCTCTCGTGTTTTCCGTTTCCTTGTTGTTTCTTCACATATGGGTCCCGGTGACCTTCGTGGCCTCGTGGATGTCAGTAGTGTTATTGGACTGGTAGGAGTCGTCAGAGGAGCTGCATGCAAGTTTATGGGAAGTTATGGTGTTGGATATTATTACGTTTGATCAAGAGCCAGGGCTGAGCGGCTGATCTAAATATTAATGACATCACACAATGGCCATGTACAGTATCTGTACTGTATTACAGGTGCTGCAATTTTTTGTTGAGGTAAAACATGTGACTTAACAGCATCATAATCATGTCCTGAAGTCCTGCAGAGGAGCCCCGACCTGCTAATCTTTGTTTATTTGCCATGGACCCCAAAAATTGGGAAATGCAAATGCAGACGATGCATTTCCACCCAACATGAATCATATGGCAACTGCAATATCTGTATAAATATTCTTTAGTATTGCTTTTTAAACATATTGTGCAGCCCTTTGAAGAGCTGTCAAAGCAATGTTACAACCCCCAGCATTTAGACTGACAACTTAAATGCGAGAAGAGGAAATTGCAGAAATGCAAACTGTGGTTAGATGTATAGAATAAGTAAAGCTTCAAACAGAAACAAAAGCTAAAGTTTAGATCTGTGTGCCTAGATGTGGCTGAATATGCCTCACAAGCCGGTGAACGCATGTCTGTTTCCTCTTAAAAGTACATGTAGGAATGCATCTGCTAGATGACCAAAGATCATCAGAGGACAACCTGCTGGTTTTACTAAAGATGGAAAGATGGGAAAAAAAACACAACTGAATCGTGTTTCAGGCTGTCACTTTTTCATGTCGGCACGAATTCTAAATGACACGCAACTTGTTTGAACACAGCCTCTCAGTCGTAGTCAACAAACAGCCATATCTTGGTGTTTGTCTTTGCCATCGATGGTGTATAACCCAAAATACCTTCACCCACTGCTTCTCAGATGAGTTGGTGTCATTGTTGCCGGCTCAGTCCTCCATTTTTACAGCAAAACAACATCACATTAACATTCACTGACAGGTCAAAAGGGCATTAGACGACACTGATATTGATGTCTTAAAGGGCCTTCCGCTGAATCACAGGGCAAACTACAGCAATCATCCTAATGTGCTTATAAAGTTTATATTTAAAAAAAAAAAATCAAATATGAACTTTATACCCCACACTCAAACTGAATTTTGACTAAAGCGTGATGGCCCTACTGTGTTATCATGTTCCACAAGATAATCAGCTAGCTGGTTAGCACTGAGTTGGAGGTTGCTGCAGTGAGTACACATGCTCTGTACACCAGACACTAAACTCTGCAAATGTACTATTTGGAGAACTGCCGCGTGTCAGTGTGCTGTTTGTGTTCGTTCGTACTTGGATGAAAGCAAGTAAGATGCTTTAAGAGGAGTCTAACACTGTTCCAAACACACACAAAAAGTAGAGTTTTAGTCCTTCACAAAGGTCACACTTGTAGACGAGACAGGAGAAGAGTGGCTTCGGCGGGATTTAGCGAGACCCAGTTCAAAACCGCCATCTTGTTAGGCGCTTGATTTCCGAGGTGTTAAGTTTGAGCTGTTTCAGGTGTTCGCTGAGAATGCCAGACGTGCGCGGGAGGGATGTCAAGGGACCCGAGCGCGCATCACTGCCAAAGTTAGGAGTAAATAAAGCTGTCTCGCTTGCAATTTCTTAAAGAGTAGGTTTAAAGACCGTCTTCTCCTTTTCTGTTTATTCTGTTGAAGAAGCTCTGAGCAAAGAGAGCGTTAAACATTCGATATGAGAGGATCACGCTGATAACTGGTGTAAAATCCCTGGGCTGTCATCAGTAGAATTTAGATGACTGGTGTTGCTGGAAGTAATGGAGATAAATGCGGCGTGGCTGAGAATCTATCTTGTTCCTTCCCTCTGAGTCAGTGCCTTGTCCCGTGAGCCTGGATAAAATATCTCAACCGTTATGCTAGTTCACACACACACACACACGTGCACGCACCCACACACACACCAGAAAGGGATGTTTTGTCATCTTTTTGTCATTTTTCAACTAATAATGGGTTTCTGTACACAGCTGTCAGACAGGACAGGAATCAGCTTTCTCCCCTTTCACACATGCAAGTGTATGCAAAACAACACACACACACACACACACACACAGACACACACAGACACACACAGACACACACACACACACACACACACACAGACACACACACAGACACACACACACACACAGACTCACACTCAGATGTATCACGTGTCCGGCCAGAACAATATTGTCCTCCTCGTATTTTGTTCACATAAAAGCAGATTTTTTTTGTGGATAAATTGGCCAAAGATAGTTGCATTGTTTCAACTAATTGTTGTCATAGATAGTCAGCCATTTGTCATGTATGCCGGAGTGTCTAAACTTGTCATTGTTGTCAAAATAAAGCAAAAAAATAATTGCAGCACAGTTAGTTCCTAAGGGCTAAGAAAAAGAACTGCGTACCTTAATAGGCATTTTTAAAGGTTCTTCAGAAAGACAAAGTTCGACAGAAGTACACAGCTACAGGTTTAAGAACCTAAACAATAAGAATAAGCAACATAAGCTGCGAGAAATTAATTCCCTTGGCACCGCACAGCAGGCACATATTCATGTAGCACGCAAGCACACGGCACTGCAGTGTTCCAGTCTAGAGCTCCTCCGTATGGACTAATGGCTGCTGTCCATTGCTTGAAACCAAAGTGCATCAAATTAGTGTTGTGTCTAGACACCCTGTCCGTGCGGATGTGTGTGTCCATAAATCTGACATTAAATGCACGCTTAGTATGTGACTTCTAGATAAATGAGCATCCAATGCTATACTGTGTGTGTGTGTGTGTGTGTGCACGCATGTGTAATTTCACTGCGTTGGGGCCTTTGCGCTCCTGGTGGCACACGACAGAAACGCCCCCTCATTATGATTCAGGGGCAGCAGGTCATTTGATGTCCTGTCTGAATAACATGACTGAAGACGGATGCTCGGCCTGTGTGACGTGCCTGCGTGTGGATCTACTTTGTGCCTCTGACTCTTTATATTCATATATGTATCTGCCTTATGTTTCAATACATACAGTGCATGCGTATGTATGCATATGTATTCCCTGTTTGACCATCTCTGTATGTGTGTGCGCATGAAGGTGAAGACCCACCCCTCCAGGGACTCGTGCTCACACTGTCCCTCTCTCCCTCTCATCTGACACATCACCAAAGGTCTTGGGGGGAAAAAAAGTGTTTGCTGGCAGCGTGTGTGTGTGTGTGTGTGTGTGTGTGTGTGTGGATGATGGATTGGGGTCATGGGGGGTTGCAGGGTTGCAGTGTTGTTGCCAAGACAAACAGCTGCGCTTGTGTCTGGGGCAGGTGTTTCATAGCGACTCAGCACATTGAAATTAGTCAAATCAATACACCCCTTCCGCTTCTTTTTGCATATTTGTGTAAGTGAGCGTGCGTGCGCGTGCATTCCTGCTTTAAATGTGCGCTTTTGATCATCCATGTTATCGCTTCCTCTATTCAGCCAATTTCTGTCCATCTGTTTTCCGTGGGTGTACGTAGGTTTTTGTGCATTAGTAAAATAGTCCGAGATGTTTTTATACTTGCGTCATTTACAGTCGCTCTGTCCCAATATAGTGTTTACAGTTAGCGGGCTATAAATCGTAAAGTGCCTATTGTCTCCGGAGCTTGCTATGGCCCCCTCCTGTTCACTGAAGTCCATTTTCCTCCCCTAAATGGACCATAGAGAACTGGCCATTCTATCACTTTAATACACAGAGAGCAAAGGCACTTTTCCCACAATAGTCTTGGTGTGTAGATTATCCACCCTCCGTTGATTTCTGAGCTTTCCTGAGAGCCCCGAGGTCTGTCTCAGCTTCCCAGTGTGCGCTGCGTTCACTGCGAGCTTCTTTCTCACGCTCAACCAACTTTATGTATTCACCCATAGATATAAACACCACTCTCCTGAGTAAAGGCTCTTTTTTTTTCCCTCCCCGTGTTTTCATTGCCAACTCTCAACCACACGCTCATGTCTTATTCTCGCCCTTTTAAAAAAAAAAAAATGTACTTCCATCAAACACACATGGAGAAGAATGCGCAGGAAGCATACAGTGTTGTTGATTACTGACTGATAATTAATGACGGTACCTTAGGATAAGATCTTCTCCTGCTCCCAGACATAGGGCCAGGCCTGCTAGGTGAGGGGATCTGAACCTTACCTTGCTCACTGCTCAGTTTCCAGCATCACACCACGAGCGTGATAAGACCTCCGTTTGTGTTCTCAGCGCTTCTGAGATCCCGTCTGTTTAAGACTGTGTTGGGTCGAATCAACTAAAATTGTGATTTCAGTATTCTGGGAACCTTCAGATCCTTTGCTCTCTCTCTCTCTCTCTCTCTCTTTGTAATGAGTGTGTAGGCTTCTGACAAAACATAAAACACACAAGTACCTAAATCAGCGACGATATCGGCATTACGCGATTAAATTAAACTGTCACAGGAAGTATGAGACAGATGGTTTCATAGCCTGCCAAGAGCAAGAAGAAGTACTGTACAGCAGCTATATTTGTATCAGCCTCATGCCTGAAGTAAATGAAGTAAATTAATGACAGCAGGCAAGAGGGCACGGGTTAGTAATCCGTTCATAGACGTTCCCAGTCCTCTCATTCATCAAAGGAAAGTTGCAAAATCAATTTCTGGGCCTTCTTGCTGTCTAAGGTACAAGGAACCAGATTTACAGTAGAACTGTATTTTATTAAATTTTTTTCAAATGCAAATAATTTCTGCTATTCACCGCTTTTTTTTTTATTCTGGCTTGTGTCACGCGCGTGGGAGTGTTTGCAAATAAAATCAAGACAATGGGAAGTCCCACACAGCAACAAGACACGCGGCTGAGGTTGCTGTGACAGCATGAATCACAGTGCTCAGTGTAAAGCGAGCACAGAAATTACACAGACATGAGCAGAATGCCAGATGAACTTAATGTTGTTGATAATTATGATAATTGCGCTTGGGTAAAAAAAAAAAAAAAAAAAAAATGCGGTATTGATGTCGACGGTTAACTGCCGGGAACATTTCTGGCCGGTTCACACGCCTGTCAGTTGGCTCGTTTGCATGCAGACGCGCTGTCTTCTGACGACAGTATAAGGTAAAGCTGGCTGGAAGATGCGGTCGAGTGCATTCCTTCCTCCAGCGCTGGCACAGCGACAGCACAAAGCGGGGATCACGAAAGTCGCCAAATAACAGGGAAGCAATTACAGCACACGAATTACGCAAGCCACAATTTGGGATTTCCTGTACCTTTTTTTTTTTTTTTTTTTTTTAAAGAATCTTGTTAAGCTTTTGGTACTTTAGGCCACCTCATTGCTTTGGCTTTACTTGAGTGGAACACCCACACCTCCACGCACAAATGACGACCAGAAACAAGAAATCGAAAGGACAAAGAAAGCAACAAACCTTTAACATTGTAACCTGCACTTCAACCAAATCTGGGAGAAATCGTGGCGGCCTGTGCCCAAAAATGAAAAAATATTAGATGCACATGTGCTCCGTTTCTCACTCCTCACCCCTTTTATACCTTCCTTCTCTTTTTTGTCTCTCTTGCAAGCAGCCTACACATATACACTATAAGAAATGAAAAAGACAGCTCTTAAAAATGAGGAAAAAAGCACTGAAATGTGGAAAATATTCATTAAAATAACCAAACCAACCCTCTTAAAGTGACTACTCACACATAGTAGTTGAATGTGGTTACTGTTCAGCCATTATGCATTTGTGAGTGAAATCCGCTGATGATCCGCTGTACTTGGTGCCAGTGGAGGCCAAGTAGGGCCAACTCAGCGCCGCTCTGTGCGAGCCAGGTCGACGCTCGGGCCATCACAGAGCTGTTCTGGGTTTAAACATTTGTGCCACGTTCAGGACAAAACCAAACTCAACCGGGCCAGACCGAACCTCCGCGAGCAGAGCTCTGTATCCGTGGCGTCTGTCCAGCTGTGGCCTTGGCAGCCCGGTCACTATTAAACACAGCTGTTGCTGCCTTGCCTCTGGGAACGCACATACAAATGTACAGTCCAAAAGCAGCGAGAGTTCAAACTCTGTTTAACATTATTATCTCCATCCGGATACACAAAGAAAAGAAATTAACAACAGTGGGGGGGGGGGCTTTAATTGTACTCAGACATGATTTCGTTGCCCTTTATTTTTTACTGACATATTCTCTGTGGAATAATACATTCTTCTCTTAAGGTTGAAATATGAGACGGGAGGGCAATACAATCCTAGCAACAGGCCCCAGTGAACAGTAAAAATAGATCATATATGAATGCTGCTGTGCTGGACTGTGAATCTGGAGTACACTGTATTTTGTGCGCTCTGCTGTTGAGCGTGTGAGTTAAAACGACCCTCTCGTGATGACGGAACAGGGCCCCCCCGTGCTGATTCTCTCTCAGATGGTACTTTACAGCTCTGCATTCTGTTTTCCAGGCGATGACACTGCAAATACAAGTGAAACAGTGAGACAGTATTGTCTTCGGCAGTAATTATGAAATCAAATTCAACAGAGTGACGTCTGTTTGACGTATTTCGTATGTATTTCTTTAAGAGCAACTTTAATTTAATGGCTGCAACGGTCAAAGAGTCACGCCTTGCTGATTTGATTGGTGCAGATTCTCCCACTATCAACCTTTTAAACAAACTCAAATGTGTCAGTGTAGCCAAAACAATGATCTGGTGTTCAGACCTTTTCTTTGGATGACGGGCTCCCAAATGTCACACTGATAGTTCTGAAAAAGGCCGGAGAGGTGGAACTCACGATGTTATCCCCATTGTTTTATGTGCCTCTGTTTAGGGAAAGAAAGACTAACGTGAATCCCAACTAAATGAGGCCCGAGGCACGTCAAACTAAGATGGAGTCCGGTTGCGTCTGTACCCTTGGCGCTGGGTCAGGCCCAATCAGGTGCTGGCTACGAATAAAAGCCCCAGCGTGCCCTCCAAAGACGATTAACCACTTTCAACTTAAATGCCGTGTGTTCCGCTTAAAACAAAGCCAGGCAGGGTTTGCTCTGAAAGCGCCTGCTTTTCATTGGCTTTGTGGCTTCTTCGTATTTACTTTAATGTAATTGACAACAGCTTGACGAAAGCATAATACTGTGAACATGCTCTTGTAAAGTGAGAACAGTTATTGTTTACGGTCTTTGACCTTCTGCATTGTCCCTCTCCTCCCTCCCAGACGCTGCAGAAGCCTGATTTCGTGACGCACAGCATCATCGAGCAACCCGCGGCGGGTCGGAGGAAGCGCCCTGCCACCGGCGACAGGTCTGACGCACACACGTGACACACGTGACGCTGACTCAGCTCAGTATAACCACACTTGCGGCTTCGCCAAATGTCATTATTTTCAATGCTATTGAAGTTTTCCGATGAATCTCTGAATGTCTGTCATCATATTTCATGATGTTGTTAACTCAAAAAAAGCAGAGACATAATATGATCTATTTTTTTTCCTCTGGAACAACTTAATTGATTTACTGTAATGCTGTTAGAGCAAAAATAGATTTTTGGGTCTCGCTCGCAGGTTGCCAAATACCTTCCGGACCGACACAAAGCATCTGTACTCGATGACCCCGGAATGAGACTTCACGATCAAAATAAAAATCTGCGCAGCACGCAAATGTTGATTCAACGGTTGCGTGATGACTGCATGTCGAAATATCAGTCCATCGAATATTGTGTGATATTGAATGTCCTGGTGTTTTTGTCATGGCTTTAGGCGTCGGAATCAGTGGCATCGCTAGCATTAGCACAACGTACAAGCGTGAATGCATTTGCAAAACGCAGTTTTTGTTGCGAAGACTTCCGCGTAGCGTTAGTAGTAAGTAATGTTCAGGATGTTTCTAGCACTAAGGCTTAAGCTGCTATATGTGCTTAACTCAATGCTCATGAAACATGTATATTTGCAGCACTTGGGTTATGCAGTATTTGAAAAGTTCTGACCCTGGCTCCTACTGGAGATATCGAAAAGGTCACCGTGGCAGACTAAATGCATGTTGATACTCCACCCCACTTCTGGTGTAATTGACAAACAAGAGGATTTGACCAAAAATAACTAAGACAGGAGAGCAGGAGAGCGCATGACAAACCCTGAGTTAAAAATAAGCAAACTTCCCGTACACATTTACAAACAACCTCATCCCACGAAGGTAATGGCGTTATCTGACAGCACAATGCAAGTGGCAACAGAGAGCTCATGTGTACAGAACTGGGACACGTCTAGGCTCAGCAGACACTCTAGTGGAAATTAGACCTCCGTGTAGCAAGTGAAGCAATACATCAGTGTGTGTGTGTGTGTCTGTCTGTGTGTGTGTGTGCTTGTGCCTGCGAGTGAGCCAGCACAAAATCTACTCAGCCATGCATGTCGTGAATGTTCATAACCCAAGAAGAGCCGAAGTCTAAGGTCAAGTGGATGCACAAACAGAGCTAATGCAGGCAGGCTTTGGCCTCATATTACTTCATAAATCAAACGGTGATAGCCTCTGAGACGTTTGTTGAATACGTTTGTCATCACAACAGGAGAAAGTGTGGTTCTTGTAACGGTTTGCCAGATTTCCCAGTCCGTCATACATTTCCAGCCCGACATTTGTTATCCTATCGGCTGGCAAAAGAAGAAGAGGACCTTACATGGTATGCAAGCCACATGTGTGCGCACACACACACACACACACACACACACACACACACACACACACACACACCGGCAGACTGTGGCACACACACTTGCTGTCTCAGCAGCTATCGTGATGAGATCATCTTGCTTCTTAGTCAGTGACAAAACCCCAAAAAAACAATATTTACTTCTTCTGACCTGCGTGTGTGTGTGTGTGTTTCCTGGCAAACTGGGTCTGTTTTGGGAGTGAATTAGTTTTTTGGATAAGAGAAGATTCTCACACTTTCACTTGTGACCGTCTCCTACACGTTTACAAGGGTTTAACAACTGCAGAGACACCTACTGGTCTGCGGGCTGCAGTTTTGAAGCCTTCAGGTATGGCATCAGAACCATCCTGGTCTTGTTTTGTTTTTTTGTTTTTTTCTGGAGCCCGAAGTGACCATGTTTGGACGAGATGGCAGAGTTGGGAGGGAAACTAATTGGATCTGACTGAGGACACAGAACACACTGTGGAATGACTTGTCATTCCGAGGTAGCCATGCCTTCAGGCTTACCCTGCATTATCGTCTGTTCTATTGTCACTGGAGAAGACTTGAAACTAGTGACTGAGACCATTAAACTCATTAGGACACTGTTTACTAAGGTAATGATTCAAATGAAGAAATGTTCTCATGAACTCGTGTAAGGTAGTATTGGAACAGTTTTCATAACTGCTGTTGTTCGGTATCAAATATGACCTGTAGGTTGACAAAAGCACCTAAATTCTAGTTGGTGTGAATACATCTTGAAAAGACTTGTTTTCGGTTTCCCATATTCAGCGCAAAGAAGGAGGCTCGCCCAGGGACTGGTGGAATTTTACAGCGGCCCTCTCAAGACTAGCAGAAGGAGCCCGTGTGTGTGAGGCAGCGTCTGTTTATGCTTGTGTTCAATAAACAAGTGGGACAATGTGATTAAGTCTAGTTTAGTGTGAAGACGTGGGCCTAATGAGGGATATTGGTTTCAATGTGCTCAACGAAAACAATGGCATTATAAAACGGGAGCCGAGTGTTTTTGTGCGGCGAAAGCTTATCTGATGAAGATCACACTGAATTAAACATTAAGTATATTACATTAAGCATTTATCATCCGAGTTGTCAAGTGTGGTCTGCAGGTGCTGTAAAAAAACAAACAAAAAAAAACGCCCATACAGAAAACAGATTCAGTCCCAGCAGATTGTATGTGGAGGATGTACAAGAGCTGATGAATTTAGGTCACGTCACCGTGCATTGAGCTGTATGTGGGTTATGGATTCATCAAGCAAACGTGTGCAACCTCTCTGACCCTGCTGGGCTGAGCTCCTGACTGCAGCTGTATTTGTAGCTCCGTAGTTGTGACACAAATTGGATTGTGTTACACTTTCCCCTCGCTTCCATGACTTCATCTCATATCGTATTTAAAAGCTTCTCCGCCTCCATTTACCTTCTCCCTCAACTCGTACCGCGGTCTCTTACCTGTCTCCTCTTTTCTATTACCTCTTTCATCCAGCCACTCACTCAGCCACACTCTCCTGTGTATTTCTGGCTGCTCGGCTGTCATCATCCTGTCATCTGCATATTCAGGCCTGCATCCGCAGCCGAGCGGCAGCGGTGGAGGCAGACTGGCCGCGGTCCAGGGCGTGATGCATAGGCTGTCGGAAGGGGAATCTGGTGTCAGACCCCACAAAGGTCATAAAAGTGGAAAGACGGATGCAGTGCTAGCTTCTAGCGCAGCGCTCAATTATTGACCGGAGTGGGACGGGGGAATGTGTGTTAAGCACATGTGTGTACGTGTCGGTTACAGGAAAAGCATGTGTGCTCAAGTTTAAGCACGTGAATATGTTTGTCTTTTCGTCTGCACTCACTTAACGGTTCACCGGGGAGCACTAGGCATTAACGGTTTCGAACGGAGAAATTTATTGGAGATGACAGACACGTAAACACAAATGGATACACGACAGGCGCGCACATGCACACTGTGGAGCTTCTGTACATGGGTTCCTGTTGGCCTGCAGTTCAAAAACAATAATAAAAGCCCTGGGATGAGTTGCCAGGGGGCAGCTGGAGCCGCAGCAGGTTGAGCATGCCTAATGAAAACTTAATGCTCATTGGCAGGGAATGCCACTGCGCTCCTCTCCAAGGATTTAAGATCAGGCAGACATCAAGCCAATGTCAAGATCTGTGGAGCCCAAAGTCAAAAGCCTGGCAGAGAGTCCCCGCGTTTCTAGGTACATAGACAGAGAGCGTGAGAGAGACGGAGGGAATCTGCAGAAAAGATCTGAACTGGCTCAGAGTCGTCGCCCTCCTTCCTCACCAACAAAATTCCTCTCCGAGGCTTACTCTGCACGCTGTGCCTTATCCCCATGAAAGCCATAAAATCCGGAGATTGGTGCTTGGATCTGGAATTTTGAGTGAGAGCAAAATTACTCTCCTTAGGAATTAGGTCCGACAGTGCAGACAGCGAGCGAGTGAGAGAGACTAAAAGGGATGATACGTATTTTATGGAGACAAACGTGCACAGGACGGGTTGCGGAGAGAGACGGCGGCATGTTGAATCTCGGTGGGAACGTGCTCTCTGCTCCCGCAATTTGAATAGGAAAGTGTTGGTTGTAATGTTGGCTTGATGCAGTCTCGATAAGGCCTGTCTGCAGTAATTGAAACCAGAGAGCGAGACAGAGCACTCTTTTTTTTTTTTTCTTTTTTTTTTGTATCCGAGATGTTGGAGTCATGATATCCCTTCATAATGAGGTCCTCTCTGATCTGCAGAAATGTAAAGGGTGGCAGGGAGGAAACTAGTGAGGGACTGGGTGGAGGGTGGGGGGTGGAGGGGGGGGGAGAGAGAGACAGCGAAGTTGGAAGAATGAGGGGTGGAGGAAGATATGCAGCACTGTCAAACTCAGCAAAAATTCTGTGCTTGGAGTTGTGCGTCCTCTCCGCTCCTCACTTCCTCATACAGTACACAGGTGTACTCGACAGATACGTATATCTGCAGCCAAAATCCTTTCAATCTGCATACAAATAACGCGACTTCGGTGCAGTGAAATTACACAAGTGTATACATTTAAGTCCAATTTAGCGCACAGGTACCCAAATCCTTCCCCACAAAACAGATGCGTCCAAATATGAAAAATGTTGCAGTATTAAGTGCGACCGAGTGGATGGGTGCGAGAAAGTGGACAGGAAGCAGGGTGGAGGTCGGGGGTTGATGCGTGGGTCAAGTGGGCGCTGTCTGAAGTGGTGCACATTGTTCGCGTGTGACGCATGTTTGGGTTTTATTGGTTGCATTGTGGGAATTTCTCCTGTTCCCTGACGACCTCCAGACGGTGCGCTCAGTGGCGTCGTTTTATTCCTCCCTGCCCTGCTGCCTGCAAAACTTTCACAGCAAACGCCGTTTCTGCCTGCACGTATTTTTCTTGATATCGTGGCACCGTTCCACTGAGCAATCTGACTGTTGTTTTTTGTTTTTTTTTGAGGAATGACACGGTGGAGCGCTGCCACAGATGTATGCCAACAGCGAGAGTTCTACCAGCTGTTTGGAGTGCAGTCCAAAAAATAAAAAATAAATAAATAAATCAGGATAATTCCGATAACACATTTTCCTAGTGTCATTAAGGATTGCATGTCCTTTTTCTCCGCCACTCCAAGAGAACCGTAAGAGGTTTAGCCAACTAAGTCTGTTGGCTGTATTTAATGAGTTGGCTCTCTCCGCTTCCCTCTTTGTGCGCCTCTGCTCCGGGAGCAGCGGGTGGAGTCTCCCAGAGAAAGTGGACTGCATGTCTTCAGAGTCCTTGTAGCGCTGCACCAGCAAAGGTAACCCCACCAGGCCGAGGGGATCGTACAAATATGGCTGAAACAGCGCACCACACGTGTAGTTTTGTAGCTGCCTCTGAGCTCGACAGAAACTCAAACGCCATCCCCCTTTTTTTCCATCTACCTACCTCTGCTGTTTTCTCGTTCAAAAGTGCATGTTTTATTCCTGTCGGCTGTGATTTGTCTGCCCATCATAAAATGCTGCGTCTTTCCATCTTTCCATTATTTGTCGAAAAAGTCATTCCTCCGAAGCAGCGGCTTCTCATCTAACATGTTGCGCCGCCGTGTTAACTCCGATCAAAGCGCCGTGGCATTTGGAAAAAATGCAAAATAGCTTGGCCTGAAATCGACGAATCTGTCAGCGGACCAAAGTTCATTGAGCCGTAACACATAACAAATGCCTCCCTATCCGTTCTGGAACAGTTAACATAAGCAGAGTTACTGTAAACTTAACTAGGTGTCCTGTAATTACTTTAAAGCTTAATTAGCTTTGACACATGGCCTTGCATTTGAAAAAGGAAATTATACAGATGTTGAATGAGTCTCATTTAACTGATTATTAGAGGGTCTTTTCCACCGAAAGAAAAAAGGCCACGGTTTAATTAGACTTTTCATAATATCCAGGAGATGTCAAGATGAGTAGAGGATGAAAAGGGGAAGTGGTAATCTTCCCAGGCATCAGTTCGGGCTGTCTTTCCTCCAGGAAACGTTTTGAAACCAGGAAAATATTAAAGCTTTTGGTTCCAGGCTTTTCAGAGAGATTGTTTAGACAGACATGATGGAGGGTATAGAGAAGCTTACAGTGCATTGCTTCACTGTGGAGAGTAGATATGATGCCGGGACATGCTGACATATTATCATACACATAGTCCCCCCGCAGCAGGAAAGTTTTGCATAAGGAATGCAAAAATACCAATTGGCAATAACTGCATGTGGTGAGATCTTTATTTATCTTGCTCTGACATTTACTTCAGACGGAGGGAGCTCGACCAATATTATTCTTTCTCAGACACAAACAGACATACACATATACAAAGGGAAGAATTTCATATTTTCGGGCCGAACAGAGTCATCCATCTTCTCGGTGCGATGCCCCGGCTTTGTTGCAGTTCCAAGGTCTGGCTCACATTGAGAGTCCCGTGTATACAGGCCAACACGCTGTATACAGCACGATAGGACAGGCGAGTAGCCATTTCTCCTTGTCAGGCGGCTCAGAACACAGACGGGCAAAAAAAAAACAAAAAAAAACAAACACGCGTGATACTGGAAATCGAGCCGAAAATGTCTTGTAAGCAAACATGCAAACTGACGTTCAACCGCTCAGGAACACAAGGTGAGATTGCATTATAGATCACAGGCGGCTCTCATGTCTGGGCCGCCGCTGCCTGTAAATCAGGACTGACGTGTGATTCATGCCTTATGCATGTTGTCTGACTGTGACGCGCATTAACGAGACATGTAATAGCACATCTCACAACGTATTAACTCAGCTCAGCGTTGAGCATCGCGGACAGGCCGGCCTTGGTGGAACAATATTGGCTCGGAGAAGAAGGAACCCGATGAATCTTTATGTCACAAAAATCGATGATGTTGTCAGAGATGGGAGCCGGAGTTTGGATTTGACTTCTTCTCTTCTTTTTTTCTTGCTTAGAGACAAAGGAAACAGGCGAGTAGTCCTGCCTCGAGGCAGAAAGCATCGATCCCGCGGAGGTTAATATTAATACCAATGGGGCGGGTGGTTCAGTATGGCTGTAGGTGTGCCTGTTTATCTGTGTCCACAGAGCCAGTTCTCCACAAGAGCCAAAAGGTGGTTTTTGGCTCTTTAAACACCAAGTCAGATTCCAAATGGTGCCTCGGTTAGAAAATAACTTTGAACACATCTTTCACTTTCCTTTTCGGGCTGGGCTCAATGTTTTATATTTTTTTTATTTCTGTGTTGTTTTGATTTGTTACATTCAAAGCTTCTGTTGAGGACTCACCAGATTTTATGAAATCATCTCTAAAAAAACAAAAAAAAAAGTAGTTCACCAAATTAAGTTTCTTCTTCTTTTTCAATTCCTCTTCCTTCCTTTCAGATATTCAGAATCGGTAAATGTGGATGTCTGAATATGTGTGACAACACGTTTTAATTCTAATTCTATGACTTGTATAACACAGAAAATATATGTGGTGTAATCTGTATCTGAAATTGTGCTGAAATATCAGGTTTAACAGTGAGAATAGAAAAGGAAAAAAAAAAACAGCGGCACAGCATTTGAATGTTGATTTGGTTGACTGTCAAGGTTATGAATAAAGCTTCGAACTATCCGGTGAAGCCGCACTTGGTTAAAAATCTCCTCACCCACGTTTCGCACGAGAGTGGCAGCGTGCAGATCTAAGCTCCTCTTTCTGGGTGCTGGATAAAAGCAGACTGGTAGCAGAAATGAATGAAAAAAGTTCTTATGCAAAAAAAGTGTTTATTACACTTGCGATCAACACACCGAGACACTTCCTCTCCAGACCCCCCAAAAACTCAGTTTTTTAACTCTGGTTGTTAAAAACAAAACCCACAATCAGAAAATAATCTCTGGCTTCCATAGCTTTCATATGGTGATGTGGACGGTCTGTGTTTTAAAAACCCAGCTCATAACTCAACTCAGTTCCTTTTTTTTTTTTTTCTCTCCCCAGAATCACTTGGGGATCTGTTAACATTCTTTCATGACTTTTATAAACCCTTTTGAATAGAATCCAAAAGAGAAAAGTTTGTTTTGTTAAACCGGTGCCTTATCCAAAATCTGTTTTGAGATTTTTAATGGGAAAACAACAAGTGGACAAACAAGTGAAAAAAACAAGAGAAAGAATTGAATAATTGCCAGGTGTAGTCAGTATTATTGCGACGTGTAGAACACATATTTGAGAGATCATTCACTGTAATCTGTTTTCCAGTGGCCAAACTGTTTCTCTTGTTCCATTTTATCGCACCCCAGAGGACCTTTACCTCTGCTTTTCACGTTCTCTGTGTCACTCTTTCTATAGTTTGTTTTCTTTGTACTTAACAGATTCTCTCTGTGACCTTTTCACAGTGAGCCAGGGAGTGCGAGTGTTCCGTTTAATTTTGATCAGCCGGTTTTTTTGTTTTTTGTTTTTTGTTTTTTTTTTCAAATGTCATTGAAAGCGACCCGTGGGGCAGCTGCATAAGTGTGTTTTGTCTGGTTTGTCGCGCCTTTTTCAGCCATCTTCAACATTTCAAGCATCTCTGCCGGGCTCATCTTTTTAAGCGTAGGCATGTTTCAGGATAACACCTACTCTGTAGTTTTCCGTAAGGTACATAAATGAGTCATGTTTGGTCGATTGTCAGCTGGGCGGCCAGCGCTCTTAGCCAGTTTTTCCTCAAGGTTGCGTGCGTCTCCCTCAGGTGCCTCGGTGTCCTTCCACTGTCCCGAGCTGCAGCCAATTACACTGAAAGAAGACATTTATGGTTCATTTTTGTGCACTTGTGTTGCTGACTTTACTGTTCCATGAACTACTCGGGAGTGTATGCCATATATCCAGTTACTGTAAACACCGCGAAACTTGCGTCGGACAGCTGTTTCAGTTTGTCATTGTGTATTGTGTCCGTCCCCATCAAATAAGCCGTAAATAACGAATAAATAAACAGCAAATGCAATGACGTTTCTTTGGGACGGCGAGGTGAATTATAAACACTGCATGTGTGTCGGTTTCCCTCTGCTTCCATTTTATAAGCCTTTGTCCCAGTTTTCGCCCCGGTCCTCTTTAATCGTTCATAGCAGCAGGACAAGGCGATGAGAGACTCCAGTGGCCGGGGGCATGATAAGGGATGCTGGATACGTCCAGACTGCAGGTATAGCTAAAGACGTAAGGATCGGGCTGAGAGAAAGTGGGGGAGATAAAAAAAAAAAAAAACGGTTACTTCATAGAAAAATGTTCCTGTGCCATCCATTCTTCCCTCTTCTTCTGTGTAGAACATTCATTTAGATGTCAGGTATCAGGAGAGTGTCTTGGAGGGTATTAGCTGAATATTTGCAGTACAGAAGTGAGTTTTAAGGGCTCAGATAAATGAAAACGTGGGCTCATCAGAGGTTCAAAGTATCAGATGGTTTGAATGAGCAGTAATGCAGCATTTGTTGTTGTCACTAAAAATACTGAAGGCTGATTAGTTGGTTCCACAGCTTGAATATGTAGACTAAGTATGTCCTTGTGTCTGCTTTTGCCTGACGCAACTGTTGTATTGTGTTGGAGGCCGGGGTCAGTTGTGATTGGATGATCTTTGTCAACTTGTGCTTTCGTGTGTCACCGTGTATTTGTACAGATGGTCAGATGATATAAGGTAGAAACATCACATGTACTAAATCAATAAAAAAGCAACTGTAGGGTGTGTGTGTGTGTGTGTGCATACAGAGAGAGAGCACACTCTAGGTTACTCTGGGTCTGGATGGTATAATATGGGAACATACCCACCTTAGTTTCAGCTGCTCTCCAGGGCAAATTGTTGTAGACTGCCGTAAAAAAAAAAAAAAAAAAATTCTCATGCTGTCCATTGCTGTGGCACCTTTCTTCACCCTCTGTCTGAATCCTCCGTTTCAGTGCCTGTCTCTTTAAGGTCCACGTCCCATAACGTTCCCCTGCAGCTCAAAAAGCATTTCACCAATAGAGAAGCCAGGACACCTCGGACTGCAAACAGTCTATCATGAATATTTGATCCATGGATGTTTTATATTTCTAAGCCTTTTTCCGATTCCCCCCCCCAAAAAAGGCGCTTTTAAATGTGTGACATCACTGATGTGAGCCAAGTGGGAATTCAATAGCAGGGCCAGCGGTGGAAACACTGCTGAGCACATCCAGCGGGCCACACACTCAGGAAGTAAACCTAGAAGCTAAAAACTAAACTTGAAGTATGCGCCAGGCGAGTCGTTCTCATTGGGCTGATATAAATCTGTATCTTGCCCACTATGGCCATGCTGGGGTGCGTGGCTGAAGGCAGTAACTATGTATTGAACCTTAAAACACAAATGAAATCAAAGGTAGTTGTATTGTATTCAGTTTATTTCATGATGTGGGTCGACCTTTTGTCCTCTTTAAAATATTACATGTACAATATTTGCGATCAGTGAGTGAGAAAAAGTGAGAAAAGCACCTTTTCCAACTTTTATGTGCCATACAAAACACAGTGGCGGTGTTAACATGAGAATGCAAAATGACGCCCGAAATAGCCGTTTTGTGCGAATGACATTACTGAAAGTGGAGTGCTAAGAGTATTTTCTCAGCATGCCAGAATCAAGATGTGCGAGTAAACTCTGAAATGTCAGTTTCACGGTCGTCCATTCAGTATGCCCTGCTGTGAGTTCATCACCTGCAGTGTGCGTCGAGATTTGAAAAGGCAGAGACTGATAATACCTGGAAGGAAAAAAAGAACACTGGCAGCATCTGTGTGCAGAGCCACTCACGGAGAGCTGTTGAGCAGTCAGCATGAATGAGGAAGCGTAGTCAATGTGTGAAGAATGAGCAGAGCCGTATTTCCAAGCACTTAGAGCTCCGCCAGTATTCACACTCAAGCACACCTGGCCAGTCGCGGCTGTGGTGAGTTGATGAAAATCTCACATTTTCTGTTTCAGGACATTTTAAAAGTGTTTTGCGTGACTCGGTGGGTCAGCCATCAGCGAGCTTTTCCAACAGAGTCTGATTTTTTTTTTTTTTTTTTTGGACATCACTCTGCGCGCAGCAGCTGTGATGATTCCGAGAAAAGAGAAAATGAGAGCTGGGTGACGAAAAGTAAAGAGGACACAGGCGGGCTAAAGCAAAGAAAACTGTCCCCGTGACCTCGGTGTAATCTATACACTGAGGTCCGGTCACACAATCGGTGCAAACATTAAACTGAGCGCCACGCTCACACACGCGGATACTGTACATCCACAGTGCAAGTATGCATTATCGCCTTATGGATTTGTCAAAGACACTGGTATGTAAATGGCTGGAGCGTCAACACTGTCCGGCTTATGCACACACGGCAACCTGCCTCAGCATTTTAGGTTATACGCACCCACATCGACGACACCCCTCCATCAATAAAACTAATCCGATTTCTTTCATTGCACAAATGAAATTTGCATTGCTGCTTGCTGTGTTTTGTCGTCCCGATGCTGTTAACCGTGATTGCAGCATAGTTCACTCGGTTGTTTTTATTACGTGATTCCCTTTAAATGATTTTGTTTTTTTGGCGGTGCAGACCGTTGCCGGCACATGGGAGAAAACCAAATTTGTTTTTGCGTCACTCCAGTCCAAAATACCGTGAGGACCAAGGTTTAATTAGATTTAAGTTATTCTTTTAGACTTAAAAAGATACTTGCCTCTATATTTAGAGAGCAGCCACCCACACAGACCTACATTCATGTGCCAATTTGCCTAACTAAAACCAGCGGCATCCAATTCAGCTGGCCTGCAATAGGTCCTGTCCGCATGAAGGTTGTAATATTTAGTTTTTGTAAGGCCTTTATGATAACTTTGTCGTATGGAGTTTGTGGTGCTGTTCAACATCTCGCAATGATTTGCTTCTGCTACTTTGCCTGCCCTCATTGATATAGATGGGGTGGACAAAATAATAGAAGCAACTGCTGGTCCAACACATTCCAATTTAACGGCACCATGATCCTCTAGAATCCTCCAAGATCGGTTTCTGTCACCTTCATAAAGGTAGGATTTAAAGTGGGGCTGTGTTTTTCATTAGTTGTGTATTTTCCGAAAGTGTTTATTTCAGTTGTCTTTCGTTTAAAGAACACTTAAAAATAAATAGGTTTTTGCCAACCGACCGATTTTTTTTTTTTTTATGAGGTTGGAGCACAAAAACCACAAAGGCTGTGACATTTTGGACCAGCCATCATGTCTGGTGACCTAAAAGTGTGTGTGCTGTGATTAGGAGAAGTATTATTGCATAAATCCACAGTGAAACAAATGCATTCCTGTGCCATTCTGACCTGGAAGGAAGACCAACGAGAGCTTGTTCTGGATCCATCCCATTGTACCAAAGGTTATAACATAATCGTCTGTCTTCACTACTTGGAACCTTAAGGCAGACCGCATCAACTCACTTTTTTGTTTGTGATCTTATTCGGCTGATTCGCTCTCATTCGCATCGAGGGGGCGAGGCGGGGAGCAGCTGCTCGGCATCTTGTTTTTCTTGGATAGAAAATATTCCAGCATAAGCTTGTACTTTCAGCCCTTCGCGGAAATATCCGAAATCATCAAACTGCAGAGTGAAATAGAGGGTGTCACCGTCTCTTGGCCGTGTTACATCTTTAAAAGCTTAGCTGTCTGATGCAGGCAGACTTTCCATGTTAATTCGGCGCGAGTGCGAGCCACCCGCACAGACACTGGTGCGCTTGGTGAGAGCCTGAAGCTCTTGGAGACTCTGCCGGGCAATTTGGCCGAGACAGAGGCTCAGTATCCTTTTCGTCCATAAACAGATTGTTATCCTGGGCAAAATGGATCCCTGTAGAACGGGCTGCAAGCAGCTCGCTGATTCATGAAATATACACAAGTGCTGCAGAAAGGAAACAAAGCATAGGAAGTCCCTTGTATATATTACACTGCTTACTGTTAGATGACACTAAATATTGACTGTGTTTTTCTGTTCGCATCTTCAAAGCATTCGTCCCGTCTAACAGTTAGTGAGAGGGTGGAGCCTTCCATCACTATTTGATATTATTTACAGAGTTCAAATTAAAATGCCTGTCATACTTTGCGCCGCTGATTGTCGTAATTGTGCGGGGACGCGGGGAGGGAAATTGCTCGTTTGCTTTTTGATAAAGGAAAGATGTGACCCACTAACAAGAACTCGTTACGTAAATATCACTTCACCTTCATGTTACTCAGACGCAAGCTTCTGAAGGACTTCTCCGACCCTCAGCAATGAAATAATGAAATCTGTGTGTCTATACTTGGAGGCATCAAAACACTGACATCCCTGGTAGAATATATCAGTACGTATTAGGAAAGCATTCTGATCGGATTTTAAACCTGCGACATGTTTCCCCCGCAGGAGCTCAACACGTGTGAGGGGCTTGGTGTGGCCTCAGCAGTGTTGATTGACAGCTACCTCGTATATAAGGGGGAAAAGGAAGAGCAGCCTAATGGTCTCCTCTCCAGAAAGATCCTTACCACGGGTCAGAAACTCTTTAGCACCCCTTTTCTGTCTCTCTCTCCCTCCCTCTGTCAACACATACAGTATTTGTATAAAGGAGTGATAAAGGGAAAAACAACATACACTGTCCAGGATGCTACTGAGTGTATATTATTCCAGGTCTCTTTAACTTCACTGAGGGGATGAACACGGTGCACATTCTCCCCAAAGATGTCTCATCATTTGGTGTCTAATGGTGTCAGCGGAGAGCCACCGACAGTCCTGGAGGTGTTGAAATGGGTTGACATCCGGTGACTGAAGGCGATACGGGACATGATTGACGTTTTCATACTTGCCTCATTTAGTTGGGTTTTACCTGTAGGGTTTTTACCTGTAGCGCTGAAGTGCACTCAAGTACAAACCGGTCCGTTCGTTAATGTGAAGCGCAGGTGGAATACGCTATTAAAAGAGCCCGTTCTTTGCACTCTGTCAGGGGAGACGGAACGGCGCGACGCTAGGAGCAGTCAGTGCTTCGCGAACGGTTGAAATGTCATTCCTAGCCAAATGCACCGACTCTGGACTGATTGGTGAATTAACTTGAACACCAGCAGAGAAGAGTGGGCTGCTGTGTAAATCAAGATTCAAAGTGTTTCATTTCATATGTACAGTAAGGAAACGTTCTGTGCTGTCCACAGAATCCCAACAATTTATAAAGTGATATAAAACAAAAGTATGCAATATAAAGCTAGTTTGAAAGGCAGCAAAAATAAATAAAAGAGCAACAACAGTGATAATAACAAAATGGTGCAAATGTGAGCCGTGCAATATGAAACGGTGCATGTGCAATTTGAAAATGTGATGCAAAAAACTAATTCCCATGTGCATATTGTTAGAGTAGCGCATGTGATCAGTTGTTACAGTGTCATCCTCCCCATTCTCAACAAGCTCTTGCATGAGAGCCACTACTACTTGTATGGTATTACAATATGTATAGGAGAGTTTTTCAGAAAACAAAGTGTACGCCCTACTCCTCTTGAACAGCTGTGCTCTCAATTTAGTGGATTCACAAACCCTATGTGAGCCCTGAAAGAGTTTTGGTACATTGTTGTTGAATTGTGTGATTGTGTCTGTGTTTATCGTTCTTTTTTTTTTTTAAATTTGCATATGTACTAATATGTAATGGAGAGTGCATATTAATCAACGTTAGAACAAAGAAATGCCCGACTTTGCCAAGATTAACTAATTTCCATCCTGTACTCCTTTGCCAGAATGTTAAATCGGCCCCACCTGCAGAGATGAAATGAGTCTCACATATTAATTGCATTTGGACACATTGAACTTATATTATACACTGCAACAGTGACATTAAACGGTTTTGGGAGAACCTAACAAAGAAGCTGAAAAGCCTAATCTTTTCTAAAGCATAGCTTTATGTCGAAGCACATGTCTCTGTGGTGTTCTTGCGCGTGCTTGTCTATTCGCGCACTTGCACATTTGTGTCCGTCCATCTGTCCCATCCCCCCCCGCCCCCCCAAAAAAAAAGACCAGATGACTCAGCTGGGCGTCTGTCCGCGTGTCTGTCATGATGCGAGGCCTCAGCCTTGACTGGCCCGGCAGGTGCTCGCGTCCCCGCTTGGCAGAGCAGCAGGCTGAGGCGTCCTCTCTCCACCTCCAGCCCTCCGCTCCCTTTATCTCCTCTCACTGTCCCTCTGTTTCCACCCTACTGTCAAGTGGATGAACAGGGAAAGGTGGAGCTAACCAGTATTGCACATACGTTGAAATACTGCCACGTTCAAAGTGTTTCACTGGTTGGATCCCACATGGCGCACAAGTCATTTTCACAGATATTTGCTCTGTTGGACCGGACTTGCAACTGGACAATAACACGTAATATAACGTTCTCAAACATCCCTAAACATATATGGAATCTTCTTCAGTGGTACTGAAAGGCGGCACCTTCCTGCCGCTCTGACTCTGGCGCTCTCTCTTCCTCTGTCCCTACTGAGCCATTACTGATCTATACGAGGCCTCATCAGAGCCAATAGCCTGTATCTAATCTGTTCCTGCTCCCGGTGATTTCTGACTACGCGGCTGCTCCCTTCCAGAATATAAGTGACGACTCTGACTGGGAGACACACCATGACTGATCCCCCCCCCCACCGTCCCCGTCGTCTTCCTCCACCTCCCTCTCCCTGCCTCCT
This sequence comes from Acanthopagrus latus, assembly GCF_904848185.1. NCBI lineage: Eukaryota > Metazoa > Chordata > Actinopteri > Spariformes > Sparidae > Acanthopagrus > Acanthopagrus latus. The sequence goes on from NC_051048.1 coordinate 17,203,909, forward strand.
CCTTTTTTTGGGGGGGATTTTTTTTTTTTTTTGCTCCTCTGTTTCCAGGCGCTCCCGTCGCTCCTCCTTTTGCCTTCAAGCTCCCGTCTCCTCCTCGCCGCTCACCTCAGTTTCCCCCCCCGTGCACGCCTTCTGTCTCTCCTCACACCCGCCTTGTTTTTTTTTTTTTTTTGCGAGCAGCTGAGTGTTTACTTCATGTCGGCCTCATCATCCATTCTGACTGGGCGTCTGCTGGGAGGATTTGCTCCTCTCCCTCGCATTTTATTTGTTCCCCCATTTGCTGTTTCCATTAAAGGTGAAATTGAAATCTCCTGCGCCAACACACGCAAACGTGCGCGCACACACAGGCGTCAGTCTGCACACACGCGTCGGCTGACAAAACAACGCCGCGCCGAGGCATATGAAAGAGCGCAAAACCTCCTGTCCTACTTTTGCTTTACCTTCCTCGCATCCCTCCGCTCCACTCACTCCCTCACTCTCTGTCCTCGCCTCCACCTTTCTCTGCCTCCTCTTTAGTTGTTGCAGTGCGGTGGGAGACGGTGTGATCCATGTTTTTGCTCTCGCTTTGCCGTTCTGTTTCACTTCCTCCTTCGCCGCAGAATAACTGGCTTTTCCCTCGCATTTAAAACCTTGTTACGAAACTTTTACACCTTTTGCCTCGCTGCTTCCTTTTCTCGTGAAAACGTTTAGCATTTAGCCGAGGAGATACAAAAAAACCCCTACTCCTCCTCCCCAGCTTCTTTTCCCAACACGAAGGTCTGGTGCAGCTCCCGAGCACCTTGAAGGCCGGCTCCTCGCAAGTCCACAGCGTGACTTCCGAAACCAGCCCCCCCTCCCTCCTTCGGACAGGATGTAGGAAGCGTTTTGGAGCAGTGCGGAGGAAAACAAAGGCAAGTCTTCGGCAGGTTAATGAGGCCAGGAGGCAGCTTTGTGCCGAGCTTCATCAGTATTCAACAGAGACCTCCCCCGCTCACTCTCCCAATAATATCCCAGTCATTTGGGTCAGCCACATCGCTGTGCCTCTGTGAAGGGCACCCACACACACACACACACACACACATATACACACACACGCACACACACAAACAGAAAATGGGAGAATTCTTTGACAGTTTAATAGAAACACAGTCTCATCGAATGTTCACCTCCTCGTGCTCTCTCTAATCATCGGCCGTGTCCCACACTGTCTTCTTCCCGTTTTGCCTCACCCGATCCATCTTTCACCCCGATCCTCCCTCCACTCTTTGATTTCTCTGCTACTCTTCCCCTCTTTCTTCCCACTCACACACACACACACACACACACACACACACACACACACACACACACACACACACACACACACACACACACACACACAGCTCCTTCAATTTAGATAAAGTGCCTAATCATATATGAATTACATTAACATCTCTAATAGCTACTGCGAGTTATTGGTTCCTCATTAGGGCCCCGCTCGCTTCAGTGTAGGCCAGCTTCCAACAACAGTAAGAAACGGCAAACGTGCTGTAAAAAAAGGGGCCCTGAGTGAAAGCAGATACGAGCTGCACGTGTGTGTGTGTGTGTGTGTGTGTGTGTGTGTTTACAGAGGCTTGGGACCTCACCACCAAGCAGCGTGTATACAGATCCAGACTATGAGTAGATGGGAGAAATGGGAAGGCTGTGAAGATCAAATATCCCGTAAATCAAAGCTGTCGCACAAGCGAGCGAGGCCGTGGGATCCCTCGGTGTGCGCTGGGCTCCTGGCCCCGAGACGAGGGCCAAAGAGGATACCTGGGCCCCGAGCCAGCTCCTCCCGTGCCAAACGTCTCTCCGCTCACTTGTGTTTTTTCTATTTACTCCTTTTACTTTCCCCACATCTCCCCTCGTATTTTCACCCCTGGACTTTTCGCCTTTATTCTCCACCTCTGTCCCTCCACCCTTCCTACTGTGCTCCTCCACGTTTGATTCTCTCTCCTCGCACCACATAGCTAGCTCTGCTTCCTCTCCCTCCGACCACCCACCCCCCCCACAACAGCAACATAGCTGCCACTAAAACTAAACATAACGCAGATAACCATCTCCACTCCCCGATGTTCCAGCTCCCTCCGCTGTCTAATTACGTCGCAACTGTCAGCCGAGCACGCCGTCACAGAGGCCTTAAATTAGCGGCTCGGCTTAATGTCACGGGCACATGTAATGTGTCGGATCAGCTGGGAACGTGCCTGAAGTAGGGGTGTGACTTCATTAAGACGAGTTCTGATTTTAGATATTTTCCCACCGTCTCCGCCACCTGCTCCGTGCAGTTGTGCGTCTGTTTTTGTGTTGTCACAGCACATGCAAAAGTTTGGTGTGTGTGAATCTTTTTAGACGCAGTAGGCAGCGGTGTGAGTTATTTTTCACGCCGCTTCTGCGTTTGGATGTGCGTGCACCTGTTCACATAATGTTGCATGGGTAGAACCGGTCGACAGCGTACTGAATAGCCCTTATAGGCAGATAGCCTCCTCTGAAACCTGTCGCCCCCCCACCCTCAAATGTGTTGCAAGCAAGGTGTGTTTCATCACGAAGCTAACAGACCGATGTGACCTGACCTCGGCAACACTCCCAACTGCACAACGCACAACCGATGTGTGCGGGTGGCCCGAGATGGGAGCAGGAGAAACCATTTATTCGCCACCTCTCCCTACACCTTGTTTTTCCTTTAGTTAGACTCTTGGACATAATTAGCGTGAGGGGACAGATGTCGGCCACAGTGAACAGAAAGTCCAATTGTTTCTCTCTTTCCCGCGTTTGCTTTTACGGAACCTTCATCCGACTTATCACGCCGGCCTCACTTCAGCTCTACATTTACAGACACTCTCTACTTTCAAGAAAAAGACAAAAAAAGAAAAAAATCTGCGATAAAAATGCATTCGGCGCAATTTTGGGGACATTTGCTGGCTTTGTGAAGATAAGAGCGGTGGAGGTTGTAGCACTGTTTACTGTTTAGCGGTATTTGCTAATTAAAGATAAGGATGTCTCTGATTGTGAAGATGTTTCATTAGTCCCCGAACTAATCGAGATACGTTTCCCATTTTCTGCATTGAGAAAGTAATTCTTCATTATAGAAATTGGCATTCTTAATTCTTACTTAAAGCAATTCAACATATACTCTTACTATTATCTACTTTTTTTAATATTTCTAACTCTCCAGCGTGCAGCATACCCTTTTTTTAAACATTGCACTTGTTTGACCTTCGCTGCATTTTTTTGGCGCTCCATTCATGCTATTATTTCACACATGGTAACGGCGGAAGATGGAGATGTATTTTTTTTTTTTCCCAGAGTTTTATTCCGTTGTGCTTTCTTGTTGATGAGCTCAGTTGCCCGCTGAGTTTCCATTTTACTGTGCAGCGCAGCATAGCAGCATAACAATGGCGGCATGAATGTTTTAGCCATGGGGTTTTGAAGGAATAGTTTTGTGTTGTGAATGCCGTCCTTGTGCCAGTCGCACGTGCGCTGCAGAAAAGAAAGCGTGTTATCGTTCAGCTTTTTGAGCCAAAGAGAGAGCCGGAGCGTCTCGGGGGCTCGGTCAGCTGCAGTCAGTTGCAGATTTTGAATCGCGGCTTGAGTGGCGGTTCATTAGGATGTAATATATTACCTGGGTCGAGTTCGCTTTTGTTTCATGCAAATCAAACCTAAATGCCAAAAGAATTCCTTTGCTCCGTACAGTACAGTCTTAAACTTGTACTTTGATCGTGGTCTCTGAAGAACGAACAGAGAAATCTCACTTTGTGTTTATAATGGATACAAAAGTTTGCAGACTCTTAGGGGACGTCATTAGAAGTGGATTTAGCTGGAGACCCACAGACTCTGCCTAAAATGCATTTTGCAGTGACAGCTAAAAGCATTCTATGGCTTTCCCCTCAGGGTGCACCGAATTTGGTGCTAATATCACAAATTGCACAGTCGCTTCAAAATAAACACCTCAGCAGATCTGACGCACGCGTTACATGGCAGCGAGGGCCTGATCTTCTGTCTGACTGCAGGTTAAGGGGTGAGACGTATTGGATTCCGACTGTCTCCTCATGCCGTGAAGTGTCTCAGACGTACTGTAAACCCCCCCCAGCTTTAATTTTCTCACCTTAAATGCTGGTTTTTACGATTTTCCTCGGAGAGCCACACCATTCGTGCTATCAAGGGATAATGATGATCCGGAAAATGACCAAACAAACTCATTCTGCGGTTCATCGAGGTCTGCTGAAGTTTGCTCTGCTGCCTTCTCCCTCTCAGTCTTGTTTCCCCTCATCAGTGTCTGTAGCTCAGTTCCCGTTGGGCCATCCAGGCCTTCGCTGCGTTCTGTCCTCAGTCTCGGAAAAAGTGGTGCCACAGTGGAATCCACTGTAATGAAAAATCTCCCTCTTTTCTAAGCACCAAGCATCCCTTTCCTGACTCATCCTGTTCATTTTTGTCAGAGCTGGCACTGGCGTTGCCAGAAACACTGTCGGGTCCGACTCCGCACGACTTGCTTTGACAGGGAGCCAAAGGCAAGCAAATATGAGCGGTCGACGACGATGGGTCTTATCTTCAGTGATGTAACTGTTTGAAAGAGCCTTCCTAGGCTTACAGCAGGCTGGCATACATGAAAATAAACAGAGGATTAGATCTTAAGCTACACCACAAAACAGTGGAAGCAAAAAAAAAAAAAGAAGAAGGCAAAAAAGAAAGATGGAAAATACAAATTCCTTTGCTCGGTGGGTCCCCTGGTTGTTTTGGTAGTCGGTGAGGTTTGTGACGGAGAGAGGAGCGCACAAGCGGAGGATGGCAAGGACTCTTGTCTGTATTAAACATGGGTGTACGCGCCTTGTGGTTAATGTCAAGTGTGGCTAAGGTACCTGGGTCTCTGAGGGTTTGCCGAGTGAGAGCACTGTTGCTGTGATTAAAACGGTGGAGAACAGCCAGAGGGTGATGGTTGGCACAGATTCCGCGCCGTCTCCTCCCCCTCTTTTTCACCCTCCATCCCTCTCCGCGCAGTGCCAGCTGTCAGTTATGTCAGTCAGTGTGCTAATGATGCTCCCTTACAGAGCTCAGAGCACAGTGTTACATCTGACATGCCCTCGAATCGCTCTGTTCATATGTAAGCATTCCTCAAATGGCCTAGTTTTGTATACCTTGGTTGTTGACGCAAAATAAGCAATTCATGAACCGCAAACATTCACTTTTCGGTGCCGTGCTTTTAGCGCCGGTTGCCTCCGCGGTGCGCCGTGGTCATTAATACCACTTTCACACAAGCCTCATGTCTGGCGCAGGATAACAAACCCACGGTCACCCACATTTGACCCATTCCTGCCAAACTGCTGACACAGGTGAATTCTGGGTTTGTTGCTGTCCAAATAAGACCCAGATCTGCTATTGCAGCACAAAACACTCCACCACGAACGGGCTGCAATTAGTGTTGCCGCTTCCAGGTAATTAAAGGCGGTTGCCGCTGCGTTTACACTTAAGATGCAGCATGCCAAAAAGTGCCGTCACCCGTCTGTCTTTTCTTCTTTTCTTGGATGCTATCGCACCGTAAATGTGTGCAAATAATGTGCGTTCATAGTCGAGCTGTGTAGGGAAAACACGTTTTTCCGCGCAGATCTTCCAACAGCTCTGTTGTCCCCTTTGTGTGTGTAATTAACGCCGAGTCAAAGAGAGAATTAGCGTTGTAAAAGTTGAAATGATTTTCAGTGTCATGACGCATCATGCGTCACCGGAATGATCAAACTGCTCCAGCGTTCCAGAGATAATCCAGTGACAGCATTACTGGTGATTGTACCTGAACAGGCGAACTGACGCCCGCTGAACAAACAGCGAGCCAGCGCGGCTCTGATCACTTTCAAAGAAGCAAATAATCAAGACAAAAGGCGCCCTTTTTCTTTATTATAGAGTGCTGCGCAGAAATCAACAGAATCAGTCCTTCAAATATGTGATGAACAGAAGTTAAAAGCCTGAGTTTGGAGATGAATCTGTCCCCTAATTAAATCTCAAAACTGTGTCAGTTTTTAACCATTCATGTGTCAAATGATCATCACGTAAAATATCTCTTTAAGAATGATAAAATCCTTTACTGACTCATGGAACAACCACAATGAAGCTGAGGCACTCTGATGATGATAATAATAATAATAGAAAATTATATATTTTTGCGGATTAACTTGTCAAACTGCCAACTTCCACCACAAGTAAGCTGGACAGACGCTTTTTTTTTCATTTTTTGGATCCTTGGCCCCATCCTTGAAGACCACCTGAACTTTCCACTTCTATAACACATTATTGTTCTCAACCCAGTGCAGCACTCCCCCATCTAAGTACCAATCTCCGACGTTCTTTGTGGAAGGTAGCACTCCTTGGGGCGAGCCGGCGCTGAATTCACCCTGGTGCAGATCATCTCTCTGGGCCCTGACAGGATTTCCAAAGAGCAGGCAGAGTCTCCTCCTCTAACTCTCAGCTGGGGCTGTCTTACTATTCCTGCTCCCATTTATTCTGACACCCACCTTTTGTTGGGAGCGGAGGCAGCTGCTGTAATGCAGATAAGTGCAGATGCGCTTATTTTTAGGTTTTTGCCTGCTATTATTTGAAGCTTGTGTTTTCCCACTGGCTCACAGATTGACTCGCCTCTCCTCTCGTTCGTTCCCCTCCTTCCCTCCTTGCCCATTTGTCTTCATCCCTCACCTCGTTCCAAAAGGTCACCGGCATTAGTGTTTGAATTCTCCGTGGCTGAGTTGTTCATTTGACCTTGGAGTGCAGCGCCGCTCTGCCGGGTCAGGCGCATGAGACTTTCGATTTGGTTCCAGGGGTCAAAGGACAAAACGGATATTGTATTTACCCCACAACCCTGGATTATCCTGCATGTATGTGGATGTGAGCCCTGCGCCTTTTCCATATGCCATCAGAGTCATATCAGGGTATCAAAGGCTGCAGCGCTGCTGGGAATGATGAATGGCTGCCAGCTGCTGAGGTCCGTGTGGTGATCACCTCAGGTAAGGGGGCTTTTGGCCCTGCTGGCAGGGGGAACAGAAAGGGTTAAGTGGCTATGGCGGCTCATAGCTCTAGCCCCCTGGTCCCCCATAGCCTCTGGCAGCAGCTCACCGGCTTATTCCCCAACATCTCCGAGGGCCCTTTTGGTCGAGGTCGCGGGCTCAGGCAGGCAGTCGTTGGGGGAAATGAAGACGAGATGTACTTTCCTACACACCTGAATCAGGACTGGGGAGGAAGAGGGAGACGGGGCAGTCTGGCTCCTCAGCTTCCTTCCTCTCTGGCTGCCTGTCCTGGGGCACCAGAACCACCTCATGGAGCAACCTGTCATCCTGCGTCAACATCAGCACTGCCCCTTGTCCCCTCTCCACCCCCACTCCCCGCCATGCACCCCGGCACTCATAGGTCACACAAGTGCAGATTTGGTTTGTGCGTAACCTTGGCCGAGGTAGTTGCCAAAGGTGTCTAATTCAGACCCCCCCGGCAGCCCCAGCTCTCTCCCCCCCAAATCTCCCTGCAGTTCACCGGCAAGTCATGTAGCGTGGAGGGAGGGGAGGCGGCGCGGGAAGAGGGAGCACATAAAAGAGGCGCCGTTACCGTGCTGTCATCATCGCGCCTGTTTCTAAAAGGTTCTCGGCCTCTGATGTGCGCAAGCTGCAGCACTCAATAGCTGCGAAGATCAATGGTTTCCTGCCTCCAGTGCTGCCTCACATCATCATAAAAAAAGTTACTGCTGGTCTTGTGGAAAAAGAGAAAGGGAGAGAAGCGCTGCTCTCTCCTTTCGCTTTCTCCCTGTTTGTACCTGAGATTTTGTTTTTCCATTTGTGAGGGTTAACGCTTTGGCTTTGATATTGGAGGCATTTTGATGGAATTAGGGCAGGAAACGTTCGAGGACATTGCACCCTATGAACAAGAGGGTCATTACTGGCTTCGGTGAGAGGAGAGCCTCGAAGGCAAGGTTGGGTTGGGGAGGGTCATGGGGGTCAAAGGTCAATCAGCTAAGGAGGTCAGTGGTTATGAGAATGTGTTGGGGAAAAAAAATCAGATGACTGGTTTTTGTGTTAATCCCCTCTCTCGAGGATTAATTGAAAGTATTTGTTTGTATGTATTTTTAAAGTTGTCTTGGGTAATCTTCTCTTTCAAGTTTTTTTCTTTTAAAATGAAAATCAGTCATCTATAAATACTGCAGCCCTTAAAAAAAAAAAAGTGCTGGGGTTTTGCCAGCGTTGAGTTAGATGAAAATCAGTCACTCTGCACCAGAGAACACACAAGCTTCTACTTCTGCTGTATTCAGACTGACACAGGATCTATAAATAGTCGCACAAACAGACACTCTCTTATTCTCCCCCCCCCCTCTGCTTTTTCTCCCTCCGTCTCTCACTCCCTCGTCTCCTGCTCTGCGTGGCCAGACATGGGCTCTGTCCCCGCAAAATTCAATTTGCAGTCTAATTCCATATCAAAAACATGGCCAGAGCTCAGTGTTTGTCGAGCACGACACAAACAAGCAAGGACACAGTCTCAGCGTGGCTCCTCCCGCAACCTCATTATAGCTGTGCCCTCAAGTAACAGATTTGTCCTTAATTGGTGAGTTGTCCTAATTGACTTTAGCTAATTTATGGATTAGATTATTTTTACCCTCTTTCCTAATTGAACCATAACTTTCATGCGTTTTCCCCGGCCGGCTGGGTCATGTGAAATCGGTGCTGAATGCTTTCCGAGTGGCGCGTGTTTGTGTGCAAGCTGCGGGTTTCGCACCGTCATCCGTACCGGAAACGAATCCAGCAAGTGCAGTGTGGGTGGAAAAAAAAAACCCCAACAGCAGTACCTGAGCAGGTGTAAATGGCAGGAGCGTCCATTTCTCAGGCTGATGGAGTGTAGCACCTTGGGGTCGCTAGTCCGATCAGAGGCATGTCGGTTCCTGGACTGTTTATGTCGGTGCCATTACCATATTAGGACTCCTTGGCGTGAGAGTTCTGTTGAACTGTGTGGGACTTACAATATCTGGCTCCACCACTTGTCAGCAACAGGTCCTCTGTCACATTTACATTTACATTAGCATTTAGCAGACGCTTTTGGACATCTTGGACACGATCGCCACTGATGGCAATTGATCCACATTTACTACTATCCAAAGTACCACAGCTTTCCAAACTAAAAATGGATCTATAATCAGATTTTCAACAGAAGGCTTCACAGATGGTTAACCTTATTACAAATATGTCGTTATGAGTTCAGGGACTTTATCTGCACCGGCAAGTTGTTAATAAAAAATAAGAAAAGAAACATGCTATTTTGAGCTATTTTCTGACCTTTTTTTCTTCTCACGGTTGCGTCGACAAAGGTGTTGAATACTGTTTTTCTACTTGAGTGTTGGTGTCAGTGGTATCTGGTATCATGTCAACCTTAATGTATAAAGCTTTAAGCGTAACATTTGCGGAGAGGAGTGATTTTGTTCTTCCAGGAACAAACCCAAAGGGAGATTGTTGGTTGATGCCTCGTGCTGTACTTGCACGAAGATGTTTCGGCACAAACCTCTCCTCTGGTTCTCCAAACCAGCCTCAGGCATGGTCGCCGCCGATGTTGTTCTGTACGGCTACCTATCTTTTGTGTGTTTATTTTAATGACTAACTAAGCAAAATAATACACTACGGATTTTTTTTATTTTTTTTTTTTGATGCAGCGGGAACGTTGTAGGTAGGAGGTGTTGCATATATTATATATCGACAGCTGTGGTCTAATTTAGATTGTTTCTTTTTTTTTTTCATTTGATTTTTTTTTTTTTTAATCATTTATTATGCAGGTAAGTCTGTGGCAGCAGATGTAGAATAATGAACTGAACGAAATGGAAATACCTGAGCTGAACCTCTGTTGTAGCAATCAGCTCAGCCAGCGGTACAGAAACACGAGGAACGCAAAGACGACTTTTTTTTTTTTGCAAGTGATGTTGCCTGTCGCCTTCAGGGAGAATCTGCTGTGTTCTGTCGCTTGCTTCGGCGTGCACTGTATATGCATGCTATTTTTCGGCGTGTGTGTGAGTGAGCATTACAGTATACTGTGTGTGTGTGTGTGTGTGTGTGTATGTGTGTCTAAAAGTTCATGATGGTGTGGAGAGGAGGTTGAGATGTGTCAGGGATGAAAGTACCGCATCTCTCCTTGGGGCTGTCAGCCTGTTACCAGGTGTCACTTCAACTCCTCTCGCCCACCTGCTTTCCAGCCTCCGCCAGACCGCTGCCATACACACACACACACACACACACACACACACACACACACACACACACACACACACACACACACACACACACACACACACACACACACACACACACACACACACACACAAGCTGCAGAAAATACAGTGCTGAGTAAACGAAAGCTAAGCAAGAGAAGGGAATGATCAGACGGATAGATCCTGTACCTTCTCACGGATTAATCTGATTCAATTATCCATTTTCACACCGTCGGCTGATGTAAAGCTGCTGTAAATCAAATTCAGCGTATCCTGTTGATGTTTCACAATAAGGGCCTTCCTCTGAAGGGACAAGATAAAGTTCCTCTGAAGTGCTGAAAGGACTATAATCTGAAAGAGACTGACTTTGCATCGATAGCAGAGAGCAGCAGTGATCAGTTGTCCTGGCAAATGGGCTCGAACCAACATCTCACACTGATCAAACTTACAGGAAATAGGAATAAAGCCCTGCCTGTAATACTAGCCTGCTTGGCTCTTCTGTTGAAGTAAATCAGGGACAATAAGCGGGAAGAACTACTATTATGTCGAAATGCCTGCCACCGTCGCAGAATCATCTTTTTTTCTCACAGTCTGAGTCTGCTCAGTCTAGCTAGGACATGTTGAGTCGAGGAAACCTGCATCAGGCAGCTGAAATCTAAATAGATGTTGAGGTTTTGGTTCCACGGAAATGCAAAAAAGGCTTTGGTATGCGAGGGAATATTCCAGAGAGAGACATGAGGGTTTACCACACTTGTGTTTGTGCATGCATTTGCGGAACGGAGAGGAGGGGCCGAGGAAGGCAGAGATTAGGCCGCGGTGGATGAGAGCGGCAGAGTCGAAGTCGGGAAGGAAGGGGGTGGGGGGGTTCGATATCGAGAGCCAATTCACACTTGGAGGGCGATAACGAAATAATTGGAATTGGAATTGATAACGGTATGCCGGCATTGACAGGCATCAATAGCTCCTGAAATGCTCCAATTGCTGCTGTCGTGCTGCTCGTTCGGCGACTCTTCCTTGGCGGTGGGGGGGGGGGGACGTCGACGCTGCCGCCACAAAACTTTGTTGCGAACAAATCACGTGCACATTGTGACAATACACACAATCAGCAGCTTACATGCCTGCAGCTTCGTAAATGTTTAAATGCTCTTTTAAAGTTTCCTAAAAATCCACCTGATGCCGGCAGATATCGGGTTACGTCAGTGGAGAGGGAGTCTTAAGGAGAAAGGGAAAGAAAAAGAGAGAGAACAAAGCTCTAAGAGGGTCTCTCAACCCCTGTATGTCAATCTTTTTCCTATTTATAGAGGCTTAGTAGTCTGCTCCTCAGCTCTCAGTCTCTCATTGTCTCTCTCTAACTATCTCTCTAGGTTTCTGTCAGTGTCTCTCTCACGCTCCCGCTCCTAAATCTGTATCCTTGTTAACACAAGGGGTTTGTTTGGTTTTTATTTTGTTTTTTTTGTGTGGGAGGAGAGAGATTCCGTCCATCAGGTTGTCTTCCTCTCTCCTCCCTCCCCTCCTCCTCCTCTTCCTCCCCCCAACCGACTCACAAACAAGTAAACGCACACAACAGGAACCGTTTCCCTACAGTCTTGACTCCTAGCTTTTCCGTAGACAAAAAAAGGGAACAGAAATAGACGGTAAGAGAAAGAGAAGGAAGGAGACATCTCTCACAGCTATTTGCAGAAATCTGGAGCTTTAGATGCTGACAGCCCTTTATCATTAGCTTTCATTCTTCTGTCTTGCCAAAGGAGCATTTTATATTCTGAGCCAGGCTTTGTGTGTGTGTGTGTGTGTGTGTGTGTGTGTGGCGAAGGGGGGGGCGACTAAATCAATTCCAAATTATTGCACCTCTCAATAACTGATGGCCATGTCTGGGCGGAGGAGAAATGATTAATGATGATACTATGGACAATATGAGTAAGACACACACGGAGACATTATCGCCCGCATGCCGACAGACACACACGCGCGCACACACACACACACACGTTGAAGATATAAATGTGTGTGTCTGTAGTAACTGGTGGTAATTACTGAGGGGAAAGAGACATCACTGCTCCTTTTTGTGGCGAGGAGTCGAGTGTGTCTGGGTGTGTGAGACCATAAAGTAGAATAAGCAGGTGAGGAAGAGTGTAAATCACAGGTTAGCTTACAACACTATCATGATACGGTGTGTAACCCTTGATAGTAGTGCCATCGCCTGTGCTTACATACCTTACAGTACATTGTGATGCTTTAATCAGAGATCCATCGTGTGTAAATGAAGAGCAAAATATTTCCGTATAGAGTAGTCCTTAAAAGCTTTCACAAAGCAGGCGTCTTTCACACACCATATTTTTGAGAGATGAGTCGATGGAATGATTAGCCCATTTGGAGAATGATTCATCATGAATCACAATTAATGATCATGATGAGCAATTTGTTGTTGAAGTTGTTTGTCGGGCAAACAATCCAAAACATCTCAATTGTGAGATTGTGATGTCGTGCCTTTTTCTTTGTTTTTTTAATCGTTGCTCGGATGAAACAAACAATTTGAAAAAGTCAACTTGCTACTTTCCTTTTCACTCTTTTCTGACAGTGCATCTGCTATCAACTTGATTGATTGATAGATATACCGGTCTTGTTGGCCACGATGTTGGTGAATGCTAAAGCCAGCACCCTGACACATTCGAAGTGGTTACGTAAAAGTGTGTATACCCATGTTTGCTGTTTGCTTAGCTTCTCGTGCTAGCATACTAACGTTGGTGGTGTTTGCATGGTGCCTTTTAGTCTCTGGAAAAGGTTCACGTATGTGCCAATTTCCACGGCGGTCCACTGTTGACTGTTGAAAACATTCTGGGCTAGCCCCAGTTTGTACCTCTTGTCTACTCTCATTCAAGTCACAGAGCTAAGCGGTCATTTTTTTCCCCAAACTTCTACACCTGGATTTGTTTGGAAATTCCCGGTCGTTAAACAACACCGACCGCAGTTTTGAAGGTATTTCCAAAATCACCCGGACACCATCTGGATGAAGAGTTGTGAGTTTTGATTTTTGAATGCAACTGCCGGGCACAAACTGGAGCAGAGTCTAGGAGAAAGTGGAGGACGAAGCAGCTAGTTGACATTGACCCCCTAAATGTTGATGTTCAACCTTATTTGGTTTATTCACTGTATTATGACGTTGTCACAGTTGCACAGAAGATAACTACAAGTGCCCTCGTTCACTTCACACAGCAGTTACAGCCACAGAAGCAAAAGGATGAACCCACAGCAGAACAGTTCAAGAGTTTAAAGTTCTCAGTTAAAGGAAGACTGCACCTCTTTCCCAGTTTCACAAGATACAGTGTCATACTATATTTAACACACTGTGACAAGCTGCCGTTCCAGTTATCTGTGTACTGCTTTTTAAGAGCTGCTAACAAAACGTCTGTCTGTATTTATCCCTGCAAATGAAGCCGCATGTCTAAAAGTGTCTATAATAAGCAAAAGGAAGGATACACTGTGCTCAACCCAAATCACCTGCAATTACCACCCACCATCTCTGCCATTTATCCTGGACTTCTCCCAGACTGTGGCGAAAGAGGCACAGAACATCGAGATGCATCGAAATAGCTGCTTTCGCGCATACATTTTGGGCTAAAAAAAACGCATAAACACACTTGCTTACAAATCAAAAAAGATCTTCGTACAAAGAGGTGCTGTCACGCCCACAGCCCAAATGGCTGTTTTGTGTTGTCAGTCATTTACTCCCAAAACATACACTTAGCCGCTCTGACAAAGACTTCCATCTTTTATCATCTTGCCGCACAACAAAGCCCAAATTCATGTGTGCTTTCTATCTTACTCATAATCTTTTTCACAGCACTCAGGCTGCACTCTGGGGAGTCATCTCGAAACAGTAAGCGCAGCCCCGCGCGAGCATAAAGTACGCTGTGTTTGCTTGTGCACACGCATGTGCACACCATTACGCACACACACACACACACACACACACACACACACACATGCTCCCCGATGCCTCGTCCACGCTGCACTTGATAGCTGGTGATAGTAGCCATTGTGAGGAGCAATGTTCCCAATCTCTGTGTTGTGCTGTTATTACATTAGCAGCCCTGATTTTATCCCCTTCTCTCTTTCCTCAGTTCTCCACCTCTATGCTTTATGTCGCTCCGTTTCTTCCTCTATCTATCTGCCACCCTCTGGTCCTCCCTCCCTGCCCGCTCTGTCTGTTGTGATTTAGTGCTTACAGTGTTTACTCTCCGATGCAGCACAAGAAACCAGGGAAATTATAACTCTAACCCGGGCTGAGTCTCTCTCCAAATTATGACCATTGATTTGTGTCTTTATTATGTCTTCAGTGGAACCTTGTTCACTAGCGTTCTCCCGAGCCGCACCCTCTGTTGCAGCTCAACACTGCCATCCAGTGATGGCTCGACCCACTGGTGCTCAACAAAGGGAGCCAGAGGTGGATGCTTTGCCGCACATAGATGCCTGTTTTCATGTGCCACGTGTAATGACGGAGTTGTTTCTGCGTGTGTCTCTTTGCATAGGAGAGCGTACAGGTGTGAGAGCGATCTGCCTGTGAGCTGCTGCGCGGTCCAACAGCTCAACTGCAGTCAACGGAGCGAACGCAGCTGAGTCCTTATACGTCTGTGTGTAACCTCAAGGTGACCGAGTCAGGGGTGACTCGCTCTGTCTGCCTCCCCCCCCCCCTTTCTCTCCGTGGTGGTTTACATTACCCTGGGCAGAGCAGTGTGGAACCGAGTGGCGGCCCGCGGCCGTTTGAATGCAGGAATGCCCCGGCCATCTGCTGCACATTAGAATTAGACCTCCAGCCCAATTCAATTAGCAGCCCAAACTAGTGCCACTGATTGGGTGGGGGGGTGGGGGGAGGCTACAGTCAGTCACTGGCCCACAGTAAACATGATGGAGGGAGGCAGGGAGGGTGGACGAGCTATAGGGGTTGCGGTGCCAGGAGGACAGAGAAGGGAGGGAGATCGAGAAGTAGAGCGATGGAAAATAGCAACAAATCAAATGTTTCTGTATGAATCCTTCTGAGAAATGAACCACGGGTTGTGAACAGATCTGTAAGGTAAACAGAAACAGCCAGACAATGAATCGCGAATGCTGCTGGTGGATATGCTTAAGGTCACGCGACATGTTTGATCAGCATTTTAGCTCCCCATGGCAAACCCCGCCAGAGATCACGACAGAATAGTCCCAAATTGTTGGAAGAGTTCGCAGTACATTGTTTCCTGCCGTCGCAAATCCTGCCAAGACTCAACAGTGGTGAAAGAAGGAACATAAAGCCTCCCAAAACAAGGCCTCTGCCAACTTTTTGAGCAAAACAAGAGGAAATAGACAAAGCTGATTTAATAAGGGGAAAAAAAGGCCCTACAGATAAGCATCTTGTTTGCTTTCATAGTGTTTGGACTAAGACAGATGGAAACAAACCTGTCATTGTGCGAAGCAAAACCTGTGCAGTGCAGCTACTTTCCCATCGCTGATGAACAAATAAACATCTGAAACGCACTAAAACTTTGGATGCATGTGTCAGAATAAGTCAGTGTAAATAGGTGTATGCCTCCAAAACACTGTTTTTTTTTTTTCTAAAATGAGCCAAACAACTTTCTAATGACTCAAAATCATGTTATTGTAATCAGTGTTGCATAGGTCACTCCTAGTTTTAATCAAAAACAGCATATTAGAAGGACCAAAAATCCTCCGAGAAGTTTTTTTTTTTCTTTCATTTGTTTGACCTTATTCTCTAACAACAAGTGATTGCAAGGGTACCTCTACCTATGAATTACAATGATTGGAAGGAAGGGTGTGTAGTCGCCTGTGTGTGTGTTGTGGCATCGTCAACTGGCACAAACTTTGGTGAGAGTGGAAAACAGGTGGTCAAGCACTGACTGACATAAACTGCAAATATGAATTCACGAATTTCCAGAGGGCGTTATCGATGGGCCCAGATGCCTCTGGACACATCTGGGTAAACCTACAAACAATGGCAGCAGCGGAATGCGTGACGTATCTCTGAGCTAGTTACCGTAACAGCGAGACGTGCATGCTAGCTGGCTACTACTAACAACAACACAAAGAACGGTGTGAATCACTGCCTGCTGCTTTGTTTGAATGCAGTGCAATGTGTTCAACTCAAAACTACAGCTAATGGCAAGCTACGTCCTGTCCATGGTTACCGTGGAAAACACTTAAATGAATTTCTCTAGTTGACATGGTCACTTGTTAAACCAATCGACTAGAAGTGCAGTCGTGCCCTTTCCATATGAAAAGTTGGAGCAAACTCTAGATCCAATGTGAGTGAATATTCAGCAGCTGGGTTGTTTGTTTCGTGCCTCAAACCTCTTAAACAGATTTCGGTGCTCTGCAGGGGTCAAAGAAGTGAAAGTTTGCGTAACTGCAGAACAACAGAACACTACCACCCCAGCTCAAACAACCCCGGCCATCTTATCAAACCCGGAGGTTGTATTTAAAGTTAATGCGTCAAACCTGCTCTGTAATGGATAAATGGTTGCGATTTGCCGGACAAAAGCCAGTTTCAGCTCTCCATTGGGTTGCTAGATGCCTCTCCCAGAGCAAGCAAAGCACGGGGCTCGCAGATCGAGCTTCCCGGGGCGAAGGCAGACACACACACACACACACACACACACACGTGGTGATAATTGTGACTTACTCGCACCAAAACACAAACATATACAAAAAGACATACACAAATCTACCTGGCTAATCTTCCAAATCTCCAGAACATACACACACCACATATCCATGCACTCACGCTGACTCGATGGCGGCAGGACGGATACATCCAGTGGAACATACTTTCTCATATGTTCTAGATGCTGTCAAAAATGCTCAGAGCAATTGGAGGCATAATGCACAAAAACATTGGCTCATATAAACAGTGTGCTGCGCAGATATGTTCCCAATTATCTACCGCATATTTCTCTGATTTTTAACTCATGCCAGATTGGCATCTTTGGAAAACGGAGACTTTTAAACAATTGCGGGATTGTGTATCTTGCTCGAGCGAGTATTCTGCACTGCGGCATTTTCTTTTTTTTTTTTTTTTTTCTCGTGCAAGAATAACAAAATATGTTGAATAGTTTTTGCTCGTGCTGCCCCCCGGCCCCCCCCCCCCCCCCCCGTCCCCTTCGTACAGCGGTGTGTAGGTTTGTGCACGCGTCGGGATGCGGTCCTGTCGGCGTGCGAGCGCAGGGAGGGCGTCTTGTCTCTCACCTGCTCCTCACACCACAAAACCCTGCAGTGGATGAGCACACCTCACCGTGCAAACATGCCCTCGGGCTGGTGCCACACACACACACACACACACACACACACACATCTAAACTCACATGTACACAACAAATTTTCAAAAGTAACAAACACACATTGAGCGGGGGGGAGACCTCAAAATTACTCTTTTAGAAATGTAAAAGACACCCAAAAACACCAAGAAAAGGAACATGAAGCCGAAGAAACATTGCAGACACGGAGACATTTGCCTCGGTGCATTACAGACGTACTCATCAACAGTAGACATTCAGCAGATAATGCTACAGCGCTCATGAAGCTCTTCAAGCCTTCCTGTATGATGGAAAATGAACGCACGGACTCAGCGGGCTAAACAGCATGGCAGTAATGACTGTTTCTCATTGGACATCTGCGTGTGTCTCTGCGCACACGGTTGTGTGTGTGTGTGTGTGTGTGTGTGTGTGTGTCTGTGTGTGTGTGTGTGTGTGTGTGTGCGTGTATGAACATCCCATTGCTTTGCCCCTTGGCCAAATTCAGCCATAACGCCAATATTACGGGCCAACAGGCTAAACCTTGGCCTGGTGTGCTTAAGTATCCAGATCGATAAGTGTATTACGCTACATGCGGTCTGCGTGTGAGTTGAAAGCGGGACAGATCAAGCTATCTGCATGTTCCGAGGGGGGGGAGTGGGCTGTGGGTCAATAAGTTTGTGACTTTTAAGTACCAGGGCTGTTGCTTCTGCAGTGCATCCATGTGTATTTCATTTTGCACATTCTCCTAAGGGGATTTATATCTGTCAACCCATGTAGGAGGTTAATGGTGTTCGTGTGGGTAGATGGATTGCGTGCTCATAATGTGGGTCATATTTTATCACAATGGGCACGGCAGACAAAGTGAGTCAGTGCATTGAGTCAGCATCTTACGGGTCTGTGTGTTTGCGCGCGTGCGTCAGGCTGGGTCGATGGTTCTGTTTTCCAGGCACACACCTGAGGACAGAGCATATGTTCAGAATGGGAGCGAGGACCTCCAGTGTGTCGGTGTTGAAGCATGCTGTTGTGGAGAGACAGCGAGAGAGAGAGAGGCAGCGCTTCTGTTGATGTAAGCCCAGTGTTACTCTACAGTTATCTGGTTTATCAGTTAAATACGTCCAACATGGGTTGAGCATGCATGGCTCCAATAACGCCCACCTTATATTGTTGACGTCTTGTGTATGAAATAGCTGTATTTGCCACAAAAATGCATTAACATAAACTATGATAATCTGGTAATGGGTCAGCTCATGCCTGCGTTCAGGCAGTCGTATTTCCTCTTCCTCTCCATGGAGGTTAAGGGAGCTGGTTCATACTGGTAGAGTAACAACAGGCATAAATGTATTGATAAAGCAGATAGTTGATTTCATTTGGGATTTTTTGTTTCTTGTTCAGCCATTGCAAAACGTTACAAGTGGAAATGCTGCTCTTGGTGTTTCACGTGATATTCAAAGATGAAGATGAGTTTACTAAGCAGAGTTACGTGGGGCATATTTGCAAGTCGCACAGGTGCTCATGGTCATACGATTTGGCAGCACTGTCTTCAAAACTGGTTGCAAAAATGCGACTAAGTTGTTGCTTTCTGCAGCTACGCTTTAAAAGCATTGTGCTGTCTGAAGAGCAGCCAGTGTGTCCCGCCAATGTTGAGCAGAACCACTGTAATCAGTGATGCATCATCATCAACAAGGGCGTTGGACACTGACCCGACAATGACCCGTAATATATGACACACCCCTTATCTATTTTTTTTAGTTCAGGAGGGAACCAACTTTTGTGTTTGGTTTGTGTTTGGTCGACATGCTTGTACTTAGTACTCAGTCTATTCTGCTGACTGACAGTGGCAGGACAACAGCAGCCCCCCAAAAATTTGACAGCGTGCCAGCAAAGGCAGAAAGGATTAAGACTGCAAGGTAACAAACGTTGATTTAAGCCAGGAATAATTCAGAATGGTCTAAAAAGGCACACTCACACACACACACACACACACACGAATAAAACTTCTTTCAAAGGATTTATGTGGGGAGAATCACAATGAACACAATGTGATTATTGTGCAAATGCACATCATATACATATTTCAAAAGGCATCTTTAATTTTTTGACAATTAACATCAGTATTGCCATACAACATTACATTTCATGACATTGCATTACATTACATTATTTTGAATTATCCATGATGCCCAAGCATTACACTAAGCTCCTATTGTTTGTTTACAGTCACCATGATGATTTGACCCCTTGTGACCTCTTTTAATCAATGCTTATGTGTTCCGAGGTCTGTAGCAAATAAGATCCCCCAGAAGATTAACAGTTGTTAATTAACATTAACAGTGATTTAGGCATTTAATGTGATGTTTTTTAAAGAACCATTTCAATTATACGCTATGTATGTACACATAACAGTGTCTGAATGAATACAGGCAGCCCTCACGAAGGCACAGGGACACAAAGGAGAGATTTCAGCCTTCTCCCTTCGTGCTTGCACACTGGAGGTCAAGTACCACATTTCTCAGCCTCAATCTTACTCAAGGGCCTCTCTCTGCTCTCTTTTTTTTTCCCTTTCCTCAACTGCCTTTTTATGCCGCCTTTCTTCTCCATAAGATGCAGACAGCACATACTCAATGCCGTGGCAGAGCTTGGCTGCATACGCTGCTCCCACCACTGTCTGTGTCTTCATCGTAACGCACATAAATCCTGCATGCAAAGCCTTTTGTCTCTCACACTGAAATCAGGTTTTTAGAGCACACAAAGGGCAATAGCGGGCTATCATTTACCCTCGAAAACACACACACACACACACACACGCGCGCACACACACTCACCCAGCCCTACCTCTGTGTCCTCTTTGCCCTGTCTGAAATGTATTGTTTAGGTAAATGAGTCTGTGCACCCAGCAGGAGAATCAGCATGAATAAGAACCTGAATGCATTACCCCATTACTCTTCCCCCTCTCTTGCTTCCTCTATCTCTCTTGCTCTTTCTCTCTGTGTGGCCTCTGCCTCGCTCAGCACCCACAGTCCTTGAGAGCTCAAATTGACATTGGAGACCTGGTTATTAATATGTGGGTAGTGGATGTGTGTGTGTGTGTGTGTGTGTGTTTTGTGAGTCGGCCTGCGTGCGGGGTCCGTGCATGTAGATGCAGGGGAGAGTGATAGAGTGCTCTTGTCATTTCGCGCGTGCGCTAGATGTTGTGTGATTTGTGTTGAGAGAAAAGATGAAGATGTGTTTGTGGGCGCGCACGTGTGCACGTGTGTGTAAGTGTGTGTGTGCCCCCGCGCAGGCAGCCAGACGCGGGCAGGCTCTCTAATTAGATAGACAGAGTGGAGCACACCGACTCAGAGCAGGAGGGACTGGGGATAAAAGAAGGGTTCTATACACCTGCTGAAAACATTACACCGTGCACCCGTGTGCATGTGTGTGCGGCATTGCACTGTGCGTGTGGGCATGTATGTGTATGTCCCGCTGCCTATTTGTGTTCACCTGTACGTGCCCTTGTGTGTCTCTCTGCATGTATTTTTATCTGTCTGGGTGAAGCTCACCTGTGTGCTGTTCTTTCTTCCCTTTTTCTTTTAGTGGCTCCCTGCTTGTGTGTTGTGCATGTGTGTGTGCGTGCGCGTGCATGCACATTCGTCAGGTGTCACCCAGCGAGTGTGATCCCCACAGAAAGCTGCTACTGCTGTTGGCATGGTGACGGCTGCAGTACCACGAGACACTGCTGCCATGGTTTCCAGGCACGCCAAGCAGGGGGGCGGGGGGCGGGGGGGTGTCCAGCACTGCATCACTATGTTCGCTTCCTCTATGTGTGTGTGTGTGTGTGTGTGTGTGTGTGTGTGTGTGTGTGTGTGTGTGAGAGAGAGAGAGAGAGAGAGAGAGAGAGGCCATATTCCTCTGCCCACAGCATCTCACAGACCTCTTTGTTAGGATACGCTGTTTCTCCTCTCTGGTATACTGCATGCACCAGGAGGTGCACATATGTATTTATTTTGCCCAGCCAAGGCACACACCACCTGTTTGTGTGCTTTATTTGTTCACCTCTAAATGGATCAGCAAGCCATACTTTGCTCGGAGCCCTACGAGCTCCACTCTGGGCCACTGTAATGTTTACATAATGGATATTCCTCTGAAACCTCTGCGCAGACAGAAGACTAGTGCAGAGTAAAAGAAAGTGTGTGTGTGTGCAAGCGTCTGTTTGCATATGCATACACATATTCTGTATTCCATCTGAAACATTTCTCAGTGAGTACGCTTGAGTCTAATCCAGCAGGGTATTCTATTTTTCTAATGCTAACAGACAGCAACACAGCACTGTTTTTTTTTTTCAAACCAGTCTTTCAGAACTGTTTTTTTCTGTTACTGATATAGTTGTTGGCAGATGACCCAGTCGAGTTTTTTTTGGCCCCGACCTGAGTCATTTAACGCCGAGTACCTGCCGATATCAAGTCAGATGGTTTTTATTTATTGACACATAAAAGCTCGCTACTCAATAAGACATATAGTATTTTTTTCTTGAGCTACTTTTTTTTTTCCAAATACTGGAGGTCCAGGTTCATAAATATTAAGTTTATGAGCTTGAATTATTGATGTGAGATGAATAAAATTTATTTCAGGAGGTTCCGACCTCCAAAATGGGCATGGCACATTGTGCTAGACTGGAGCCACCTCACTACAGAAACACTCAATCCACTTTGTCCACTTCTTTTTTTATAAGTGGTGCTACTGAGTGGAGGTAAAAAGGACAACCTGCTATCTGATTGTTTTGTACACTGGCTCGTTGCTAATGATAATTAGCAGGCATTTTGCCAACCTTACAGTCAGAACTCAGAGTCAAATGAAAGATTCTCTGTTTGGCCACGAGACATCTCTATTATTATGATTTCCTGTTGTCCCTTGCGCTTTTTTTAATTAACGCGCAGTCATGATGAATCATAGGTCAGTTATGCCTTTTACGTTTATGAGGAGTCAGTCTGGCTAAATGGCATTCAGACACGGGATGGAAAAGTAATGTCGGGCAACAGCCCTGCCCTCAAGTCAGCAAGCAGTTGTTTTTTTGCTTTTTTTTTTTTACAAGAATGTAAACGAAAATTGAAGCAACCAGACATCGAAAACGCAAGTGTCACAGTAGTCGGTGTCAGAAACAATGGACTTTTACAAAGGGGCTCTGTCTCCAAACCAGCAAGGTGTCGCTTGTTCTCACTGGGAGGTGAGCGCTCCTGCCTGAAGCGATGGCAGCTGGCTTGAGGTTATCTGAGCACGCCCGCTACCTCTGATGAATGTGTCTGTCGGTCATTCTGTCTAGTTTACTCTCTTTCTTTGTCTCTTGCTCGCTCTATTTTTTTTTTTTTTTTGCTCGCACTACTTATTTATTCTGCCTATGTTCCTTTTGGCAATTGTAACTTGTTTAAATTGTTAAATCGACTTTGGATGCTAAATGCACTGTAGGCCTGTCTTTGACTCAATTGCACAGCGATTCTCGATATATCTAAATGTATCGCGTCCTCAATTTTCAACATTGCCGCACCTAGTGACTGTTTCATCAATCAATACGAAACCCTCAGATAAAATCCTTTCTGTGTCACAAGTGTGCTCTAATCTACAAAACATATCATTTTCAGAGAGCAGCTCAAAGGGTCTCTTAAGGAGACTCCGGCGTATACATACACCCTGAAACCACAGGTTACATTTGCAAATTACCGAATGATAATACCGAGTGTGGACGTTTGTAATAAATTAGTTACGCTAACGGTGGCTAACGGTTGACTGACGATCAGGTTATTTGTTATGTAAAGGAAAATGACATGAGGATTTAATGTTTTGCTGTCCTTCTTTCCACTCCTTTCATACCTTTTATTAATTGAAATACGCAGAACACATAACGTGCAGGCTCCGCTCTCAGGCTGCCGTCATGTCAGGACACACTTTTGAAGAAGCCGCTTTGTTGTTGATTTATTTTTAATGACTTTTTAATTAATCAACACTAACACGAAAAACATGAATTCATACATTGCATTTTATAAAAACGTTGAGCTTAATGGAAGGTAACGTTTGTCAATTTTCTTCTTCCAACCTCTCCCTCTCTCTCCCTCTCTCTTCTTCTTTATTTTTAGCAATATATTACTCCTTAATATATTACGCTGGAGTTCGCACAAAAAGTCTGTTATTTCCTGTCCTGACACTGGGGTCTGCAGCCAGACCCTCTTGCGTGGGGGTATTTTTTTTTATGGTTGCGGACGTTAGCGTCAGGTGAAAAACGGCCAACACGGTTTTGTAATTCTTGTGAGACTCATTTTACACACAGCTCGTGTCTCGTCTAGTTCATGTTCCCCAGTGAGGTCATGAAATCCAAAATGTGGCCAGATGTCTGATTGGGTGAACTTTCTATCACTTGCTGCCTCCCTCTGCTGTATCTCCACCAACCGACAGATGTAACATTTTGCTAATGTTTGCCTGAGATTCATTGCAAGAGAGCGGCGTGAACTTTCTTTACAAATGTATTATTCAGCCAAAAGTGTAAAACAATGCACAGTCAACATTAGTAGGCTGTAGGTGTGTTCTGTCACTGAACTGATGCTGAATCTTCCACATCTGCATCAAGATGCATCTTAGAATATAGACCTTCCCTCACCTCTAATGTACAGCCATCTTTCCTTCCTTTTTTTCCTCTCCGTATTCGTCACTCCCCTCAATGTTAAAGGGGTGCAACATGTATGGTAAACAGCTGGATGAATCATTTGCGTAATCTGCCGGGGCACAGTGATGGGTGAGGGTCGTATCAGTGCTGTGGCACAGTTAAAAGGGACGGGTGAAATCCGAGGGAAGGTTAATGTAACATTATGAATCTGCAGACTGCGATATGTGCAGAGAACAGGCGAGTGACTTTGCATTTAAATGTTGATATTAACGAAAGTATATGTAAATAGTGATCGTTAATAACATCAGATTTTGCCTGAGAGTGATATTTTTCACCACTGTCACGTTTTTACACAGTAATGGGGGAGCGAGGCTGACCGACCTAAATTTAATCCTCGATCAGCACAAAGCCTTGGTGGACAGGGTTCTGAGGGTAACTGTCAAACTGTATTACAATACAGTTCACCTGTCCACCTGTAAAACTATATAGTCAGTAATGTAATCCAAGCATCAGGATGTTTAAGTCATTTAACTTTATTACTTTCAGTTACTTTTGGGTCACCTCAGTACCAAGCACACGCAAATAACGACTCGAGAAATTGAATGTCAACAAGATCACTTTTATTTGAACTTAAATAGTTTCACAGTTTCACTCAGAGGGATGTTGTGTGCGTCCAGCTTGGTTACAAGCTACTATATCATTCTTGATTTTAAAATTGCGATCTTCTCAGCGATCCCCCTTTTCTACGAAGTGTTTCTGTAATCTAATTACATAGTTTTTTACTGGAAAACATTTTTTGTGTCTTGATTTGTGTAATCCTGTTACATACATCCCGTCACTGCTAACGCCTGCTTATGCTAAAAGTAGCCGTCCCCATCAGAAACTGGGATGACTGTAAAAGCAGCTTCATGCGACCCATATTTATGTTCATTGTTAAGGGACGACCTCTAGTGGCTGTAGCCTTTTATAAGGCAGCAACTGGACAAAGTCGGGTGATGGTGTATGAAGAGCTATAAGGTCAGCATAAGGTGGAGGCTGGATGGGATCAGTGGATGCGTAAAGCAAACTTTCACCCATGAGACCGCTGTTAACGTCCAGCGTCAAACCAAAATTCCCCAGTGAGATGTCTTAAATACATGTCATAAGTTAAAAAGCAAATATACTTTCTGCAAAATTCACACCACATTTTCTTCCTAAACGACGTGCCCGTAGCAACCAAAAATTTGACCATGCGATGAAAGTCTGGTTTCATTGTTTTGGCAGTCATCAACCTATTAAGTCATTTAGGAATGTGTGGTGAGTGAAGTGATCCATAATCAAACGTCAGCGCACTCGACTTTGTACAAAATATTTGCACGTGACAAACAAGCCGACCCAGTTAATCCCCTGAACATGCTGTTAGCCCCTCTGTAATCTGCCCGGCGGTGTCCTGAAGCACACTGGATCGCTCTGGTTCCAGTGTTTGAACAGGACAACAGTCTGGAGTGTTTCAGCGACCTTCTTCGTCCGCCTCGTTTGTGGAACGCCAGCGCATGTTGAGCTCGGGTTTTTCAGTCTTATCTCTGTGACAGCCACTTGGTCCCGCGATGATTTGCTTTCTTTTTTTTTTTTCTTTCTGTCCTTATTTTCACCACTCTCCCACTGTCATTCGTCTCCGCCCTTTATTCTTCCTCCTTCCAGACCATGATTCGAGGAAAGCACCTCAGGTAGCAGCTGCCCGTGAGATACGCCTTTGATAACATTACCTCGCTTGGAAATCCACCTTTGCTTGGCTCTTCTGGCAGAAGACAATCGGGATGCGAATATTCCATTCACAAAAATGTCAAATACCATGGAAAGCAAGGTGGACACTTTTTTTTTTTTCTTTTCCGTTTTATGAAAGAAATGAAATTATGCTAACGCATTGACATTTATTGCTTGATTGAAAAAGAAAATCGCCCTTTCATAAACCGCATGATAACTGCTTTTCTTACATGGTCTAAAAATCTTATAAGCCAGGATTTATCTGATTTTCTGCCTGAAGGCCACATTTATTGAGTGTGTGCCACCGGAGCAGGACTGCTGATCTAGCCCCATTTCGCCATTTTACAACATGATGAATCAGATGTTCAGGATCAACCGGCCGCTGATACTAGATCAGCGGGGGGACTCGGGTTATAAGGACATAGTATTCACCTCATGGTTGCCATTTATTAAGATTTAATCAAGTATCTCAGAGGAGGACTCAGAGGCAACAGGACAGACGGATCTAAAGCAGAACCTTTGGGTAAAATGTGACCCTTTTTTGACCCACATCCACCCACCTTCTGCTTATCAACAAAGCACTCTGATGATTTAAACATGTATGAGTTAGCATCTTTATTATCAATCATCTCTTGATGTGTTTTTGATGTGTGGGGATCATAAGATTGCGACAGGGATGGACCGGCGAGTTAAGATCAGCTGCGCTTTATCTGTTAAAGGCCTGAATAAATGGGACAAAAGGCAAAAATGCCAATGAATGTGTACAGAGCACTGACAACACTGATAAGGGCGGCGTTGTGATGATAGATCTGGGTGTAATCATGATGACATTGGTTGTAATGAACGCTATAAAGACCGTTACGGTGGTGAGTATGAGCACCATTTTTGTTTAGTGTGCACTTGTGTGTGGCAGTGAGGAAACCGCATCTGAAGGACTACGACTATTTAGTCTGAAGGAAAGGAGACGCGTGCATCAGAGTTTAAGCAGGTACATGGGTTTTTTTTTTTTTTCCGACCCTTTTTTTAACCTCCCTTTCTGCTTCTGCCTTTTTGACATTTTGACAATACGAGCTGAGGCTGACGAACTGACACACTTCCATCTTCCTCAGAAGGTCACAGAGAATAAGCTGCATTTGGAAGCAATTCAAATGGATTTTCCCATCCTGAAGCCGATTTGATGACCAATTTGATATTCAGTATTTTTCATCCGCGCTGTTCTCATCCTGTAGCATTTTTGTATCCACAATGATTTGGTTGTATTGCGAATATCCCTGTTGAACTGGATGCTGTACCTCTGCATCTCCGCTCACTGCCAGATATTAAGTACTTTGTATTGTAAAGAAAAAAATGAAGCCCAAAATTAATCGAAACTACGTGATGATCACGTGGCATCGTCAACATTTAGTTAACGCAGGATAATTAACTGTGCACTGTGTCGCTGAAGTAGAGCATTTCAAAATGAGTGGTGACATGGAACCAGAGTTTAGGTTCGACTTTCTTTTTGACGGCAAATTTGGATGTCATTATTACAAAATTCGTCAGTCATATGGAACAACTGTCAGACATGTTTTTTTTTTTTTTTTGTGGTCATAGTCTACATTTAAACAGCAATGAAGCACTAAACACAAAAACACTGTTGTCCTATTGAATATATCCTACCTGCCCTCTTACAAATTGTGCAGACCATCATACCCTGATGGTGGGCACAGTGGGCCTGTGGAGCAGTTGTCTGGGTCAAGTGTCATAGCGCTGCAGTGCCTCAACTAGCGCTGAAAAGTTGAGATTATTTTTACTGTTATGCGAGTCCAAAACCTGCTGAGTGTGCTGTGCCTCTGGGAAACTTCTGAATTTCTCCTGCTTTTAAACATCTTTAGTTTTTTGTTTGTTTTTTTTTTTGGCTGTTGTGATCTCCCATGTCTCGAGGAGCGGGAGCTTGATGCTTTTTCTGTGATCTTGCAGGCCATTGCTGAAGTCGTTGTTGCCCCATCACTCATTTTTCTTTTTTTATTAAACTTGCCTTGGGTGTCTTGTTCACATTGGACATTGCATACTTGTATTAACTGCTGTCAAGCCAAAGTGAGGGGCTGATGCTGGATTGAAGTGCTCATAAAATGAGAAAAACAAAACTTGTGCATCATATACATTTATATTCAATCTGTCTTGGCAACGTTTATAGTTCACGTAATATTAGATTATTTGATATGCTGTAAATGAATTTATTTATTTGGCGTATTTCCCACTGGACAGTTTGGCGGTTGATGTGTTCACCTGCTGGACTGAACGTGCTAACGGCAAAAAAGCCAGCATATGCCAGCTAACGTAAACCCTGAAAGGAGCAGACATACAGTAGACTGCAGAGCTGAGGAAGACTCTGCCTCACTGTCGATCATTTGACAGTGTGAGAACCGGTCACGCATGCCGAAATGTATAAAGCACTGGCTGTTGGGCAGACAGAGACGGGGATGGCATCTGCCTCAGCATTCAGGGAAGGCAACAAACTGAGGAGCAAACTAAACTCTGAAACTTTTTATGTGATCCTGACACAAATGATGACCAATTGACATTTTTAAACAATATATATATATATATATATAATTGATTTATGAATTCTGCATATCATGAAATGATGAAAGATACAATTATCTAATCTCGACATTTCTTTTGAGGTTTGCTGAGGCACTGTCTCTCCTGGCCACCCGTCACTGACATTCTCTGACAAGCAAAATGTAAACTTAAATCTTTTCTAAAGAAGCGAGGCTCACTTTGGACCATACAATATGAGACCGCTAAGCCTTCGCTGTAACTGTGTCCCTCATGTTGGTGCTGCTTAAAGGGCATCCAAAGGGTTCGTGTTTGAGATGTCGGCGGAAGCTCTGTGCTGCTGGTTGACGTTAGGGACGTCAATACCCATGAGTTTGAAAGGTTGAAGATATAATGGGGGGGGGGAATGCACTGATGGAGGGAAGTAAAGATGAAAGATTGTGAGCATGGATTGGAAAATGGACACCTCAAACTGATACCTCTGAGAGTGGTTGTTAATTCTCATTTAGAAGTTTGTTCGATGGGATGGCGGCTGTAAGCCAGCAGTGGAAACGCACTGGAAAGCATCTCTGCGTCATATTCCACAACTGTTCTTAAATGACACTTTAAAGCCCAAATCAATTGCTTGATGGAACAAGAGGTTATAGATTAATAGTTTCACACACACTAAACAATATCTGTCAATGAAATAAACATTTGGAAAAGACTGGTAGAGCAGCAACACCCTCTCTCTGCTTACACCCCCCCCCCCCCATGTTATCAGCCTTTCTCACTTCTCTCCAACAGCCAATGCAATGCTGGGCTGTCTGACGGCAGGATTAGATTTTTCCATCAACCTGTCACCGATGACATGTCCAGAGGCTGAAAAAAACTGTTAGCCAGCGTACAGTTAGCATGATTTTATCAATAGCATTCACTTTTGACCAGTGACAGGCGGAGATCAAAACACCGGCCTGCCATTTAAGGCCGACAGTGGCCCAGTTTCCAAATCAATCAGTAACCCCCATTTCCGACAGACCACATCGAAATTGAGGTGAGGTACCTTATGAAATCACACATCCAGTAATTTGTTCTATCACAAAAACTGAATCAGTTTCAGGCTGGCACAAGGCAGTGATACCCAAAACTTGTGTTGTCCAACTTTGACTTGAAAGACTGACAGAGGAGGAGGAATGAAACTCTTAACAACAACAGACAACGCTAATGATGGCTGTTTCAACACGCTAAAACAATGTTCAGCTGCATTACATTAAAATGCATTATGCTCAGATGTTTTTGAAATGGCATCCCACCTTTACAGCTACAATGCAACTAAAAGTTGATAAGCAGTAAGGCCCATGACACCATGACGATGACACCTTAAGTGTTCAAACTTTTGTCTTTCATTTGACAGTCTTATTAGCAACAAGGGCATCATGAGAAGAATTTGAAGAAGAATCACATCAAAGTGCTCATATAAAGCACTGGGGCCAAAATATATTATTGAAATAAAATTGTAAAAGTCAAAATGATTAAAAGGTTATTTCTATGTAATCATACATTCATATTTTTTTTTTCAATTTCAAGCTTGGATCTGCCAACGGTGTCAGATGGCCAGTCACTGACTGCTATTGGCATTAAGTTTTAACATTAAGTTTTACACCCAAAGAAAATGTGTGGGTTAAAATACTGACAACAGATGACAGGAGTCCCTGATAAAGCAAAATGTAATGTAAACTGTAGAGGAGTCCTTCTTCTCTCCTTGTGAAGGCATTATTTCTGTTCCAACATGATGCTGTGTTTACTAAATATAGTTTCATTTCCATCCACCCATTCAGTATCTATCTAAGAGCTAAAAACACTGGGTAAAGGGGCAGTGTTAATTTACTGATAAAAAAAAATGCAAGGGGAACAGTTGTTTTGTGACCTTTCAGTTAACCTGCACACAATAGCAGGATGACCAACACAAGTCTGTGTCAATGTGCTCAACTCCTTTTATTTGCATAACGGTAGAGGATGGAAGCACAAGTTCATTTACATTTCCTTTTGAGGAAAATGTTCATATTTATCATTTTAAAAATATTTTGATATTTTTGTTGTTAAATATTGCATATTTTGTATTTGTTGAATTTGAATAATAATTCTATGTTCTAAGAAGTAAGTACACACCATTTATTTTTTGTTTAATGTTATTAAAGTCTTTAATAGTTGTCTCGGCCTCCTTTCGTGTTGAACAAAGGGGGAACAGTATCTGACTGTAGTATTCCAAGCTGTCAGGATGTGTTCCTCCTGTTTTTAAATGGTCAAATTGAATGATATCAACCTGAAAATCACAGGACTTATCTGTTGTGGGGAAAGAAGTCAGGAGTATGAATTTCAAAGATGTGTGAGCCTCCTTTCTTTTTGAACAGAGGGGGAACCATTCCATTTTGGTGCTGACAATTTGAAACAGGAATGGTGTTTTACAGAACTTTTCATGTTCGGTGTTGTCATTTGCCACTTAATTATCTGGTTACTCACCCTGTCGATGCTTGAGAGTCATTCTGTGTGAACTCAACCTGAGTTTGGCAGCTTTAGATTTTAGATTTTGACTTTAGCTTTTGATAGTATATAATTATAAAGACCTGAAGTCGGTCCCCTGGTGCTGTGCTGTTTGTAGCTACGTGGTTCTTTAGCCACTAAGGAGAGGTGCAATTGAATGCGAGAGGATAATGAATTACTCAACAGACCTCTGAACAATTTGTCCCCCTCACTTCTGAAATGATGGCTACGCCCCTGTTAATATCAGATACTTAGGGCTTTTACTCAAGTACTACTCACATAGGTGCCTCTCACTTGTACCAAAGTAATATTATAACTAGACTTTAGGTCAAGGGCACTGTTTATTGGCTGTGCAATATATGGGTTGAGTGAGCAAGTGCAATGGGGTCCATCTTGAAACGCTGCGTCGTGTACCTGTAGTTAATTTGAACCATGAAACTGACAGACAAGTACTTTGCATGTGGCTCCAATTACTTGGCAAACTATGGATGGTTTGTTATTGTTTCATTTACTAACAGATGTCACTTTGACATTGAGTCAATCAGTGCCACGACCACAACTTAATTAAACACATCAATCAGCCTGTCACATATCAGTCAGTTTATTAGCCCCAGTTGTCTCTGCCAGTACTGTTTGTAAGGCAATTAGAAAGCATCAGCTCATATTACAGCCATTGTAACAGTAATGTTGTAATCTAATACTTACATTCTGAAGATCCAGTATTGATTTGCTCTGGGATTAGAATCATTTACGGTCACTAAATTACTTTAAAGGAGACAGAAACTATCATAAGCATTGTCAGTATAATCACCAGTTAACTCTGCTGCTTTGTGTGCATACACTCTCCAAAGGATCAGCACCGTGATTCGCTAAATTAGGTGTCCTGCTTGCTATAATAGTAATTGCAACAAGCTGATGGAAGAGAGAGAATGGAAGCAGATTGAATTTCCTCTGGTCTGCCACTGGGAGAAAGCAGGTTGAAATCTCAATGACGGATTGAAAATGAGTAGATATTAAGGTTAATGCTCGGATAATGATTGATGAGAACGAGAGATACAATTATTATGCGTTACCATGGTGTCATACTAAGTAATGTTCACCTAAAAGTGTCAAAATAGCCATGATCATCGTCGTTAGTGAGGATATGCTTTATAATGATGGCCAGAAAGTAGTGGGGGATGTTCCTGAATTTAGATTCCGCCCGTGATGCAGGATTTTCCATTTGGTATTGTCAGATTTGTTGAAGTATGTGGATCAAACAGAAGGTCAGGCGTGGGATGACATCATCAGAGTCACGACCTTTGCCAGTGTCGGTTTCGATTTGTTTTTAAAAAAGGCTACAGTCCACTGAAAAATCACTTTCCCTTTAAACATTCAGGAAGATAAGAGTTTTTTATTTGGACAACCAATTATTTACTACTTTCTTCTTTCCCAAAAGTAATAGTAATAACACTATTGCTGCAGATTGCCTGATGGGAGCCTTGCCTCTCAGCATCCATTGTTTTGTTTTTGTTTTTCGAATAACATGAGCAGAGACTCGGAAGCTTGTTACGGAAGTGAATTTCGGGTACGACGGCACGATATATGCAAACTTGCTCTTTTTGTCTAAGTCACCTTGTCACTGCATGCAGTTGAAATCACAGAATTATTTGAAATTGTCTGCCAATCGACTTGTGGCGTGTTCGTGGGCTCAGTGCATTCCGCAAAGGATTGCTGCCCCATTATAAATTGCTGGACAAACAAGCGCGGTGCCATGGTGATTCTGTGCAACAAAAACCCTGATTTGGCTCCTCATTCGCTCTGCTGGAACAATGCTGGGAGAGTATAGACTTGTTTAGCCAGGACTGGTCTGCTGGTTGTAGGCCAGCAACAAAGCGTTATCATTTATTCAACAACACAGAGAGTCAGCATTACTCTATGGAGCTATACGGATACCTCATTTCAGCCGCATCTGTCTCACTTCTGAGTAACAAGGCCGTGTCTTTATAGTGAATGTATCTGTTAAATGAATTCTGGCTGGGTGCTATTTTTACCCGGTACACAGCTCTGAATATGCGCTGATTTCTAAAGTATATCTTGTTGAATGATCACAGCCTTAATGAAACATTCCCGCTTCTTTTATGTGAAGAGCTCAGGCAATCAGCAGATGAGATTGAGTTCTACACAGATAGAGATGCAATATCATCAAATCAATCTGATGGATTCAATTAAAAATACCCTGCTTGCCTTTTCATGCCAAAGTTACCGACTTAGAGACTTTTTAAAATAGATTTACATACTTTTTCACGGGGCTTTAGCAGACAAATGTATTCACCCTCATTGTCCGAACCGACATCGCTGCCATTAAAGTGATCTGAACAGGAAATGTGCCAATCCATTATTTGGAGCGGCTGGAGTCTCAGCTGTACGTAGATCAGCGGTGGGCGTAGATCCATCTGTTTCCCTGCTGGTTTCAAGCTCCTTTAAGTAGCAAGCACTGGTCTGGGATCAGTGTCAGTATAGGGTTTGGTGCGGGGCCAAGGTGTGAGAGGATTAATGTTTGTGTATGCATGTATGTGTGATGATTACCACCGACACATGATTCTCCGGGAGCCAGAGCTCGAGCAGGATTACTGCTGACTCACCAGGGAGCCCTTGCTTGTGTGTCCGTGTGTGTTTCAGCGCAAGACACAGTGCGCGTTAGCGTGCAGGCTGCGTTTGCTTGCCACCGAGTGCTAACAAGAGGTGATGGCAGCGTGTGTGTGCCTCCTAACCAGCATGCATTTAACAAGATCCTAATTCTGTCTTGCACCCGAACATGGACACCTATTTTGCTCCCTGGAGACTTCCAGCGCCGCCACCTACACGGACACACATACTCGGTATACTTCCTTCACCAACTTTAACAAAAAAAACTTTAGCAAAACAGCAATCAAGACACACTCGCAGACACATTCGCATGCACACACAGGCACAGATGTAGGCACACAAATATACTAGGCCGAATGCTAGCGCGGCACCAAGTCTTGCCATACTGGATCCTGTCGGGAGCCGTAATTATGTGCCAGCTAGAGAATTAGGAGTGTTAAACCAAGCAGCAGTGCAAACAACAACAGATTAAGACTGAAACAACACAGCCACTCAGTACCCGATGTTTAGCTGAATACTGTGGTGTATGAGCTTGATTATTTTATGGGCCTCCCCCCCCCAGCAAAGCTACCAAAGCTCCTCTCATTGGCCAAACATTTATCTTCACCACTACACATCAGTGCTACCTGCAGTTACCTCAGCTGCAAGCATAAATTCGTACTAAACCTAAATTACACAAGTGATAATTTTAGCCTCCGATTTCAGCCTCCAAAACCTTTTTCTAAGCCATGATCCCATTATGTCATGAACATGCTGATGCTTTAAAGAAGAAGATATGGCCAGAATTTTTTGTTTGATTTGATTTTGATGCAGAGATGTTGACTGACCTCCGGCCTGTCCTCTCATAATACCACTTTGCAGCATGGCAGGGCAAAAAGTCCAAACTGTGTTAATCTATACACACCTTTTGGATTCAAGATTCCCTTTTGTCGACCTATGATTAGCGTAATTGCCTCTTTAACTCATTGTCAAAGTAACTAAGTAAACTCGCCAAAACAGTCTTGGTTCGTCTTCCCGCAATCACCTCTGGTGTGGTTGGAATGAATCCTCAATCCAGCACGTGAAAATATCATGTTTTCACCTGCTGCTGATGTGCGACTCACACTTGCTCCTCTCCCGCAGCCAGCTCTCTCCCACCTGCTGTGTGTTGTCATCCCTGAAGTCTCAGTCTTGGTCCCAGTCCCAGTTCGGTGTCCGGCCGTGCTCATTCTCAGGCTGCCAGATCCTGAGCTGAGCCCTGGGGTGTCTCCAACCCCCCACCCCCTCGTGATTTAAGGTCCCAGTTCAGGCAAACTCTTGGGCCACTGGCTCCACAGCTGACTGAGCCATGAGCTAATTAGCTAGTAATAAAAAAAAAAGCAGCAGATTACTATTACAGTTGGTTGCTGTGGTGAAATGACACCCCCTTTTTTTTTCTTTTGGATCTACCTTTGAATTTTCATCATATTGACCTTTGAGATCGGTCTGGAAATCAACGTATCACATGGAGTCTCTCACATACGCTCGCGTACACTTTAGATACACCCACCAAGTAACTAGTTGCCGGGTGCTGACAAGACGGAGACTTAGTCATTGCCAGTAGAAAAAAAAAAAAATCAACCTGGCACTGCAGCAGAGTCTGGTCGCAGGACTGGCCTACTTCAGTGTGCTTTGGCCTGGTTTGGGAGCTCTCTGATTACTCTTTGAGCAGGAACAGAACGGAGGTGGATTTGCCTCCCACAAGCCCATCATCTGCGCCGCCTAGTATGACAGCTGTGTGTGTGTGTGTGTGTCTGTGTGTGTCTGTGTGTGTTTGCGTGTGTGTGTCGGCGCACATTCGCTGTGTCTCATGAGCTGCACGGAGCGGGTTTTGATGAGAACAAACTGACATAGTGGCCCAGGAGTCCTGCACGCTGATTGAAATGTGTGTGTGAGAGAGTTTCTTGTTCACTCACACATACACAGTACCGCTCCCTGTTGCTCCCCATCCTCGGGTACACACACACACACACACACACACACACACACACACACACAGACACGCATGAACTTTTCACACCATATTAGATATAGTGTGATAGGGTAATTTTGAATGACAAAAGAGGTGTTAGAAGTACGTATGCACTCAGGGTATTTCTGTACATACACTTACGCGTGATGAATAAAGCATTATAAATAGAGCCTGTTCGTGCCTTAAAACACAGACATGCTGACTGGTTTACACAGCGACTACAGGCTGGGACATCCTGAGTGTGTGACAGACACACACACACACACACTTCACCTGCCCGGCTCACATTTTACGCCTCTTGCTGCAATGCACACCGGCTGTATGGCTGAATGGATGTATGATTTGAGACCTGTCTTTGAAGTCCACCGAGGCAGGGGATGGGAATTGATGGATTTATGTTTCATGACATGCTTTACTGGCACACTGCCCTCCTCGGTCACCCCGGCTCATCTCTGGTTTACGCCGCGCATTTTAATCCTATTTACCCAAAGCTGACAGCCTTGTATAATTCACCCCTCTCCTCCTGTACTTATTCTTTGTCTCTCTTGATTCTCCTTTCTTCTGTCTCTGTCTACGTCTTTCTTTATATTTCTCTGCCGCTGCCTCCTTTTTTTTTTTGTCTTCATCCCTCTCTCCCCTTCTCCTCCACCTGACTACGCTGCTGCGTAGCTCGGGGCTGAGACGGCGTTCACCCTGTGCTCCCTGGCGGTGTGGCAGCTGTCTAAATGGGACCGCTCTAATTTTTGCCTGCATGCCCTCACCTCCTCGCTCCACTATGCTGGGGAGAAACTGTGCTCTTTCCTCAGTGCTCCTGATCAAAAGGACAGTCTCTATTTTATTTTTTTTTTTTACGCATAATGGGGTTTGAGCACTTGCTACGAGGCCCATTACAGCCTTTGCCTGTATGCGTAAGAGTAATACGGGTCACAAACTCGAAAAGAGGAATTTTCTCAATGAACGCTGTGGAGAAAAAAAAGTGAACCTTGACTATTTCATACTCCTGTTTGTGAGATGCGAACACACTGATGGAGGTCATCCTTTATTAGGCTTGACTGAGTTTGGCCACAAGTACCAACTCATTTGTTCTGTTCCAGATTTTGTGTACTAGTTGTATTTTTTTTTTTTTAAAAAGCTGTTATTTCTATGTGTTTTTACAGGCTTGGGGGGGAAAAGAGCAGCACTCCAAAGGTCAGCAGCAAAAGATTCACCTTTTGTGTTGATCTCACAGCTTCCCTTTATTCTTAATCAGAGAGCAGATAAAGCTGCTAATGTTTCTGGCATGAGGCCCTCATCCATTTATTTAAAAAAATGAGACAGTCAAAAACAGGTTTTGCCCGAGCTTTTTTTATTCCAGAGGCCCTCAAAACTCCCCAACGGCATTGCTATAACCCCGCTCCAGCAAAAGATCCACTACACACACCCCAGCTTACCCAGAGATGAAAGTTTAAGGCGCTTTACTGGAAGATTCGCGCTACTAACAATACAATTTTAAACCACAATTTAGATAAACTCTCAACATCTGCAATTAGTTCTCTTGTTGCTGCATGGTGAGGACACAGCTCCATTCTAATCCTCTCCTCATCCTTCAACACTCAGTATTCCATGTAATACTCCATCTACGCGTCTTTTTGCATGCATGGCACAGTTGTGTGTGTGTGTGTGTGTGTGTGTGTGTGTGTGTGTATATACTCAATAATTGCTCTTATGCATCTGCGAAATTAACCAAATTAGTCATTAAGGAGGCCCGGGTCAGCCCGCGCTGCCGTGGTAATTGCGAAAGAGTGAACAGAAGTGCGAGAACAAATTGAAAAACACTTTGAAAAGACAGCTCTTGTTCTTTCCTCATATATCACACCTCACTGGAAAGCCTGAAACCGAAGCTGACACTTGCGCCGTGCTAAGAATTTTTGGCCGGGCTACCGTGGAGCGCAACGTCGGCGCAGTCGACTTTGATTCGACTTTGCATGGCTCAAGCCTTCCGTGTTTGAGAAATGACTTGGGTAATGTTTTGGCCTGAGGGGAATGCCCAGATATCCTGTGAAGGAAACAAAGTGCAGCTGCCTTTATCACTCCCCCAAATTATGTTGCCAGAGGTGAGCTCCTCTTCACCTTCACCACAACAGCATCTGTACAACTGCTGGTAACGCAAAAGCCGCATCTCACGGACCCAATTTGATCCCCCCTCGCGAGCAAATCCGTAAACGCTGGTGCAAACCCGTCACTACCAACCGACTGAGACAATCCACCAATTTCTTGTTAGAATATTGTGTGCCTCGTCTCGGAGCTGCCGACTGTCACCC
The DNA here is from genome assembly GCF_904848185.1 of Acanthopagrus latus. Taxonomy (NCBI): domain Eukaryota; kingdom Metazoa; phylum Chordata; class Actinopteri; order Spariformes; family Sparidae; genus Acanthopagrus; species Acanthopagrus latus. The sequence continues at coordinate 17,241,743 of NC_051048.1, forward strand.
TACCTGCCTCGAGTTAAATTACAAACTGTTCCAGTGCGCGACGACGGGCGCAGCCTGTCAAAATCGAGCACTACCTCGGGGATGCAGCGCTGAGGTCACAAGCTGGGCACTCTGCACTCCTCAGCTGTGCGTGAAGCTCGGCAGCAGAGCCGGTGACGAGGCACAGCCGTGGCAGAGCACGGTAGCCATCTAGAAGGCACTCTGCTGAGGACATGGCTTTCTCCTCCAGTTACACAAGGACCAGATGTCTTGGAGCGCAGCCCAAGAACCCCTACGTTCTTATCCGCGAAATCTATTCCATGTCGTGGCTGAACCGCTTTTACGTCCTTACCAAGTTGGTCGGTGGCGACAAATATCCAAATATAAAAGAAACGTCGCCCCAAACAGCCTAGATCACACAAAAATGATCATGTTTATTGACTAGCCCGTCGTTTAGATTTCATGCGTCATGTGGAAATGTGTTGACGGCTGCTGAGTACAGCGTGCATCTCCACTGATCTCCTACCTGACCTCAGTCTCATCTTTTGCCTGTCAGACTCCTACACTCCCCTCACCCCACCCCCTTGTCCTCGACGCTCTGTTGGGAAAGTAGCCTGCTTCCACACACACATGCTGACGCACAAATGCACACGGTTGTGCACACTCGCTCGTACGTGGAGTTGATGAGACGGTGACTGTAGATGAAGGCTTGACACCAGGAAAATGTGTGTCTAACGCCCCACAGGGGATCAGGCTGTGATCAAAAATGTATCAAAGAGGAGATAAAACTTGAAACGGCAAACTTGAAAAGACCTCGTCATTTTGTACCTGATCACAAAACCTGATTTACTCCAGGTTTTTTGGGGGGCAACAGAAGCCAATCATTCACCAGTAACAGTCGCTGGTTGTCGCAGTTCACAGTTGTTGTTTTTTTTTTTTTACCCCCAAAATGTCGCCATTGTTAAAAAAAAAGCCTATTAGCTTGCATTTCAAAGCAATATTAGTCATGCGAGCTGCTGTCAACTCTCTCTGTGTGGGGTTGCCCTGATGGCTGATGGGTCTAGGACAAACTTGTGTGGGAATAGCAAGCAGTTGCTGTGACTGCACGAGCTGGAATCCGACACCAAGCTGTGCTGTCATCTCTCTTTTAGTGTCCTGTCTGTCTCCGCTGCCAAATGCAAATAAAGGTGAACCGGCGCCTTTATACCTACAGCAGCTGCATTAACCTCTCTCCGCGCTCTGGTCAAATGACTGGAAGCAGAATGATGTTTGACTCTCGGCCCCTCAGATCCTGCTAATGGTTATGAAGAGACCTGAGCATCATCTTTACTGACCTGCCGCTGTTCAACGTGATCGCCCGAGACTTGCTCCCCGCTGTGGAATCCCCCGTTTGTAGACCGCGGCGGGGTAAAATGATCGAGGCCTGCAGTCGAGACCGGCATTCCTGCAGAGAGCTGGTCTGTTGTTGTTGTTGTTGTGTCCTGACTATCTGACAGTTTAGTTACCTCTCCGACTGCTAAATAGGAAGTAGATGCAGTATGTTCATAATTCATCCGTAGTTCATGTGCTCCAGAGTGGGTCCAGGGCACTGTCAGCTCTTCATCGCCGCACTAAAATATACATAAACACCTCTTACCAGCACTGAACCTGGAATACTCCACGGAGTTACACAATATTTAGACAGAACTGCTGTCACTGCAGCCGCTGTCTAACTTTTGTCCTCGCCTTTCTGTGCACACGTTTGTTTCTTCAACTTGCAACTTGCTGTGAGCGTGTCTCCCCGTGCGCCCGAGTGTCCCTATAAACACAGGTGATAACAGGTAGATGAATGAAGAGGCGCGCGTCATCACATGCAGAGCAGAAACAGGCTAAATTATGGATGCGGCTGTGATATTGCATTTTTTTTTTCTTTTTCATCCTTGCTTCGTTTTTTCTCGTCTCTCCGTGCTGGGAAAGGCAGATGGCATATTTTGAGGTGGCAGTCATGAGTGCATGGGGATTGACTGATGGATGGATGGATGGATGGATGGATGGATGGATGGATGGGATGGTCTCTCAGTCCACACATTTATTGTCTTTTCTCTCCCTGCATACGTCCTGTTACTGCCGTGTGTGTTCCTGTGCGTGCACTTGCAGAAAGTAAGAGGCCGACAGGTTGTTTTTTTTTTGCGCGAGTTGCTTTTGTTGTCATGTGCGTTTGTGCACGTATGATACCAGTTTGCGTTCGTGCTTCCCCCTCCACACAAAGGCCCAGCCAGAGTCCATTGGCCGGGTGGGAGCGCGTGCAGCGTAGTAATGAGGGCGTCATTAGTTTGGCTGGGAGGCTCCTCCACTATTAGCTAATGGATTCTCAGCCATCTGCTCTGACAGGCTCCACCGGTTACTCATTTCCACCTCGATCAGATTGTGCTACTGGAGACGTCTTCCCTCTCTCTGCGTGGAGGCTGTGGGAGCGGCTGAACCTCTCCTGCTGCGTGGTTCAGCTCTTCCTGTCTGTTTATCTGGCTCACTGTCAGGCAGCCGCCGGTCCGTCTCTGCGGTCGCTTTTGTACTTCTGTAAACGTCGGCATCACTTCTTTTTACACACGGTCGACATATTCCCTCTTCTTCCTTTCACAGTTATCCCCTTGCTCTGTCTCCGGTTTGCATGACCGAAATTTTCCCTTCGAGTGTGAATTTTCATTGATTTATTGATTTACTATACTTAGCTGAAGGATCGATTGGCCATTAATCTTGGCCTTGATAACATACGGCATCACAAAAACATCGCAACCACACTTGGCCTTTCTCTCTCAAGGTATTGCAGATGCATTTGAAATGTCTGTTATGGTAAAGTTATTGAGTGGAGCTCTGTGTTCAGTCACCTTTTTTTTTGCCACTGTCTCTTTATTTACCAGGTCACAGTTAAAGACAAAAGTACATAGAGAGGCAGGCCTGCATTAAGCACTGCGAGGAGGCCAAGAAATGATCAAAATCACCGATAAATGCACTTTAAAAGCCCAGAGTTCTGCCTGGGGGAAAACAACAAGTTCTGGGAAAAAGACAAAGTGTGACCTATCTTGTCAGCTTCACTGGGAGCTGACCTCTTTCTTCCACTAGGGCTGGTTCCAGAAATAGTTTGTGGGCCTATTGCTGCTGGGTCTCCACAGGACATAAGCTGTAATAGATTTTAAACAGACTGGCTCCCTGGGCTAGAGAATAAACTTGCCACCTGGGAGACTTTTTGGAAATGGCGTTTGAACACCTGGTCGATTTACCTGCTGTGTGCGCCGGGGAAAGGCAACCAAGTGCAGTTACTCAAGTATTCTACTTTCTCTTTCCTGCCACTTTACATTTCTACACTCCTTCCCTTTGGATGGAAATATTCAACTTTTTACCTAACTACATGTATTTGACATCTTGATTTATTTATTTTTTTACACACTGAACATACGAAGAGCTTCTAAAACAGGACCCACTGTTATAAATTGAACCACTGTACCTAGCAATATAACAGAAATGCCTCCAAGACGGACAAAAATTCTGGAATTTAGTAGCAGCAAATGCACGAGTGTGCGACCTGATACATCATTTGTTTATAAGAAACTGTACGATGCTGCTTCCCAGCAGCGTCCTGTATACCTGTGTGCAACTTTACTGATTGCATGCCACATAAGTAGCCAATTTTTCATGTAAAAATAACATATTTCCATCCTCTCAGATTATAATTGTTGTAATTTATTTGCTTATACATTTTTAGACTTGGACTATTGTGTTATAATAGGATCTGAAATCATCAGAAGATCAATACATAAGAAATCATTTAGTGAGTTATAGTTGAGTAATAATATGTAAAGACATCTCCATCTCTATCAACCACAGCAGTAAAATGCTGTTTAGACACTGATCATCTGAAATTATGATGTATTGATATCATAGTAAACAGTCACATTGTTCTACATCGAGTACTGTTGCACATGATGCTTCAAGTTACATTTCCTGAATACAGTTTCAGTGCAGGAAATTTGGCTTGTTATGGATTATTTGATAGTCTGTCATATTAGTACTTTTAGTTAAACAAAGTATCCTCTGACACACCGCTGACAATATTCTACACCATTCTCTCTCTCTCTCTCTCTCTCTCTCTCTCTCTCTCTCTCTCTCTCTCTCTCTCTCTCTCTCTCTCTCTCGCTTGCTGCTTCTGTGCTTTCAGTCAGTTGTCAAGTGGCTTTTATCTGTTTTTTTTTTTTGTTTTTTGTTTTTTTAATGCCACAAAACATAAAAGGCCAATCAGCCGAGCTGAACCGAATTAGTCATCCTCCCGAACAGACTGCCAACTAACATGTTTTAAAATATTATACATGTTCTGCAAATACATGTGGCAGTATTTTTAACAAGAGGATGCCACATACACAGTGGAACACAATATCACAAAAAAAAAAAAAACCACGTCAATATACATTAAACACAACCGTTCAGCATCCATTCAGCCGTGCAGGTTGGCTGCAGACTACAACTTTCCGTCATTATCTCAGAGTAAGTGTCTGTCTGTTTGACTAATTGTCTCTCTTTGTTTTTATCTGGCTGTATTCCCAACTCCCCGGTGATCCTCTGTCTCTTCCTCTCTCTCTCTGTCTCTCTCTCTCTCTCTCTCTCTCACCCTGTCCATCCATTTCTCATTTGCTATGAATATCACAGCATCTGTCCCTGAGGGGCCCTTCCAAGAAATTACACACCCTTTGCTTTGACACAAACGTGTTGGAGCATTTATCACACCTATCAGGATGCGTCGTCAACATATGATCGCATCCGTCGTCTCCGGCGTGGGTGGGTGGGCGGGTGGGGGGTGTATGTGAGTATGCACACACATACACTTAACACACATCATACACAGACTGCCAAACATCCAGATGTATCCGTCAACTCTATGATGCTCATCTTTCTTTCTCTCTCTCACACACACATACACATATACCACAGATATTACAAATCTTCTGTCTCTCGTGGTTTTCCCTTCCTACTGGTTTAGCACGACTCCCCTGGGCACAGTAGAACCCTATTCTGTTTAATTGAGTGTATCTCATCATCTGCAGTGGGCCTTCCCTCCTCTAATGAGTTTTAAGAGGGCCTTTGCTTTCTACCGCCCTTTGCGCTTCGAGGGAGTCTCGCACTCTCCGTTGTGTGTGCGTGCATATTTGCGAGTGTTTCAAACCGATCGGGCGGGCTAAGTGAGGAGGATTAGAGCACCAATGCGAATCAACTTGATGACACGGAGCCTGAGAAAGTCTAAGTGAGGGAGACGGGATGAGGAAGTGGCACATCCTGGCGTGCGGTGAGTGACTGAACTTGAGACGACAAGGCGCCCCCGGGAGTAAACACCGTGCGATGTCGCAGCCAGAGGAAGAGCGAAGGTTTCTGCACTTTTTACTTCAAATAGACCATTAAAAAAAAAGAAAATAAAAAAAAGAAGAAGAAGTAGATTGACTGGTTAACGCCCACATGTACACATCGCTTTTTCAAAACGCTCGTGTTGTTTTGCAGGAGGATATCAGTGACTCTTGCGGTTCAGAGAAGGTTCAGATCCAGCTGAAGGGCCTGTACTCTACACCTGTTCTGTCTCTCTCTACCCTCACACGGTGTGTCTGTCTCCTTCAGCTCCTCCTCGTGTCTTCCCACACCGTCTTCGCTGGAGTGATAGTCAAATATGTTGATCTTGCTTCGGGGCCCGGAGACGATCGAGTCACACGCAGATACACTTGACTGGGCGGCGGTGATGCCTTGCAGTGTTTTAAATGGACCCCAGAGATATTGTACAGGCAGGCAGACTTTAGCAAATCGTCTCACACACACACACACACAAATAATTTAAACCTTAGATATGCATATATGCTTATGTAGTGACATGAATCGGAAGACGCAAACGTGTGACACATCCCTGTCAGGCATAATTTACCTTGCAGATCTCTCTCCACCCCCCTCACTCACTCTTTCTCATTGACAGAAGTACTAGTTGGTTAAACCTTTTTTTTAAATTTTGAATTGCACACATTTACGTTACATATTTGCATAATTTGCACTGAAATGTCATGTTGTCCTGCTTTATAAAAAAAAGCACCCGTTGCTAATGTTGACACCTCGCGTCGAAGGTGCTGCCATGTTGTCATGTTCCGTAGGCAGATAAAAACAGGGACTGAGGTTCAGAACGGTGGTAGAGATTTTTTTTAAAAAAATGAACGATTAACCTCCTTCTTAAAGTTCATGTGCATGTGTGTTTGTATACACTGCGTGTGCATGGCGTGTGTTCATCGCTCTCACGTTTCGCCTGCTTAACCTCCACCTCCGTCTTCCTTTTCTCCTCATTCCTTCCTTTTTATCTTTGAGCCTTTTATAAGTACTCTTTGCCCCTGCTTCCTCATTCCACACTTGAGAAGTGCATCGCCACATCACATATGCAAAGGGGCGTGTGCGTGCGTGTGCGTGCGTGTGCGTGTGTGTGTGTGTGTGTGTGTGTGTGTGTTGCTCCCTATGGTTCCTGCTGTAATTCTGTATGCTTTCAGCTTGTTCTAGGTTCCCAGTGTGACTCAACCTCACATGTCTATTTGCGTCTCTTTCTCTCTCTCTCTCTCTCCCTCTGTCTTCTTACTCCCTACATCTTGCTCTTAGTAACTCTTCCTTGCTTTCACTCTCTAACATTTTTTCCCTGCATTTTCTCTCTCTCTCTCCCCTGCTTTATTTCCCACTCTTAATCTTTTTTTTTTCCACATTTCATTTCCCATTTTCTTCTCTTGCCTCTCTCCCGCTCTCTTTCTTTACACATTTGCTCTCTTCCTCTCAGTTTCTCCCTACTTCACTCTTCCTCCCTCCCCTCCTCCTTCCATGCCTGCCATCTCTGCTTTCATTTTCTGACTCAACACCTTGCTCTTTGCATGTCTATTTCTGGTCTCTATCTTCCTCTCCCCATGCCAGCATCACCTCCCCCTGGTTCTCATTATCTGTCTCCCTCTCTTCCTCTCTCCTGCCTCTGTCTCTGCTTAGATACCTTCTATTCCCGAACCTGTCCCACCCACATGCGCACGTGTGCACAGGTGCACCTGCACCAACGTGCACACGGAGATGCGGTAAAAAAAATGTGTTTGTTTGTTTTTAAAAGACGCTGCATCCTCGGACCAGTTTGTTCTGCACTTACTTTTTTTGCCTCTGGGAACATGAAAAACACGCTTAAAAAGAAAAGAAAAAAAAACGCTTATTAAAAGACGAACTGTGATATCAAGACAAGCCTCATCAAGGTTTGGCTTCCTTCGTTTCTTGGATTTGCTGGAAGCGGTGCACACTTGTAAAACTGCACACTGAGGGGCGAATTTACAAAAAAACAAAAAAGAGGGACTTCGAGCACTGATAGCACCATGAATTGCAGATCATTCGGAACCGCTGTCTGCCCGGTTCACAAGATACATAGCACTAATGACCTTAGTTTGCAAAGATGCACATCCACTTTTGCAGTCTTGCATCTAATTAAAATGATCCAAGTGGCGAAGCATTACGCACACAACTGAAGCTGACACGAGGATTGCAGGACAAGATGGAGGGTCGCAGGCGAGAATGACTGAGTGACATAAGGACCGTCCCTCTGGTTGAGCAGTTGACAGGGGAGACTTTGTAAGAGTGAGCAGTTGTTTTACTGACACCTGTACGATAGGGATGATAAATATCAAAAGACACATGCACTTCAGTTGCCACCGACTCTCTGACGAGGTTAATCATTTTCAAAAGTGTGTAGCTGTTAGCGCTGATGTTTGTGAACGGGACTTTTATATAGAAAGGGTCCAGTTTTGCACGAAGTGTATGCATATTATTTATTTAAAAAACGGCAAATAGCAGCAGGGCGCTGATTCCACATTTGGGTGTCAATGCGGTCATGGGTGCGTTCCACCCTTTTGTAGATGCTTTTAAAATGACGCGGTTGCCTTTTTTTTTCTTTTTTTTTTTTTGGCCATATCTGTTTAGATTTAGTGGCCACAAAAGCTGCGCTGTTTTTTTTTGGGGGGGGGGGTTTTCCCGAATTCACCCGGAGCCCCAAAACAATTTTTGAAACTCATACATTAAATTATTATAGAAATTAAGCTTTCAGCAGTTCGTGTTTCCATTCACCTGTGTAATTGTCTGTGTGAGGCGACTTCCTCGCTTGCAATGTTATCTACTCCCGCAACTGTAGATATTTGAATAGAAAAAAAAACATCTAACAGGAACAGACGGCAACTTGCCAATAAAGCATCTGTTCATGAAACGTGTTTTTTTTTCTCTTTTTTTTTTTTGTTCATTTGATGCGAGTCATCAGCTGAATGAAACAGACAATGTGTTATTATAAATCTGGCAAAGCCTTTAATACTTTTCACTCTCGCTGCCCTCTGTTCTCTGTTCAACTCCGTTTTTTTTTTCCACCGTGAACTCCTGTTTTTGTCACTAATGATCCCCACTCAGTGCAACTCGCAGACAAAGCGCGGCAGATGTTGCTCGGATAGCGAGCTGTTAAATTACGGCGCATTATATTTTTTGTCATTCAAACCTTAGTCGCTAACAAACAAAAGCCAGTGATAGTGGCATGATCAGACTCCAACAAACACTTGTGGGAAGCGTCTCTGCACCTTTGACTTTTAGTTTCCTCGCTCTGTTTGCGCTGCTTTCTTTGTTTGGCACGTTGTTACCGCGCCCTCGTTTCTTTGTCGCTCGCGTAAGATGCACACCCCCTGCTAACCTCTCGTAAAATGGAGCAGATGTTCATTAAAAAAAGCCACTGTGAAATTAGAATTATAATGCGTTTTATTTCTTCTTTGTCATGCAAACCTTTGATAGCTGACGAACAGGAAAGACATTTGTGATATGATCTGCCAGTAACGAGCATTTGTACCGCTGTGTTCGCAATAACAGTTTCCTCATCGTGTGTTTCAGGGTTATGCTTATCTTTTTTCGTTTTTTTTTTTGTTTTGTTTTTTGTTTTTTAATCTATGTAACCTTCCCTCCCGTCGACACTTTCTCACCAGACAATTGTTGTTTTTTCTCCTACTCATTTTTTGCATAGATGAAAGTGTCTCGTGGACGCCATGACAATGAGTCGTGGGAAGCTGTGAGGAGTAAATGACCTCTTCGCTGGCAAGTAAACGGACCGAGTGTGTCGTCACCTCTTGAGATCAGCCAGAGCAAGTACATATACTAGAAAAGAACAGAGCAGGTTCAGCAACTACAGCATGAAGTCTACCTGATACAAACACGGATCTGTGGCAGAACACAATTCGCATACTACAAACTCAACTCAAGCTCCTCTTTCTCATACTTTGTTTCACGCAGCATTGACTAGTAGCAGTAACGCTTGACATATTCAGTGAAACCAGGAAGGCAGCCTGTGTTCACACACATTTATCCAGCTTTTAGAGCACACATTAGCCACAGCCCTCCGCTGTGTAATCAGTGCATCTAAAATTATCACATGCAAACCCATTTTCTTTGTTTCGCTGCGCGGCACGGGCTGACAGTTTGTTTTTTGGCACCGGACTCGACGAGGCTATTATGATTCCATTCAGAATCTGAGTAGGGGAAAAAATCCAATTCCAAGCGGAAATGTGGACTCCTGGTTCAGCTACTGGCTTGTAGGCTTTGGTAGTAAAGCTGCTGTGAAAATGGATTGATTTGATCCAGCACACAAGATTGTAGCCCCAGTATGGTTTTGACACTGTGTAAGTTGACCATTCAGTACACACACTGCTCCACATAAAAAAGAAATGGTGTTCGTTTTTTACGCTTGCTTGTAGAGGCCTCTACATCTGCTGTGGAGGCTCCGAGTGATGGGATTTTCAATAGGACCGTGCTGAATTGTGCATGTGTGAAATGCCTGTGGTACAGTGGCCGGCCTTATAGACGGGCTCACTTGCAAGGCAACAAAAAAAAAAAAAACTGGGCCAGTTGTCAATTTTAAGGAATTATGACCTCAGTTACACATAATGCACACTGTAATAATGGCGTCTCACCTACGTGAACACGGCGCAGTCAATATAGCTGCAGCAGTCAGCTGTTTTCGGTGGAAACAAAGCTCCGTTAAACCCACAGAACACTGTCTGCCCAGCTGAGCAGGCACAGTTAGCAATTAGCTGGTGAACACAGGAGAGCAGTTAGCAGTTACAGAGTCGGATATTTCCCTCGGGGATTGTTGGAGGCCCAAACAGAGCCAGAGGAGACTGAATGTTGAGCCCGATGAATCCAAACCTTGCTCCCCATCCACTGGATGTCAACTGTTCTCTATCAAGTTTGTCAACTACATGTGGTGCTAATACCTCAATATATTTACAGCTCGTCGTACTGCCGCTGATTAACCGAAATAAATGATTTAATGCAGCCTTAACGATCTATTAAAGGTCCAGTCTGTAGAAATACCTCCTTGATGGAGTGCATGCACACAACTCGTTTAGTTTTCGGTTGAGTCACTGATGATATAAGTGACAATTACCTGATGTTATGTCTTCATGGAGACATAATGCTAATGGTCAATCCAGCAGTGTGTATGTGGTGATTGGCAGGCCAACCCATGAAGCAACACCCACCCCTCTCGAAGCAACACCCAACAGTCTAGCCAGGTCATATGACAGTCTACTGGTCGTAGCCAGCTCCATATTGGTGTTTGACAAAGACTGCCAGCTCCTCTCATTTGGACGTAGCTGCATGATTGGAGAAAATGTCTCATCTGAGGGAGATTAATGGCTTTTTATTTTACCGGAAAATGTGGTTATTTGTGCACATCCACACTGGGCATCTACGCTAAAAACAATGATTTCCCTAAAACATTGACTTTACTCACATAAAATGTCCATCTAATTCTATTACACAAGTTCAGTGTAAAGACTATAATCAGTGCAACGTATTTCTATCATGTTGAGTCAATGTGAATAAATTAAATAACTTACATCTGCTTCAATTAAGTAAATGTCATCTCTCAAGTTTTATTCATTTAAGAAATGCATGATAATACTTGAAAAACTGCATTAACTCAATTTAAGAATACTTTATTTTTGTAGACCTTGTGAAATAGAATAACCTGGAAAGATGCAATATGGCTCTAGAGAGTTCATATTGCATTATTATCGACCACAGTAGGTCCTGCTACACACTCAGAAGGGAGGGAAAGGGGTATTTGGTTGGTTGCAGTCTGCAGCCTCGCCACAGGATGGCGCTGGATCTTACACATCGCTCCTTTAATTCTAAGATAATAATGTTGCTGTGCAGGATGTTAGATATTTTGAGTTTACTGCCTAAATGCTCATCTCCAAATAAGAACAAAAAAGCAGTGGATGCATGCTGCAGTGCTGGGGTGGAGAAAAGACGCAGCGCTCTTTCTGCATGTAGAGGACAAAACCCAAGTCCTGACCCAATTCTGAAGCGGAGGGAGGTCAAAGCTACAGCGCGTCCGAGAGGAGAGCTCTATAGATACATGAACGTGCCGGTTCTATTGTGAACCCGTGATGCTTTTGGGGAACAGGCGAGCATTTGAGAGGAAAAGAGAGACCAGGAGCTCTTTTTGAAAAGATTAAGAGATTTTGAGAAAGGTGGAAAGAGGCAGACAGAGAGAGAGATTGAGATAGAAGTGGCGTGTCGACTGAAATTGGAAGTGAAGTATCTTCGGTGCTCTGGACAGACACACATGCACACACACACGCACACACACACACCATCTGACAATGAGTCAGAGAGTGTGTGAAGGGGAGACATCTCTCATACAGCTGTGTCCTGTTGCCCATCAGAGCTACGTATGTGCCCCCTCCCTCTCTCTTTTCCTCTCTAAAAGCATGTCTGTCCGTGTTTAGCCCCTCACACATCATTAGCCGGGAACCCCACTGCTTTTCTCCCGAGTCCTTCCTTTCTTTACAGCGTCTCTTTCTGCCTCCTCGGCTGGACAGAGAGGGGGAGGGTAGTGGGTGGCTGGTGAGTCAGAGGCAGGTGTCTGACGGCCAGCCAGCCAGCTCAAGAAATTTCTCGTCCACATCTTTCCGCGCTTCTTTCCCATCCACAGGCCCGGTGCTGCCCACTGGAGATACCGAGACCCTCAGAGGAGCGCCAGATCCGCCCCCCATCTCTCTCCCCTCTTCTGCTCTCCCTGTCGTTCTCTTCTTCTTCGTTCTTCATGATTTCTCCTCATGCACTTGAATGTGTCTCCCACCTTTCCCTTGCTTTGAGATCCTCCTCCATCCCAGCCAGTGTTTTTTTTTTTCCACGGCAGGCCTTTGTCCAGACTTCTCGACCAGCACAGCGCTGGCACGCAGTGCTTTCCTGCCGGGACGCCACTCACAGACACACGTCGCCACGGCCAAATGTTCACTTGCGCGCTCAAAAATTGTACATTCAGATGCTCGCGGACACAAAAAAAAAAGCCCAAAGCCCACTGAGACGAAAACGGTTTATGTGCTTCACTCCCGTTTCATTTCATTTTTTTTTTTTTTTTTTAAATCAAGCAGTCATCCTGTCTTGTTCACCTTTGGGACGGCAGTTGTAATCTCTCTGTTCCACGCTCGTTTCAGTTTTGTTTGGTTGAGATTCTTTGAGCCGGTATCAGATCGGTGTGTTGCGGCCCACATTTTGTTACCTGGCTGCCGCCGTTGGTTGTGTTTCATGACTCTGATGTAAGCGCTCTAACTGTGTTTGCTCCCTTTTTTTTTTTTTTTTTTAACCTTCTGTTCACACATCCGCACTCATTTTGATGAACAACCGACAACATAAGACAGTGCGCGTATAAACACATGCTGTCTGTTTATGAATAATGAACTGTGACAAGCCCTTAAATCACAATCTATTCGAGGTCTCCTTTATCCTATCTCGCATCTGCAAATAACAGTGTCACCCTGCCTTGTTAAAAGATTATTTCGCCTGACACTTTTCATTCCCCCCCATTTTTTATTTTTTTTGTGACAACTTTTAGTACCATGTAATCACCAGCGGTGCCCTGCGGTGATAATTGGCTGTAGCTGTTTTTCTGTGTCACCGTGTTAGTCAACAAGGAAGAAATAGGCAGTTGTTATAATGTCAGCTATTTCCTCTTGTCTGTGGCCGAGATCTCACTTTTGGGTAAGATGAGCGTGGGTGCCGATCGTCCAGTGAATGCTGGGTCAGTTTACTGTAGTAACTTGGCCAGATGTTTAAAAGTCTGAGAATGTTGTACACCAGGGGTGTTAATCTATAGCAGGGATGTAACCCAGGAATTTGGATTATGGTTGATTTACATTGACAGTGATTGAGGTTGCTTATTTAAATAATCAGTTTGAGTTATGATATGGAGGTGCTTAGTCTTTTGAGATTAGTTTTTTGTTGTTGTTGTTGTTGAATTCAGTCTCACAACCCATTGGCTATTATCTTCATTTAGCCTCTGGGGGCAAAAAAGCTAATGAAATGCTACATAGTTGTCGGTGATTGCCAGTGGGTTCCGAGATTGCATTTTGCTTAACGATGAACAGTTTTTGCTGCCCACATGTACTCTTAACCTTCATGCAAGAGGCCCACTCAAAAAGAATGGGTCAGTATAACTTCGACTACAAATGGAAATAAGTATTGCACAGTATTGCTATTTCTATTTCGTGTGACTGCTGAATCAAATCCACATTCATTCAGCTCTACAGTGGATGCTCTTACATCATCAGCAGAATACAATATTTGAAACCTTTAAAGCCCTTTGTTCCCCCTTATACTGAGGACATTTGCTAAACGAAACCCATGACCATCACAGTAATTTCTTTCTTATTGCTCGCAGTGACATAAGGGAGCAGTGTTGATATAATATACTGCAGTAATGCTGATGACTTGTCCCATCCAGTTGCCTCTAAATAACAAGTAAGTGGCAGGAAGAAGCTACCTGGAAGCACATATTAGCACATCTATTGTTACAAAAAAATCTGATAAGCAAACAGTATTGTAACAATTTCCCAAAAATATTTAGTTTGTTTTTTTTTTTTATCTCAGTTTTATCTCATATTGTTGTAAAGTTGCTATTCAATGGCAAATTGGGAGGAAATGAAGGTTTGCTGTTTATGCGCGACCAATGTACATCATGTCTGGCCAGGGCCACAAGTGATATTTTGCCATGTAGACCAACAAGTTGAAACTTTTGAAAAGAAGCCATGTGTTTATTGATCCTGTCTTTGTTTTTCCACCGCCGGGGTTACACAGAGCTTTGGTCCAGTGTAGCCTCAGCTCACCCTGTATAAAATCCTGGTTCCTACAGAAATGCTGCCAGACTCATCAGGCTTCCTGAGTGGACCCAATCAGAAAGCAAAGTGCAGCATATGAGTGGGAGAGGGCAAGTGATATGGAGAGAGAGTGCTCGTGCAATTTTCCGCAATTTTATGTGTTTTTTTTTTTTTTTTCTTCCCCCAAATTGTAATTACCGGTTTCCTCTGTCCAGACCTGTCTCACTGCATTACGTAGCTCCACTCCTGGCCTGGGAAGGTAACAGACAGATATGTGCCGCCTTCATGGGGCACTCTTTTCAGAAATGAGTCCGCGTAGTACAATCACCTTAACTGCACTGCACTGAGGCCTGCCAGACTATGTGTTACTGTGTTTGCATGTGCAGACACACAACCAGGACACTATAAAAATAGGATTGTAAGTCATTAGACTAGAGCAAAAGAAAAAAAAAAACAGTCTGCAGCACACATACACACACACAGCCATCCATTTCCACTGCATCCATTCATCGTATTCATCCCCTTAACACCCCTTATTTCCTCCCCTCCTTTCCTCTGTTCCATTTCCCCACCTCTAATTGCTCCGCCGGTTTCTCTTCCTTCAAATTCATTGCTTTTCATGCCTTCCACCTCTTATCGGAGTGACTCGATATTTATCTCCGCACTGTTCTCGCTCTGATCACCTGTTCCCCTCTGCCTGCTTCCCAGCTGTGTTTGTGCACTGCAGTCCGTGCACTGAGATGAGATGGCGCTAACAGCTGAGACACAACCGCCAATCTATCTATAAATCAATCACGCTGTCACCTGCTGGCACTTCTGGGTATGTGTGCGTACAATTGCATTCATGGGCACGCCTTTCATTTGCCTCCATTTTTCCTCAGTATCTTCTTTTTTTTTATTCAATTTGAACTCCATTAGGGCTCGTGGAGTAGTTTGGTTCTCCTTAGTGTACCATCTGCTTTGTCGTTGCGTCTCTCCTCATGTGAACATGCGTGCAGGTGCACCGGCAGACGCACAAGTGCGTACGAATGTACGCGCATGAGCGTGCGAGTTGCGTATGTCTGCCTGAGCGCTTGACTGCTCCTCGTTTCAGCTCGACTTGTTTATCTTTCCCTCCTACCTTTATTCGCCAAAAGGCTCGATCCCAGAAGGCTCGTGACAGTTTTATTTGTCAGGACGTGTGTTTTTCGTTTCCTCCTGCGTGTCTGTCCGCCTCTCCCTGCCGTCGGTTCGGTTGCATTTACATTTGAAGTTGCTGTGACTTGCGTTACTCCTTGGGTTGGAGTGTGACAAACTGGAAACGCCGATGTGAGGGGACTAATAAGTGAGCACGAGGGGAAATGACATCGACAAAATAAAAGGGAAACGGGATCACTGGACGGCAATATTTTTTTTTTTTTTGGCTTCCTGTTTTGGGGGACACCGAAATATGAAAATGCCATGCCGTGTTTGAACAAAGAGTTAGCGTTTGTGGAAGCCCAAAGTTTGCGTCAATACCGTGCAGATGGTTAAATGTTAAGTTTGGGAGGACTTTCATTTAATCTGACATTTGGATAATTTACCTGACATTTTTGTAAAACCTAGTCAAGTCGAGTCGATTTTATTTTCAAAGCCCAATATCAAACATCACAGTTTTTTGTTTTTTTTTTTCCTGAGAGGGCTTCACAGTCTGTACAGCATCTCACACCCTCCGGCTATCAAGCCCCTAGATATGGGAGAAGCTGTCCAAGTTACACGTTGGACAATGGCTCCCCATCCACTCTACGACGTGGTGGTGAGCCACAGGAGTACATTCAGCACTCGACTGATCCCGACAAGATCCACCACAGATCGCCACAGGAAATCATTCCTGCCTGTGGTCATCCAATTGTTCAACTCCTCGCTCTGAGTGTCAGACACACTGAGTCAATAGGACGACTCTGGACACTCTGTTTCTGCCTTATGTGCAATATTTAATACGAACAATGTGAATTAACCCATTTATTTTCAACTGTCTATATTTTCTGGGAGCAATGCAAGCAAAATTTCCACTGGGGGATCAATAAAGTATTTCTGATTCTGATCTCTCTACCAAGATATTAGGGTCAAAGTATGGTGCAGAAGATCAACAAAAGTGCAAATAAGTAATTGGTGGGTCAATTATGTGGGGAAGTCACATAGTCTTTGATAATTGCTTGCACAAAGTATGTTGATACATCATCATTATTGGTATTTGTACCTTACCTTGTTCTTTTGTGCTCTGCTTCTCCCCCTTTAGTTGAGGAACCAATGAGAAGTGGATCGTGTTTGATGGAACTGGATGCGACAAGAGGAACAAGGTTCCCACGCACGCTGTCAGAGGGGAAAGTCTCCTTGTCTGAGCAGGTAAGAATAGAAATCTGACCCGTATAGCCTGTGTTAAATGCCAGGTTCCCCCACACAGATAGTATACACAGGCACAGAAGTCGTTTCCCTCTGGGCCGACTACTTGTGCTGTGTAGGAAAGCCACTGAAGGATGTTTTTGGTTTGTGTGTCGCAAATCAGACCAGGCAGAAGCACAAAGACGCGCCGGGATTAATAGCCCAAAAGGGGGAAAAAGGAGCCAGAACATCCAAATGGCTTGATCCACTTAGCTTAAAGTCTGGCTCACATTAGGAATGTGACAGGCAACAAATCACCAGCATGTTTGTGTGTTTGACATGATTAAATGACAGAGAGGGTATTAAATCAAACTTTGCTTCCAAACGGACAATAATAGGCAATAATAATACAATAACAATTGCTCCACACGAGTGAGTGATCACTATTCAAAACCCGAATCCATTGCTTGTGAGCCGCGCGTGGTATTTACTGAATAAGTTGGACGTTTCTTAAAATAAATCTCAGCTTCCTGGCCGTGTAGCCACACAGCTGCTCTTGTCTTTCATTTTGAAGTCATATTAGACTGCTGTGCTGGTTTGCTTATATCACCAACAATGCAAATAGTCTTACACTGCAGCCTTTATGTGTTAACACAGGTCATGGTCCTTGGTGAACTATTAAACCTAACTATGACTTAAAATAAGCAGCACATCATACAAAGGTAAATAAACATTAATGCTTTGTTGGTCCCTATAAGTCTTAAAAAACCTTTTTAAGTTGCTTGTTCACATTGTTATGTGTTATTAACATTATCAAAGTGTTTTTAACTTCATTATAACACATTTATTGTTAGATTTTAAGACATTTAGAAGCACTAAGGAGACACATGTTGGCAGTTCGACTCCTACGTTATGCAATCGTTAAAACTTAACAAAGCCTTTTTGTTGCTTTACAAAAGTAATACATACTTTATTATGCACTTATTAGCAGTTATATGTGCTTTTTGTTGCTCTCAGATCTCAAGTGAGAACAATGCCTTTATTTAGGGTAATGAACCCTCCTTAACTTTTTTTGGAAACTAGTTCCTTTTACTAGGACGATTAGATTTTGAGAAAATGAGAAAACATGTGAATTGAAAAGAATTAATGTGTGCTTTGAAGCTTGGTCACAATATATGACATATTTTCATATGGCACTGGAGACTTTTTTTGGTGATTATAATAAATTCTGTCTGGGAAAGTATTTCATTCCAGCATGTTATGGGTTTCATTTTTTTTTTTTTTAGCTTCTTTCTTGTTATCCTTGCTGTGTCTTTTCCATTAGTTCCTCTCTCTACAGGCTGAAGTTGACCATGTTAATGTTTGGGAAATATTCAGGGACTTGGCCCCATCACTGAGCTCTGTCTGCTACCTAGATGGCATTTCATTACACTGAATCAGGAACATAACATGTTGAGACTGACTATATCCCACTCTACTGGATAGCTTCCCCCTCTCATGCCTGTGAAGTGGAGATAACGTTGACATCAAATGTTTGTAGTCCACCTTTTATGCTATTATTGTCACTCTCATATCACTGTCTGCTTTCTTTAGTTGAAAACTTGGAGACAAGTTAAACTTGTTTTATGGTGGAGTTAAGCAGAGCATAAAAGCAGATACTTTTTTGGCTTCACAGCCGTGCATTTCTTTGTTTCCATGTGTTGTGTGTGTGCCTTTGATCCCATCAGTGGGTTAGTAGAAGTCTGCGTACTTTGCAGTTCAACAAAGGCATGTTGAAACTCTGAACTTTTTTGGTTTTTTTTTTTCCTCTTTTTTGTCTCTGCATGAGGTGTTCTATTTGCATGATAATATGGCAATATGATTCACATTACAGAAGCACTGCAAACAGTACTTAACGTCGCTATAATCAATATTTTCACACTATCACTGGGTGAAGTGGAAATGACTACATGTACATGAAAGGGGTAGCTTGTAGTGATTAATTCGCGGATAATTATCATGCAACTCTGCAGCTCCTCCAGCTGTATGGAGCTTCTTTTTTTTTCAGCTCATTGTTTTGGTTGAACAGACTTTACTGTTTTGGTTCACTTTCCCTGAGCTCATCAGTGTAGCTTCCAGCACCAGTAGGCGGTTATTTCAGCAGGAAAAAAGCTCTGATAAACCCACCTCCTCACTCCCTGCACCCGGCACCAAATGGCAGAAAGTCAAAGTTAGCGGATTGCTAAAAGGGGGTGGATTTTATTTACCTGCGTTAATCAGGTGGCCCATAAAGAAATAATAATGTTACTCCACATCAGTTAGGTGTGTACATGGACGGCTGAAAGGTTGGAATCAGTTATTTGGATATTTATTTTCTCTTCAGAAACATTAGGCCACAATTTTCAATAATAACACTTTGCGGTGAAGGATTATGACATCTACCATACAAACTAGATATCTAGAGAGTCAAAAGGTGCAAAGAAGGGCCTGCAAATGCCAGTCAAGTACCAGGTTGGAACATCGGATTCGCAGGCTTTTACAATTGCTTTTACAGGGCAAAATGTACTGACGTTGAACATGATAGGCAAACGTAGCTGCCAAATATACCTTATTCATGAAAGGAAAAGGTGCTTCCTAACAATTGGAAATGCTTCAAGTGCCGTAGTTGGCCAGGGCAACCTGTACTACTGGCCCATCTGCTTGTTTATGTTCCATGCTTTGTATAAGGCTGTCTTCAATCAGAAGTAATCTCCATCACGCATGTGTTATGGGGCTGTGTCTCTATTATATTGCTATGAACGTGCGCGCTTTCCCTCTTTTAATTGACCTGTGGAGAAAGACACAAGGTGGTTTATGTTTTGAAGATTGTCACAGCTGCCGCTAAATGTTACCAAAGAGCAAAATATGAATGTGACAGAAGAAGAAAAGAAGCCACAGACAGAGAGTAATACATGACATACCTGCTGCCTATTTTCCCTCTCCTGGCAGGCGTCAACGTTGTCTGAACTTTTTCATGCATTGAACTCGTTCATTCTGAACTCTGTCAGGACACTGTTTTGCCCACACTTTGTTGACACCGAGAACAAAAACCTGGCCCCCTTTTTGAAGATAAGCTGCCGAAGGGCCGTTGCTGTGCTGGCAAGTGACTAACCGTCTGGCCCTGTGTGTCTGACCTCAGGTGGTGTACGCATACACATGTATGAGCCTGTGTGTATACGTGCAGCTGACACTGTATATAACCTGCCAGCCACCTGCCTCCATGTTTGCTCGACCACAGTCGCCAACCTCGGCGCCATACACAGAATTGCATCCATTGTTTGTGTGTGTGTTTGTGTGTTTGTGTGTATAGTGTATGTAAAACCCCTGAGGTTTTCATACAGTTTATTATGTAACACCAGCTTTTTGGTCAGTTTCACTATAGTATCCTGCATGAGGACTAAGAGGTAAGTTTTATCTACACATCTGCATTTTAATATGCTGTGGGGCTACGACGGTATAGGCTTAAACTTTAATTGTCTGCAGTTAAAATAAAGCACCCACAGGGAACTTTAATTTTTGCTGAGCATGGTGGCTCCTGCGGACAAAACAATATGAGCACCACTACCTCGTGTCTTAAGATCTTGATTTGTTTCTTTTTTAACACAGCTGTTTGCTGGATGTATAACAATGGGTTAACGTATCTTATCTGTCTCTAAGTGCTGTATCGTAGGCAACTGGACTTGTTTCAGTTTCTCGAAGACATTTCACCTCTCATCAAAGAGGCTTTTTCAGCTCTAACTAACAAGGGAGTCTGCAGGCTTTTAAACTCTGTGTGGGAGTGTCCTTGCAGAGTCGTTAAGGACACGTGTGAGCTCTGAGGTTCAGAGTCGTCTGGGTTACTTGTGGGTTGCTGCAGAGTCTGCTGTCCAATTACATCTGAAGGAGTAAATTCTGCTGTCCACTTATATCTGGGGGAGAAAAATCACGCCTTTGAGGACAACAATGTAAACACCTTGGCCGGCGAAGACAGATGGCTTGAAAGAGGAGTCAAGGAATCCGTCTAAGCCAAACTGGAAAGGCCATCTTTGAACAGAGGAGGTGGACTATATCATTACATATCACCCACGTACAATGCTGTACAGAGTTCCCTCTCCAGATAGCTTAACAACCATTCACACCTGGGCTCACCTAGTAACCCACGTGAAGGCCGGTTGGGTCAGGGAAACCCACAAATGGCGCTAATGACTCTGATAGGACACTCCCACACAGGGTTTAAAGGCCTGCAAACTCCCCTCCAGTTAATTAGTACTGAGGAAGCCTCTTGGATGAGAAGTGAGACGTCTTCACAAACTGAAACAGTTGATTACGATACAGAATTTAGAGTGACCATGACCTAGATGACTGAGAACCTTCATCAACATGTATGGTTCTGTTGTTATGTAAGATAAATAACTGCAGTATTCTGATGGTGAAACAAAGTAAGTGCCGTACCACCAGCTTATTTCCTCAGGCTCAGGTATTTAAGCCTGTTTTACAACAGGTAAAAAGTTCCCTATAGGATGTTTAGGTAAATACTAAATCCTTAAGAAAAGGTGTCCAAAATGCATGTTTTGTCTTTACAGTATTTATCCTAAATTATATGCCAGCTGTGCCCCTTTTTGTCTTATTTTGATATAAAACCCATGAGTAGCCTTCTTCATCGGGGAAAACACAGCTTTTTCAGTTACTTAACTTGTAATTTAAATTTTCAGTGTTTCATTTGTTCGAAGTGACAGTTTCTCTTTCAGAGGTATGCTGAAATGTATTAATGGTGGCAAACAGATTTGACTATCTTCACTTTAACGTGCCGATGTGTTCCATCTGTCAGGGCTGTGCAGACAGTTTGTTTTATTCTAATCCCCCTGCTTTTGTCTCCCTACCCTTTTCACCCCGGTTTACTTACATTCCTCTCTCGTCCCCGCGAGTATCACCCTCCTCTCCCTTCGTTTTTCTCCCCTCACCCTCCTGTCTCTCCTCCTGTTATCTTTTCCTTTTCCCCCATTCCACCCTACCTCTCTCACTTCATCGTGTCACCCCCGTTGCCGCCTCACGCTTTCATCTGTCTCTCTATTCTTACCCTTCATCCCTTATCTCGCCTGTCTTTCTCTCTCCTGTCATGCTTTCATCCCTCCCCTCTTATCCCTCCTGTCTCATCTCATCTCATCCCACTTTCCGCTCACCCTTTCATCCGTTTCCCCGTGCGTCAGTTTAGTTACTTTACTGACTGCTTATCATAGACAGTTTTTGCCTAAACAGTGTCGGCTACAAAGTGTCACTTTGAGAAGACTGGCAACAGGCAACAGTCTCTGCAGTCAAACCGCATTGAGCTCCAAAATTGAAACTGGAGGTGCATGCATATGATGCGATAAGAATAACTCAGATCTACACCGTGTCTAATTCTCTCTGCGTTGTGTTCTCTCCTGCAGCACTCCATCCAGTAAAGTTATGAGCTGTCATATATTAGAATACAGCAGACACAGCTCCCTTGTTAAGGCTCTGGTCACTATCCAGTGCTTCTCTCTGGGTCAGTGGGCGCCAGTAAAACCTTATCAGCCCGGTGATTGGATGACTCGAAGTGGACTGCTCTCGCTGTCGACACGTCTTCACAGGGTTGTCGCCTGTGTATCGGGTGTGTGTGTGTGTGTGTGTGTCTGTGTTTACAAGGTCCATGTCCTTGTTCTCTGATCCTCGCCTTTTTAGAATTAGGTAATATTTTGCACAGGGAAGACATTTTGATTGAAGTTTATTAAGGTTCTTGTTTTTGAATGACAGAGCAGCAGGACATCTATGATGCCCCCCCCCCCCACCCACGCACACATCAATCATTTGGCATGGCCGACTCCACTGTCAGCTCTTTGCACCTTCTGCACAGCGACAAATGATATTTTTATGGAGATTTTTTACCACTCTGAGGCAGAATGAATCATATGTGTGAGATTCGCAGATACTTGGGAAAAGCCTTGGCCTCTTTTGCTTCCAGTGTTTCCCACACATTCATTTATTTCTGGTGGTCCGCCACAATATCAACATTGGCCGCCACATATCGATTTTCTAATTTTGGAGCTGTGCGCCCCGTTCTCACACACTGAAGACAACGCACCCATCAGTGAATAGCATGATGTTGTATACTCTGATACAGAGGGTCTGTGGTGCACGTGGTGTTTTGTCTGCCGGAACTATTTATCGCATAACTAACCATAACTGGCCAAGCTGTGTCATTACATCGTCATGTGACGCACTGGGGACTTTTTCCCAAAAGCAAAACATTTTGAAAGAAGCGTCTGTAAAACGGTAATAAAAGCCTCACAACCCCCATGAAATTACTTGTTTTACTGTCAGAATTTGGGCAATTCAGTCCAGTAAAATTTGGAGAGTCTAGAAGAACTGTCAGATTACATTTCATACCCATCTAAGTTAACTTGACACTAAACCAGAAGTTAGGACGGCGGAAGTCTTCAGTGTGCATGCTCTGCGGCACCCCAGCTGGACAGACACCGCCACAACCAAAGCCTGATTCTGTGGGAAACAGTGACGTGCCTACGTACACAAGGTCCACGGCCTTGATCTTTTAACCTTTACGTATTCCAATGCAGCAGTAGGCAGCACAGGCAGATGTGCACGTAGATGCACACGCATGCACAGGCCGACACACACATTTTACCTGTCAGCCAAGTCTAACTTTGGACCAGCCGCCCTCACTCTCAGCATGAGATGCAGCCATGCATAGGTGAATGAGTGCAGGTGTAGGGGCGGGCATGTGCTACTGCTGTGTGTGTGTGTCTGTGTTTGTGTGCGAGGGAGCATCTGCCTCCGTCCGAACCACGTGGCGACTCTGAATAGCCTCCATCTCTGCTCCCGCTGCAATTACAGTAAAAGTGACACGTTGCTTCAAGGCGCCGCAATTAGGCTGAGTCACGTCAATGCTGGACAGCTCTGATGAAGGGCTATTAGGGAGCAAGGGATGATGGAGGCACTCATCATCCCCCCCACCACCACCACCACTCCTTCCCTCAGCCCCCCACCTTTACCACCATCGCCATCATCACCATCCGTCACCACAACCCCCCCCCACCCTCCTCCTCCACATCCATCACCATTACCACCAAACTTTCCCAGGCAACTGCTCTGAGCAAGAGTCATTCTAACCTGGCAGCTCTCTCCCTGCCATTTCTCCCTCCTCTCTCCTCTGCATCTGTCTCATTTCCTGCCACGGATTCATATATATTTCGGGATAAGTGCTCTCCATGAATCTTACACCTGCTTTCTCCCCCTCTCTCTCTTTCTCTCTCTTTCTCTCTCTCTCTCTCTCTCTCTCTCTCTCTCTCTCTCTCTCTCTCTCTCTCTCTCTCTCTCTCTCTCTCTCTCTCTCTCTCTCTCTGCCTTTTCTCCAACTTTCTATCATCCTCATACCCTCCTTCCTTCTGTTCATCTTCGCATCTATTCATCTTTCTCTCTCTAGTCGGTGTGAGTGCCTCACTCTCCTTCTTCCTTCCCGTTTTTTTTTTCTTTTTTTTTCTTTCTCAGAGTCATGCACCTCTTTTAATAGCCCAATTTCTCTTATTCGCCCCTTATCTTCGCCAATTTGATGCATTTCACCTGGCTTGAATCATTCGGCTGGGATCAATCCATCTCTCCTTCCTCACCCTTTTACTTTCACACCTATTTTAGTATTTTACTCCGGAGCCTGTATTTGTCTCTGAAAATGAATATTTCGGGTGGCTTCTGGGAACTCTGACTCCAGAGAGTATTATATTCAATAGAGAGTTTGGAAGTACTGCCTGGTCTGGATTGATTTTCTTACAGGATTGTGTTAGCTCTGTGTAAGAAATCAGTCGTCTGGTTATTTGCTGTAGTTGATCTAACAAATTACTTTCATCTTATGACATTTTGGTGTAACTAAACAATTTAACGCCTCGCGGATGTTTTGACTTTTTTTTTTTTTTAATGTTAGTTTAAATTCAGTTTGAGCTCAGATGGTTCACTGTGGGTCTGGGGATTCGGCATCGCTTTGTGCAAAGGCTGGTTTTAAATGAGTTTAGCTGACTTAATTATTTGACATTTGTGGTGTTGCGAATACAGTTACATGCAAAAACGAACAAATCACCTCCAGCTTTAAGGTGCACAAATGGACGAGTTTGATCGAATTATCATAAATGTGGTTGTCAAGTCCCACTTGACTTGTGAAAATGCGTCAATTCGATCGGGCAAACACTTCCTTGAGGACTTGGTTGTATACACTGACATACTGTTTGCAGCAGGAATATCTCATCCTTAAGCAGATTCGATTGAGTCTCGCTGTAGCAGCCTGTGCACCTTCACTGAAAGCACGAAAATCTAAGTGTCAGGAGAATAGTGTCCGAATGACTAACTTGAATACCACGGAGGAGCACAGCTTTGAGTTCATTTCAAAGTTGCTTTTCAAGAAACCAGGGTGCACCGCTACCCAGCAAACCTTTTTTTTTTTAAAGTGCAAATGAGTTACCAAGAAGCATTTTACCTGCCTACAGTCATAACACAAAAATCGCTGCCGTATCGAAACGGCTCCAGAGATAGCAGAGTCAACAGACCCAGCAGCCAAATAATCTCAGCTCCCAATCCACTGCTAAAGGTAGGCGATGCTTTATTTATACAGTTTAGACGGAATGCCACTTAATGACAGCAGTCCAGTTTGCCTCCTCTGCTGACGGCCTGTGCCGGCCTAATATTGTGTTATTTACACAAGCTATAGTGCGAAAAGGCTGCTTTGGCCTCACGATGACAAACACGTTTTCCTCTTTGAATCTTTCCCTCTGTGTCTTTTTCACCGTCCACACCACCTTTAACAGCATCCAGAGAAGAGAACCAACGGCATGTTGGTGCCAGGACGCGGAGGACACCTGCTGTGCCTCCTGGATGACCTTTACATACCGCCACCTGACCACTTTAGCTCGCAGCCGCCGCTGGACACCCGCTTGTGGTGTAACCGCCACGGCCAAACCCTTCGATTTTGTCAAGGTCAGAGAGAGCATTTGGTAAAGGGCAAGGGAGGGCTGCGTGTGAATTTGCCACACAAAGTGATAATCTTTCTGCCGTTGTGGTGTCTCTCTCCCCCCGATGTCGTCTTTATCCCCCGTCTTCGTTAAGATATGAGCTCAGTTGTATCCAAGAACCTTTGGATCAGGACTTCTTTTATAGGTGTGTGTTACAGTTACGCTTCCATTTCAATTTGCTGTACCTTTGCATTTTCATAAACTTTTCGGTGCATGTGGTTGTTCCCGGTTCTGTTTCCTGAGTCAGTGTTTGTGTGTATTCTTGTTGGCATCCATGAGAGCCCCCTGGTGGAGGATGGGCCCCCTGGTGGAGGATGGGCCCCCTGGTGGAGGATGGACCCCCTGGTGGAGGATGGACACCCATATTTGGTGACCATGACCTTACCTAACTTAACTCCTCTCCTCTCCTTCACTCAAATGTACACATTTCCTACACAGTCTAGTTCATTACAGCTACAATCTCTGAACGTCTGCAGGCATTATACTGTGCTCAATACATGACCTATAAAGCCACAGCCTCCAACGTTGAACAGAGGAACTCTTAGAAAGCTGATCTTACTTTGACATTTATTTGTACAGTGACTTGACTTTTTTCGTACTTTATAGATTTATCTTGTATATCAGCGGTGGTAGAAGTACCTGCGCAGCGATTTACAATCTCGGTAATAAAAGTATTATTTCAGCAAGGTCTTTGAATTGAAAATGTTTCAGATCTCTTTCTCTGCCGTAGCCTACCAAATATCCGTGTTGTATTATTCTATCAAATTGTTCTTTCGGTGCGTCGCCGCGGCTTTGTTGCGTCCCTCGAAAAACGAACGCCATTGTCGCCAGCGCCGGCTTTGTAAACCTCGTAATTGTGTCTGATTTAATTAAAAGAGCTTCGCTCTCATTTTAGCTATCTGTCTGTTTCCTCCACCCCTCTGTCCTTCGCTCATCCACCTACCGCGTCCCTGTCTCTGCACATTTCACCATGGTTACACCTGGTAATGTCCTTGTTCCTCCTATCTGACATTTTATCCTCCTCCATCACCCTTTGCCATCCGCCTTTCCATCTCCCCACACTGGAATTACCCTGATTATGATTATGGCGGTGATGATAATGATAACCACTGCAAAATTGCGCTCTCTCTCTCTCATATCCAACACCCAGGAGATTATGATTGACTGAAAGGCTGCCTGCGAATGTTTCCCTCGCCTCGATTTTTCAGCTCTCCTCGATCTCTCTCTTTGTTTCTTCCCCCCTTTTTTTTTTTTTGATTTATTTGGCTTTTTCATGCTCTCCCTCGCTCTCTTCCACTCGTTGCTCACTCCCTCTTCAGCTCACCTCTTGTCTCTCTTCAGTCTTTTTCAATTTTCTGGCAGTCTTTCATCTCTGTTGTTGTGCTCCTTTCAACCTTTCCTGGTCCATCTTAGCTCCGCCACTTGTCCCCGACTCTCTCCTTCCTCGCTCTTGGGTTTTCAGACCCCGCATTTGTTCTTTCTCTCCCACCGTCCACTCGTGGTCTCCTCTCATGGCTGCTTATTCTGCTGCTACAAAGAAACACGCTACATTTGCTTTTAAGCCATATTGCATTCAGGAAATAATTATGGAGTTGCCCTGCCTCTTGACTTTGTGAAGTGGACAACATGAAATGGTTTCTAACTCTCCTTCATCTCTCCTGCTTTCTTATGCATTTCCTGTTCTTTCTCCTCCTAACCAGTACAGCATTTCAATCCACGTATATATTACGGACGTGACTGTATCATTTGCATGATGTGAAAACACCTGAACAGACCTGTTCTCCCTGTTCGTCCCAGATCAGGCCAACCAGAAGCTACAGGAGCTTCTTAGAGAGGAGGTGAAACCCATTCAAAGCTTCTTTTTTTTTCTGCACTACATCTTCAACCTCAGATGGAAAGTTACAGTATTTCTGTAATCACAGTATTTTTGAGTCTACCTTAACTAGCAAAGATATCACCATTTCGTGCATGCCCATATCTGACATATCCATTCTATATAAACTATATTGGAGTAGTAATTTTCCTTCAGTTTGCCGTGTCCAATTTACGTAACTGTGGCTCATTTTTTGGTGGGGGGGTTTGGACTTCTCATGCTGTTCCACTGCTGCCGTCAACAGAGGAAGCATTTTTTCGGCTTTCACTCATTGAAATACATCTGCGTCCGACCCTTCAAAGGCACATGATTAAGGCCTCTTTTTCTCTCTTTTTCATCATATGGTTTTGGTTTTTTCCTTTTGCCATATTTTGGGGTGTCATTACATGAGGCCGCAAGCAGCAACATTTCTGTTAAGGCTCCACCATACTGGAAAATATATCTTTTGATTGTCTGTGATAAGATATATAAAAAGTACTTATGATATGATAAGCTGTTTAAGAATGATTGTGATTTGTAACAAGCAACAAGCTCCCACGTACCGAAAGAAACCTTAACCTGGACATAGTTTCTTAACAAGTGATCGTGTAGATTAGCCACAGAAAATGAAAACTGTGCGAGATTGCTCCCAAAATCATGTTCAGCATTGTGCAGCCTCTCTTTGTATCAACTTTCATTTGTTTTCAGAACTTTTTCGTCTACCGCGTCACGAGCAGAACGAGCTGAATGAACCCTCATTCTGCTGTGGCTTATGTTATGGTTTAAAGACTCCGAACCTGAGCTGGAAACAGTCGAACAGATAAGACGTCAAGGGAAAAGGAAAACTTTCTGTTGATTGAATTACAGCGTGTGTTTGTAGACTGTGGATGAAACAGTTCTTCAGCCAGCCTCGGCTTCAATACCAGAGCTTTTTACTGGCCACCGCACGTCTGACTGAAAACTGACGCCAGACGCCGTCACAAGACTGGAGCCAGCAGTCCTCCAGGTAGCCGGCATCCCTCTCTCTGTACCTTTTTCCTCTCTCACTCACTCAATCAAGTCGTCTCACGGCACCTTCCACCCGCTTGTCCCTCCAGACTCGCCGATATTATCAGCTGGTTATTTGAATATCAATACTTTCTGAGCCCTGCAATCCTGCTTATCTTGTACGTAATATCCTAGTTATTATCCATTCTGTACGCGTAGATTACACACATTTTTCCACCACTACAATAACGCAGATGAATCTCGATACGAGCATGATATTCACAGGGGGCTTTTCACGCATAATAACATTATTGATCAACATGTAGAGAATGCATCAGAGCTGGGTTGACGTTTTTATGGAAAATCTGTGGACTTAATCTAACGACTCAATTGCAACCCTCTATAACAGTTATTACATTTTTCACGTGAACACAGCTTACGCTGTCGCTGTCAAGTTAATGATATTTAAAAAGGCAGATAATGACTCAAAGGACTACCAGTGAGATTTCAGGATGTTTTCTTGTTAGCCTGTGGAAGAGAAAGAAAGATGCCCGACACAAAGAAATTAAAATTCAACAGAAGGGAACCTGTTTTTAAACCATTCTCCTCACAATTCCTGGGTCCGGTTTGAAACTCGTGATTGAGAGACGTGTGGTCGATCTAAAGCGAGAAACACAGCCTGCTGTGATTTTGCTGCATTTAGATTTAGCTTCGGATGCTTTTTTTTTCTAATAACATGTCTGCGAGACGCTTCTTGTTATCAACGAGAAAGATAATTATGATTCTTGGCAAATGTCAGATTGTTTTTTTTTTCAAACAGGAATATTGATTTTCCCTGCCCAGGTGTGTTTTTCTACTTTATTAAGATCTCAAGCCATCAAACAGTCGCATATCAGAATGCTTTTTGCTGCTGTTATGAAACAGACATGCAAGATCGCTGAATGACTGGTAGTTTTTCCTTTTTGATGATATTCAAATATGTATTCATTATTTAGTTATGTTACGGTTACTGTTGATGTTCTCCTGTTTCTAGAGTGCCATTTGGTTTTGGTTGACTGTAAATCGTTCGGATATGTTTTTATTATTTTGATTATTGTTTGGTTCGAGGTTAGAAATACATTGTCTTTTTTTAAAGTATTCTGCTAAAGTGTTAATGTCATGCAAATAAACTTCAGGCTGCACTAGGCAAAGTCTTAATGCCACTTCAACAAGTGATAACCATTAGTGTGCTGTGTGCAGTTTACCGATGCCTTGCTCCCTGATTTTTATGAGTTTTCTGTAAAGTTAAATTATTCATGCACCTCCTGCTGACATCTGTGGCTAACACCATGCAAAGTTGCCTTGCTACCTTATTAAGAGCACGGTGATCCACTTAGGGGTTTATAGTTATACCTAATGCATTTTTAATTCATTGCAACATTTAAATGTGCATCAGGTCTTGAGACTTTACCAAGGAAATGTGTTTACATGTTTGGTGTTTATGCATTTTGAGCTGTCGAGGTTTTTTAAGCATTTTCACTAATTTATTTACAGTATCAAAGTGGCAACTGAATCGAGATGTTGCTTTAAGGAATAAGACAAAGTAGGAAAAACGATTTTTAAAAAATGAAATAAAAGGATTAAGTCATGATCACAAACCAGGCTCATACTGCAGATCACAGGGAATAGGGGCCTTTATCACTTTGCTGGGAGCAAAACTGGGATCCTCCTTTGACCTCACGTTCATCAACGTCTGCCCCGTCAAACGGATGCCAATATTTGTTCCATTTTTTGAATGAGCGCACAGCGATGTCATCAAGTGAAAATGGCCTCGATGATGGATTGGAGGGTGGACTTCGGTTTAATAATCGTTTGAAGAGTCGATCGATTTCATCTTGGCTGACAGATTGACAAATTCAGCAGGAGATATGAATACGGTTCCATGCGTTTGTTTCTGTGTGTGTGTGTCGGGTGTATGATCATCTACAGGCCACAGGCTGCAGGAAGACGTCATGACACGTGTTTCGGCGCTCCGCGAGCCTCCTCTTTAGGCGCCACCGAACACAGCGCGTCTGAGAACACAACACACACGTGTTTTAATGGACGCACGGTGCAGGAAATTCTCCTGATGCATCAACCCACTGCGTCAGTTCCAGCCGACAGATTCTCTCCAGTCAATCCAGTACATTACGGCAATCAATAGAAGAGGTCCGCATCTGCTGTGCTCTGGTGTGTCTTCGCCGCGTTCACTGTTTGCCAGTTTTATGATTCAGGCCCAGTTTGAAACTCCTTTGAGCGACGCAGCATGGTGGCGCCGCTAAAAGCTCCCCCTTTAGCCGAAAGAGAAGAAGGCCCCTCGGCGCCAGGCTCCGCTCTCCACACACTGCCGTCAATGTGCCACTTTACCGCACGCCACTGCAAATCAATAGCACTACATCGCTATAGAAACAACATGGACCAACACTCCCCTGATGGCTTTTGTGCGCACTGCATTTGTGTCATCAGAAGTGTTTCGTTTTCACGTGGCCGCGGGTTTGTGTAGGTGTTCATTTTCTCCCAACACTGATGACTAGCTTCTGGAGAGCGAAGAATCCGAACCGTTCTTGCTTGAAAAGGTCGGTGACAGCTGATCAAAACGGAACGATTCTATCGCATGCAAAGTACTCTTCTGGCGTCAATTATGTTATGTAATGTAATAACCCTTTGTCAGCTCCCCAAGCTGCCTTTCTAAAGCAGCCGTTCTGTTTATTATGTTGTCCGGGCACAAAGGCTGCGAATAACTTCCAGTAATATTTTGTGCTCTTCACGTGTTCGGTCTCCAATCAGCGAGCGTGAAAGGCAGAAAGGTACTCCAAACACTATCCACGGGCGTGAGCGTGAGTCACCGTGCAACTGCTTGATTTTTTTTTTTTTCCATTTTTCCAACATGCTGTATCCGTGTCGCTGTGTATCTAATGTGTGTCGTGCATGTGTTCTCTCCTCACTTGGGCAGACAGAGCCTTGTGTAAGATGGCCGCCTTTATCTGAGCTCCAGGTATGGCGGGAGCTCAGACAAGGTGAGATCGCACGCATACACTAGTACTTCATCGGTGGTGCACATTCGCCGATGTTTGGGAAATGAAACGTGACTGTGTGCGCTTGCCTTCTGCTGAGGAAATCACTCTAACCTCTCAGAAATTAAAACACGGAAAACTGGACGCAGAGACGGAAATGAAACGAGATTAGATCGAACCGGGGGGACTCAAATAGCTCCCATCAGTCTTCTGTTACAGACCACAGCCCAGCAACGTCCGTCGCGCTGTTACTCACTACATCTTGAACCGCAGCAGTCGTCAGAAATCATCGGAACCACAACGTAGCGGAGAAGCAGATATTGTTTTGCCTCGGATCGTGCAAGAGAAGTTCATTTGTGCACAGTTGCTGTGAATTACACTGCTGCGACTGTCTGAACATTAAATATTAATTGTCTCAGACGGCCGCCCTTATGGTTCTGATCTCCACTAAATGGAACGCTTTGCACAGACGCCATTTGTCACAGTTATTTGCTGTCATCTCATATTTGGTCCCCGCGCTAAAAGTAACTCCCTCCTAACTGCATCTTTGTTCAAGCCCTCTAGCCTCCACAAAGTGACATTTAGAGGGTGATGGCACAGGTAATTCTTATTTATGAATCACTTTGAGATAATCAAGCTTTCAGTTTTCATTCACGCTCTATCCGTCCAGGAAAGAGAGGCTGACGGCGTGCGGCGGCACGAGGATGCACTCTCAAACTCCTCGCAGTAGAGACGTACTTTACCTCCTACAACCAAACTCTTCTGCTGTCGGGGGTGGGAAGGTCTGAGTAGAGAGAATCTGACTCAGATTTTCCCAGCTGATTTGAGGTGCAGTGCGTCTTGTCCA
Organism: Acanthopagrus latus; assembly: GCF_904848185.1. Lineage (NCBI taxonomy): Eukaryota > Metazoa > Chordata > Actinopteri > Spariformes > Sparidae > Acanthopagrus > Acanthopagrus latus. Next base: position 17,274,001 of record NC_051048.1, read on the forward strand.
AATGTTTTTTTTTTTTTTTTTTTATTCCTCCAGTCTGAAAGATCCATTAAAAAACCTACACAATAGACAACGGACACAATCCGTAGTTAATGACTTCCTCAATTATTTTGTGAAAAACACGACAAATAAGGTCGGCTCCTGATAATGACCTTTAATTAACCGCACTGATAAATTACCTCTGGCTTTGTACGGTTAGTTCCCTCCAGCCTCTTCAGCCACATTACAAAAGCATATTTTTCTTGCCTTTGCCTTTTGACATCAAGAAGCAATTTGTATTTGTATTCACATCTAAATACGTAGACATTCAAAATGTTTGAATGAAAAAGTTGTGTCAGGTTTGAGTTCTTGAAAGCGTCCATAATCATACACAAAGACGATGAAAGTTTGAGATCTTAGCCTTCGAGAAGTTTGGTCCAAGTGGCTTCACACAATACCACAAATCTTATTTTGAATGCTTCAGAATGCCAAGGTTGTGATCCTGCGATAACTGAAAGGTGTGTGTGAGGTTTTTGGATTTTCTTGGTTTCTGTCTATATCACACTTAAAGAGTTTGACTCTGCACGTCTTTGACACGTGTAGTAACAATTACAGAATTCAGAGAGGTTTGTCAGCACTTTCTATGAAGCCCACGTGTACAGTTTATTATGGCAGCGTTCATGGTGTATTATGATGGATTGACTACACTGCACTCTGATGCACTATCAGTGATCATAACACATTAATACTGTGACTTGTAATGCATTAAAAGTTCAAGTGTCTCACGGATGCTCTTGACAAGTTGTAAACTAGAAGTTGACTGATGAGGCTTGTAAAGCGTCATGACTGACTGACTTGATCCCAAATCGAAAATAAAGCTGGATATGATGTATTTTGTCTTTTTCTCACTTAGAATTTATCATGTAGGTTTTATAGCTGAAGCCTCCATTTCTAAAGCAGACAGTGTTTACTTTAAACTCACTTACCATCGAGAGTGAAACATTATGATAAATGATGTTGAAGATGCATGCATTATTATAGATGCACTGATGTGTGCATCACTACACCTAGCCCGTACAATGATAACTTATGTTAGAGGTAATCATAATGGTGTCTCAGCTCAATCAGTCAACCACTGAATTATAACAAATCAAGAGCATAAATAAGACATTTGAATTTAAAATGTACTATAAGTCACAACACT